>NC_082666.1:14837500-15169000 GCF_025265405.1 Mesoplodon densirostris | reverse complement strand
TTCTAGGGAAATCTAGAGTTTGTACTAAGATATGCTTTAAAATAAAATTCATGCTGGATTTTGAAAATATAATATAAAAAAGGGAAACTATTTCATTAATAACTTTAAATTGATTACATGTCAAAATGAGAATATTTTGGAGATAACGGGTTAAATAAACTATATTATTAAAATTAGATTTACCTATTTCTTTCTATTCTCTTTTTAAATATGTGTCTACTATAAAATTCAAAGGATCTAGGTAGCTTGCTTTAGATTTCTATTGGACAGCAACGGCTACTGTGTGAAGCAGAGTTTTTCATGAGCCAGATTACAAATGCAAACGTTCCTATGACTCCAAGATGTGCATCAACCCCATTTCCTGAAAGGCATAGACTGGGGAGGATGAAGCTCTTGGCACGAACTCACGCAGCCCCAAGTGTGCAGCTGGGATTCGAACCTATAACTTGTTTTCTTATAACAAGCCTTTGTTATAAGAAAGCCTTTGTTTTCTTGTAACATCAGACAGAGGCACCGAGCTCACCACTGGCTGCTTCAACAGTAGAAGAATATGCTGATAGAGTTTTGGTCTCAGAACCAGCGAGTCTGGGTGCTAAGCCAGCTCTGCCCCCAAATCTCTGTAAGACCGTCCTGGTGACAGACAGAGTGTGTCTCTCCCTGAGCCTCAGTCTTTTCTCTGTCTGATGAGGGTGCTGCCCTAGGGAAAAAAAAAAAAGGTTCTAAAAGTGATACATGTATCACTGGTGGAGGCACAGTTGGTTTTAGGAGATGCAGAGAGACTGCGTGGCTACATGGAAATATTAAATATATTTTGATTACAGTCAAATAGCTATATATTTATTTTTCATATGGAGTATATCTGTAATATGCACGCTTGTGTTTTCAAAGCTATTATTGTTTTCCTTCGGAAATACATTTATTTAACTTTAGAGAGCAGAAAGCTTTAAAGGAAACAAATCCCTGGTAACGGGAGGATGGGAACAACAAAGATCAAGAGGGGATATGCAAATACCTGAAGTTTGAGAAACGGCTTTAGAAGACAAGCAAGATGCCTTTGAACTCAGACATTTTATAGTTATGAGTTATCTGATTCTGAGACACAATGATGCAGTCTCGCTGGGAGACACAGTGGAAACCAGTAAGAGCAGCTGGAGAGATGGCAACTCTGCTCTGTCTCGGCCAGAGGAGGAAGAGGGGTTCCTCCCTGCACAGGACAGATCTGGGAAGCAGTCACAGGGGTTCCCCTTGTCTGGGCCCTAAAGGATGGGGAGACGGAGACACATAATAACGAAGGGACAGGGGATATCTGAGGCATGCTTTCCCAGAGCTGACACCCTGTGGCTTGGAGTCCAGGGAGCCCCAGGTACATCCCAAAGCATATGTTTGTTTGAAAGAAACTAGGGAGCAGGCTCCTGTCTTCTATGTAAATGACATCCAGCATCCCAACTGCTGGCCAATTCAGGTCCTGACACAATGAGTTCCGACTGTGCCCACTGGACACATATTCACAAAGAAATTTAAACGGTAATCGGTGCCTCGGCATCCGCACCCCACTGCACCCTGCAGCATGTCCTTGATGCAATTGTTATACACTTTTCCAGGTCCCGAACATAAATCAATTTTCATGACAGCAGGATACAATGAAAAAAGCCCTGGGCAGGAGGCAGGAGCCTCTGCTTTCCTCTGCTCTCTTACCAATTAGTGAGGTGACCTTTCCCTCAACACACATTTACTGCACACCTGTTACATGTCAGGGTTGTGCTGAGCACTGGGGTAACCATGGTCAAGGGTAGGCCAGGCCTGCTCCCTGGCTGGGTGCCACACTGACTTTCTAGTCCTGGAGGAAGGCAATTGAGTGAACTACTACAGAGTGAGTCACTGTATCCTCTTGCCTTGTTTCCCCTTCTCTGACACTATTGGACTATACTAGGGGATTGGTGAGGTGGGCCTTTCCAATCCATTCATTCATTCAAAAATATTTTTTTGAGTTCTTACTATGTGCCAGGCACTTTTCTAAGCCCTAGAGCTGAACCGTGCAATATGGTAGCCACTGGCCACACGTGGCATCTTTGCACAGAAACGGAACCATCCCAAACTGAACTGTGCTGTAAACATAAAATACACACTGGACTATAGTAGTAAAATTAATTTTACCTGTTTCTTTGGACTCTTTTCTCAAGTTTTTTTTTTTTTCAAAAACTTAGTATGAAAAAAAGAATGTAAAATGTCTCATTAAGGTTGTTTTCTATTGGTTGCATATTGAAATGATAACATGTTGGACATATTCATTCAAATCACATATATTATTAAAATTATATTCACCAGCTTCTTTTTACTTATTTATTTATTTATTTATTTATTTATTTATTTATTTATTTTTCCTTTTTGCGTTATGTGGGCCTCTCACTGTTGTGGCCTCTCCCGTTGCGGAGCACAGGCTCCGGATGCGCAGGCCCAGCGGCCATGGCTCACGGGCCCAGCCGCTCCGCGGCATATGGGATCCTCCCAGACCAGGGCACGAACCTGTATCCCCTGCATCGGCAGGCGGACTCTCAACCACTGCGCCACCAGGGAGGCCCTTTTTACTTTTTTAATGTGACTACTAGAAAATTGAAAATTATAAATGTGGCTAGCATTTCTGGCTCTCATTATCTTTCTATTGGACAGAGGTGTTATAGAGATACATCAATAAAAGACAAAAATCCTCCAACGATGAAAGCGCATGTCACAAGATGAGAAAGAAAAGCACTGAGAATCACAGCCCCACTTATACTTGCAATATTCATACCAAATTGCACTTAACAAATTCATACTGAATTTAAGCCTTTCGAGGGCAAGAGTAGTGCTTTGCTCATTTTGGTTTTGCTGGTCAGTTGAGAAACACTGATTTTATCTTTGGCTGGGCCTTATGTCAACACCATTGCACTGGTGGCTGTGAAGACAGCTGGAAGTGTAGATATTGAGCTCTTTCCTGCTCCATCACTAACTACCTTTATAGCCTTGACTAAGGCACCCCACCTCTGGACCAATATCTGTACGATAAGGGGATTAAACACAGGGACTTCTAAAGCCCTTCCCAGGTCTGAAATTGTATGAAACTGGAGTGATGATATCCAGGTGCAAACTGTCCCATCAAACGTCAGCCTTGAACTACCTTCTGACTCAGTAGGATTCATTAGGCAACATTTCTACAAACACTTTCTCCTGCCCAGAGGGGTGCTTAGGGGAAATTAGAATGAATGAAGAATCTTCTAAATATATTGTGTCAAACTTTAAAATATGAACCCACAGAGAATGTGGAAGGTACATCCTTCAAGGGAAGGCCTGAGTTGCTGTGCTGCCACCAAAGCTGTCTAGAGATCTACTGAAATTCCTCAGGAGACTATAATTAGGGTAATTCCTCAGAGATCACAAGAAGCAAGCAGAAGAGAATTCTTGCTCAGTTCACAAGAGACCAGCTTTGTATATGAACTGTAACCAAAAGTGGGCTTTGGCAAACCAGGTATGACATGTGGTAGTGCCAGGAGTCCCAGGAGGGACCTATCCCTGGGGCCCAGTGGACAACTCAACCAGCAGCCTCATGGTTATAAAGGGCCCTGGGCTTTTGACGTAATGCACAAATGAAGTTACACATAAAGTCATCCCTGTGTATGTGTGTGTTGGTAAAGCTCTGACTTTGCTAGTGTGTATATGTACTAAAAAAAGGCCACCATTTTGTTTCAGCACTATTTGGGCACTTCTCCACTTGGTATATGGCCTTGGCCCCTTGCTAGCTCTCAGAGGTGGTGGTCCTAGAAGGAGGTCTTTTTCCATCTCTCCAGGCCCCCAATACTCTACAGTTTCCTTCCAGGTGTGATAAAGAAATTCAAATACAAATACCATTGTAAAAGGAACTCAAGGATGGGCCAGTGTGAATGACGTTCACACTAGGCTACAAAGGAGACATGGATTAGTGATGACAATCAAGAAACTTAGGTTATGGTGTGATCTTAACTAATATCTATCTCTGAGGTTTGGTTTAGCCATTTTTAAAATAAGAGTGGGATTAAGTCTAAATTCCCATCTAGTGTTAATATTCCCTCAGTGTATTCAGCCTTTAATACACATGAGACTCACTGGGAGTGAAGTATTTAAATCAGAATCAGTTAGGGTTAGGTTAGCATATCCTCTGGTGATTCCAAAATTAGGAATCTCTGCTCAAGGTGAGTCAACACTTTCTGATGAACTAGTTGGCAAATATTAATAACTAGAAGGTCCTTCTAAGAAGGAGGAACAGTGGATATAGGTCTCAGGGTAGGAGGGTGCCCCATGTATTAAAGGAATAGTAAGCAAATTAACCATGGCAGAGGGATGGCCCAGAGCAGTGTAGTCCAGTAGAAACAGAATGTGAGCCACATATGTGATCTAAAATCTCCTAGTACCCACATTTAGAAAAGTGAAAAGAAACAGGTAGAGTCAAATTTAGGAATTATTTTATCTAAACTGATCTATCCCAAATAGGTTAATATGTAATCAACATCTGTAACTTACATTATTGTAGTCCCATTCAAAACGTAAAAGCAGGTGACATTCATCCTAAGGACATTTTATTTAACCCAATATATCAAAACTTTTACCATTTCAACATGCAAGCAATAAAACAATTACTAAGAGGACATTCTTACATTCCTTTTTTTTTTTTTTCCTATCAAAGTCTTCAGAATCGGTGCCTACTTTACACTGTGGTTACATCTCAGTTTGAACCAGCCACGTTTTAGTTGCTCTGTAGCCACATGTGGCTAGTGGCCACCAAGCTAGATAGCACAGTCTAGGCCCTCTTCCTCAGGTGTGTTCTGTGGTCCACTCCTTGGGCATCGCCTGAGAGCTTGTTAGAAAGGCAGAATTTCAGGCTCCACCCCAGATCTACTGAATCAGAATCTGCTTTCCTCGGGGGATTTATTGATTCACAAAAGCTTGAGAAAGTCCTCTCCTTTCCCACAGCCACCAGCAACTCTCACCTGTACTGTTACAACAGCCTCTTAGCTCCATCCCTTAACCCCCTTGAGGTCTAGCCGTTGCCCAATTTGTGGGCCAACTTACTACCAGTTTCCCCTCCCTGCCACAATGAACTGCTCTCAGAGACTCAAGTCAGCATGCCCTCTTACACTTCTCAGCATTTGTACATGATATTTCTTCTAGAAAACTCTCCATCTCTTCCCCTGCTCATAACTGATCCCCACATGAACTTCAGCTTTGATGTCATTTTCTTAGGAAGACTTCCCTAACCCATCCCCCTCACATCCCCTCTATTCTTCTAGCTCCTTGTATTTCTCTGTTCCTCTGTTTTTAGAAACACCACCCTGTCCCTCCTGCTAGATGAATGGGAAGCTTCGTGATGACAGGGACCACATCAGTCCCCACCTGGGATGCTCCATCCCTAGCATCCAGCACAGGATCGGCATATAGTAGGTAGTGCGGGTTCAAGAAATTTTTGTTAGGAGGGAGAAAAGAAGGAAGGCAGGAAGGCAGGCTCCCCTTCATGTGAAACAGAAATCATATTTTCTGTTTAGAAAATTCTCACCAGAACACTGAAAGTTTGAGCCAGAGGATGGAAAAGAAAAGAGAACCAACGTGGATTAAAAGCTACTGTGGCGGGGCTTCCCTGGTGGCGCAGTGGTTGAGAGTCCGCCTGCCGATGAGGGGACGCGGGTTCGTGCCCCAGTCCAGGAAGATCCCACATGCCGTGGAGCGGCTGGGCCCGTGAGCCATGGCCGCTGGGCCTGCGCATCCGGAGCACGTGCTCCACAACGGGAGAGACTACAACAGTGAGAGGCCCGCATACCACAAAAAAAAAAAAAAAAAAAAAAAAAGCTACTGTGGCTCCTACTTCACTGACCACAACTGCCCGGAGTTGGGCCACGTGGGGTCTGGATGAGGCACTTGACCTCTCCAAGCCTCAGCTCCCCCTCTAGGAAGTAGGGACCATAATGCCCACACAAGGGGGCAGCGGTGAAAATTCAGTGAAAAGATGCATGTGTGAGGCTTTGCAAACTGTAAAGTGCTGCAGAACAAGAAGGAATTGCAGTTCAGGTCCTTGACGTCGCACCCCCTTCCCTGCTCCTCTCCAGGCACTGAGTTTCACTTGCCACTTGAGTTTAGAAGTCAAATATTTAGCTGTGCTAATGGGGTATTGGATCTTTTTATTATGGCCCACCACTCGGTGTGTGCAGCTTTGCAGAGATAATAAAAGATGTTAGATCTGGTCTCGCAGCTGCTTAATGCAGAAATGCTATGGGAACACACCTGGGGTGCGACTTCGAACAGAATCAGTGGTAAAGTCAGCCATGTCCCCAGCAGAGATAAAAGCATTAATATCCTATTTCACCCTCAGCCTGCACTGGCATGATGCTGATTAAAATTATTTTCTGCAGTTTGACTTTTTTAAAAAAGAAAATTTGTAGAGGGATGTGTGTGTGTGTGTGTGTGTGTGTGTGTGTGTGTGTGTGTGTATGTTAGACAGAGAGAGAGACAGAGAGACAGAGGCTTGAATAGGAGTTGGATTTGCTACCTTTGCTTGAAGTCTGGTTTCAGATCTAGTTTTAGGGGCATACATTTCACAGTCCAATGGCTTGGATGGGGCCACAGGGAGGTTTTGTTAAGTGCACTGGGCCTCCCTCCATGTCACACTCCCCCCCATCCTGTCTTCTCGTCCTCAGTACTAGTGTGTGTTCATATGTGTGTCTGTGCAGGCCTGTTGGTTTGCACCTGTCTTATGAGATAAAAAAGAGAAAGCCTCTGCTGCCGAGCTGACGTGTCTCGGGAGACAAGGTGCAGGTGAGGGAGAGCATGCTAGGTCTCTGGGCAGGTGTACATACACAGGTATATGTACGTGAGTGTGGGTGTGGGATCAGTGTCGGGGGGAGGTGGAAGCCACTAAGAGGACTTAATTGTTAAGGAAGCAGTGAATTATATATTAGGTAGAATGAGGCATGTACATGTAAGGTGTAGCTTTACATTAGAATCACAATCTAAGGGTGCGGGGTCCTGCATATGGAAGAATAGAAGTGGCCATTGGGAGGGAGGCTTGTATGAGCATGAGTTTGTTCATAAGACTGATCCAAGGGTGTGTGTGTGTAACAGTCCACAGATATTTATTGAGCATCCACTACAAGCCAGTCCATGTGCTTGTGGCCCAATGCAGGACGTAAGGTTATGAAAATAGCAGCCAAGGTCTCTCTCCCTATCAAGCCCACAGTCTATGGCCAGGTTTTTCAACCACGGCACTTTTGACATTTTGAGCCAGGTAATTCTTTGTTGGGAGGGGACTGTCCTTTGCATTATAGGGAATGTAGCAGTATCCATGGCATAGTACCTACCAGTGGTGACAACCAAGAATATCTCCAAATGTTGCCAAATTTCCCTTGGGAACAAAATCACCATATGTTGACAACCACTGGTCTATGGGGAAAGACAGATATTAAACAAAGTTACAAAATTGATTCTATAAGCAGCTCCCCGTTGCGAGTGGGGACGGGGAGCTAGGAAAGCCTCCCAGTAGGTAAGCTGGGCAGACTGTCGGGGTGAAGGGTTAGGAAAGGCTGCTGGGAGGATGGGCTGAATGTGGGGCGGGCAGGTAACACAAGTGGGACTCAGCTGGGCGAAGTGAGCAGAAACAGATGCTCCAGAGAGAAAGGCCCCAATGGAAGAAGGAGGGAGTACATCACTCAAAACCAAACCAAATAAGAAAACGAAGAGAGCCTTGTGGGCGTGGAGTGAGTCGGGGAGGGGAGAGCTTGAGAGATGAGACCAGGTCTTGGGGAGAATGCAAGCTCCTGTCTCCAGAATTCACAAGCAGGGAGGGGCAGGGGATGTGGGTCAGTAGCACCCTGAGTGGCATTCCTGTCCAGAGAAGCTCTGTGTCTCTGAAAGAATCTTCTAATTATAGGAATGAAAGTCTGGATGAACGCTCCATACCCTGCTTCCACCTGAGGCTTCCGCTCAAATATGAGAACTTGGGGCGGTGTGGAGTCTGCCCAGCTCGTCTTTGGGATGTTCTCCAGGGAGGAGATGGTTTCAGTCTTATCAAGAGTGAGAAACAGGCTTTTCAGTGGGGAGCGTTTCCACTTACATTTGAGATACACCTGGGGTCCCCGCTATTTCTCAGGCCCACCCACAAAACTGCACAAATGTTCCTCCATCTACACAAACACATACACACATGTACATACACACACATACACTACACACAACTTGAACTACTTATAATTAACCAATAAATCATAGACAGACAGCATATGAGTGGCCTTTTAAAATACATCAAGGTAGGGCTTCCCTGGTGGCGCAGTGGTTGAGAGTCCGCCTGCCGATGCAGGGGACATGGGTTCATGCCCCGGTCCGGGAGGATCCCACATGCCGCGGAGCGGCTGGGCCCATGAGCCATGGCCGCTGAGCCTGCGCGTCCGGAGCCTGTGCTCCGCAATGGGAGAGGCCACAGCAGTGAGAGGCCTGAGGACCGCAAAAAAAAAAAAAAAAATCAATGTTTTTTACAACTGATACTCCCAAGGCCCCTTCTTCAACTTTCAAATGACAAAACTGAAGCCCTGAGAAGTGACAGAAGTCACCCACAGCCATGAGAGAGTGGGGATTTCACCCATGTCTGGAGACCCCAAGACTCCCACTCACACACCTATGACTCCCTGGGATGAGGGGCACCTACACCATCTTCGGTCAAGTCAGCCCTATCTTCATAAACTGCCAGCAGCTCTGTAGAGACTTGCTGGGTTCCTGCTACCAGGCATCCACCCCAATCCAGGACCCAGACTGTCACCAAACTTGCCAGCCAATTCCCTGCTTAAAATCAGTCAGTGTCCTCTTCCAACAGTGTTCAGGAAAAGGCAGCCTCCTCAAGGGACCATCAGAGCTCCTTTACAGCCTCTCT
This sequence comes from Mesoplodon densirostris, assembly GCF_025265405.1. Classification (NCBI taxonomy): domain Eukaryota; kingdom Metazoa; phylum Chordata; class Mammalia; order Artiodactyla; family Ziphiidae; genus Mesoplodon; species Mesoplodon densirostris. The sequence goes on along the minus strand of NC_082666.1, from coordinate 15,160,083 downwards.
TCTGCCCATCTCTGCAGCCTCAGGTTTGCTCTTCTAAGAACAGCCTCTTTCTCTTGCATCTTGAATCTTCACGTATGCTGTTCCCATCCTTAGGAATTCCCTGGCTCCTTCTCCTCCCACCCTTGGCTTTGAGAACCCCTACTTATCTTTGAAGACTTAGCTCATTTGTCACCTCCTCCAGAGCCTCCCTTGCCCAGCCCCACGACACGTACTCATACCTATCCTCTCTCCCCAGGCCAAGTTAACTAACTCTCACTGCCTGCCCAATACCCAGTGTTTCCTCCACCAAGCTCAGGGCTCCCTAGAGTGTAAATGTCAGTTGACAATGCTGTTTCTCTCACAAATCTGGGAAGTCCTGCAGGGCAGTGGTTTTATCTCTGTATCCTTGGCCCACAGTAGCTGCTTAAGAGATGCTTTATTAGTCTACTCCTATATGACTCTCTTGAAGTGGCTTCACTATCTTTGGAAGAGTGAACACCCAATAAAACCTTCTAGGTTAGTCACATGTCAAAATCATTAGCTGCCACTCAACAGAGAGAACGGCGTCGGGGGAGGGTTGGGCAGAGGGAGAAGGAATGACCTGTGTACGTGTGTGTGTGTGTGTGTGTGTGTGTGTGTGTAGGGGAGGATAATCATCAACAAGTGGTCAACAGAGGCTTCTCCAGGAAGAGCCTATGGACATTTGTCTCCTTTGATTCGTCCTCACCCACTAGAACTGGAAGGGGTATGATCCAATCCACCAATCCTGCTTTCCAGGGAGAGTGAACGACTGGAGCTGATTCAAGTCCATGGACTTTCTTCAGGGACCCACAACAGGAAGTCCAGGCACTGACGACTATCTCAGCTCCAAGATCAATATGGCAGAACATGCAGTCATGCTGCCACCGCAACCTTCTAAATTCTTACTAAGTGCTCCGCTACCAACGGAATTGGCCTGTTTCTGTTTCCAACTAATCCATTTTTTCTGTCCTTCCAGTTTGACTTCTCAAAGAAGAAATTTGATGGATTCAGCTCACCTTCCAGGACAAGCTATTTCATGCTTCACTGCCAGCTAACACGTAAAGTCTTCTCATGTCAGGTGACTATTCCTGTTCTGATTAGTATCTGCCCCCAAACAGCAGGGAACTGTACGTGGGGCACTTTTGTCTAATAGGGGCGGCTGGATCTAACAGACACAATAACCTGTATGTTCCCAGCAGCCCGATTAACCACATCAGGATAAGGCAGGTTCAGTGGGCTGGAGCCTGGAATGGTCCCAACCACTGGAGTAGGGCAGATACTGAGGACAAGATCCACACTTGGAAGGGCATTCTTTCTAAAGGATAAAACAAAGTAGCCAGAGGCCAGGAAAATATGCAAGGGGCTCAACACAGTGGACTTTGGGTTTATAGTGAGAGGACGCTGGTGTTGAACAAGCACGTGACATGTGGCGTGTTAATTATAAAGCTTCCTATCGTCTGACACTCTCTGAACATCTTGAAAACCTGGATCATGTCCTCCTCATTTTTATTTCTCCAGGCCGGACGCAGTATCTAACACAGAATCAATGGTAAAAGGAGTTTATGAAACTGAACTGAATTCCTTAATATCTATTTTAGGTCCACCTTCTTCCCCACCAGCTTGTAAGCTCCTTGAAAGCAGGACTGTGCCATCTATTCATTCTGGGATCACCCTATGAACCTAGCACAGGACCTGACCAATAGTACGTGCTCAATAAACATCCAGTGAATATGTTTTTTAAAAATCACACTGCATACACTACCAAATGTAAAATAGAAAGCAAGTGGGAAGCAGCTGCATCGCACGGGGACATCAGCTCGGTGCTTTGTGACCACCTAGAGGGGTGGGATAGGGAGGGTGGAAGGGAGACGCAAGAGGGAGGGGATATGGGGATATATGTATACATACAGCTGATTCACTTCGTTATACAGCAGAAACTAACACGACATTGTAAAGCAATTATACTCCAATAAAGATGTTAAAAAAAAAAATCACACTGCAGGTACACGCCTCTCAGTTACTCCTAATACCCACAGACCCTTTCTATATACACGGAAAACATCAGTTCAGAAGTCACTTGCTCAGGTACAAATCCAAGTTCACCACTTAATAGCCATGAGACCTTGGGCAAGTTACTCACTGTACCTGAGTCTCCCTTTTACAGTGAGAAAAACAATACCTACTTTACAGGGTCGTTGCATGTTTTAAATGAGTTAATAAATGTAAAGGGTTGAGAGCACTAACTGACACATAATAAACACACACTAAATTATATTGTGATTTTTTCCCTCACATACAAACATACCCTACAAATAGTTCCAAATATAGGTGCACTAATCCAATAATTATTTTGACCTCCTGCTTTATCTGGAATGGTTTCAAAGCTTTTCTTTGTTCAAAAAACTCTCAATTTATAGCTTCCTAACGGAATCAAAATGGCCCATGATGCTGTTCTCACAAGCTGACACAGACCCTCTTGCCTACAAGTATCCATCTAGGTAAAGGACTTTGTGTTTTCTTATGTTTTCACAGCTTCTCCTGGATATTGATTTTCTGTAGCTATTATGAACAGTCTTCCAGAGGCTCCTGCCACTGTCTGCATTTGTATGTGTAGTTTGGGCATTAAACCCAGCCCCTCTGCATCTAGCACACCCTTCCCCCATCCTGACTCTGATGAAATCCCAAATGTTGGCTGCCCTGGGCATAGCGATAATGAAGAGGAGGAAGAGAATGATGATGAAATAGAGCATCTCCTGAGTTCTTACTATGTTCCAGGTCCTGGGCTAATGGCTTGACAAGGGTGAATAAGACATGGAGTCTCCTGTGTGGCACTCACAATGCGATGGTGGCAGTGTGAGGATTTTGGCAGAGGGCTATGTCACCGGAGGGGACCTTTCATTCTCCTGATAGGGCCAGAGAAGACTTCACAGGAGAGCTGGCACTTGATCTAGCCCTTGTGGGGTGATCCATGCATGTAATCATTCATTCATTCTCTCTTTCATTAATTCGGCCAACCCAAATCAAGTCTCTACTTTGTGTTGGGCATCTGGCTAAGCCCTGGGCTTATAAAGATGGCTAAACTTGATCCATGCACTCACACACACAGTGTAATGGGGGGGGGGCACGAAAATGACTCTTAAGTACAATATTCAACACAATGTTTGAAGTAATCGATGCACATTCAAGATGCAACTGGATCATTCATGTGTGACGGAACCAGCACCTACGTCTTGCATGTGGGAGTCAAAGAAGTTTTCACAGAGGAAGTAATATTGGAGCTACCTTCATAATAAAAACAAGCCATTTACCAACTACTTTCCTCCTGCCAGGCATTGTGCTCTGTTATATACATTAACCAACTGAATCCCCATAACAACCAGTAACTGTAGGATGTGATGGAAGCCAGTATCCAATATATCAAGTAGCCAGTATCAGGCCCACTTGATGCCAGAGTCTTGGCTCTTAGCTGCTGCCTGTACAGACTGAGTTTCCCTGAAACCTAGGAAGAGCCAAAGTAGAAGAAATTCCAGGGGGAAGGAACCTGCACATATAAAGGCAGAGAGATGGGGCGGGGGGAGAGCCAGCAGATTTGGGAATCCATCAATCAATGTTGCTGGTGGAGCCAGCACTGGGTGGGGATGAGAGCAGGAGGGGACATGATGTAGGACCTAAGGGGAGGAACAGTTGTGCTACAGTTGGGAGTTTGAGTCTTCTGATGTAGTCTACTAGGCAACAAGAAAGATTTTGAGAAAGAGCAAAATATGATCTGATCTGCCCACAGGAAGATGGATGAGGACAGAGGCTAGGGACTTGGAATGCCATCCTGAGGAGTGTTTGCAGTTACTTGAGAATGTATTGGCAAGAGTTAAAAGAAACCCTCTTTTCGCCTTTCTCTTTCTGCCTGTCAATCTAACCCACTGAGATGGAAGCTTGTAAGTTTATTTGATTTCAGGAAATGATATATTCTTGATTTTTTTTTCTCTCACTATCTCTATTTTCCCCCTGGACTGCATATCATTGCATGCAGTGGCCTGCAGGTTCTCAGTTTTTGCTGAGAAATGTACTTTTAGGGTTGTTGGGTCTGTAAAACATGAAATTAACCAGTGTCATATCTTTCACGCCCTCCTCCCTGCTCACCCAGGAGCCCAAATTAAATTTCACACTGAACAATCCGAGCAGCTAACATACTCCACAGACACCCAGCACATGGCTTTGATGGCCACAAGGTGAACGTCTTTGTCACCAGGTTCCACAGCAACTCTGCCACCTCTGTTTGGATGGCAAAATTTAGCTGATTTTGGACTTGGTCTCAAGCTGCTGTAAATTCCCCCAGGACCAACAGAATCTGTCCCTGAGTACATGAGTGTTTGCACAGAGGTTTACAGCTTACAAGCAGAGCAGGGGAGATTATACATATCTTGCAGGTTGGGAAACCAAGGCTCTGAGAGGTAACGATGGCCAGGCAGTGAGCTTAGCACATTCTCCACCATGATAGCAGTCTTTTGACCATGTGGCAACTCCCTGCTACACCTGCAGATAAGAGGCTTTTACAGGTAGCAAGGAAAAAGCTAATAAAAGCCCTGTCCCTTGGTAATTTATTGCAACTGGAAATTGTCACTTTTTCTTTCAACCTCCTCCTTTTTTTTAGACCCCATCTTCTCTTCCAATTCCATAAGAACCATATCATCGTTATTCCCACAGCCCTTGCAATATCTTTCTCTTCAACTGTCTCCAGATTCAGTACATTCCTTCTACCCTCACTCTACTGACCTGTACTGTTCACCCATCATGCGTTTCTCCAGAACACCCATCTGCCCAAGTCTTTTTTGTCTTCAACTTTGGTTAAAATTGCTCATCCACAAAAATGTAGTTCCTTGTCCTCATCATAGTTAATCTGCCCCTATGCCATGGTCCCATGCAACTGCTGTTCTCACACTACATCTGTTATAGGCTGCTGTGTCTTTCCCTCTGTAACCATACTGTCCGAGGTCAGGGGCCAGGCCTATTTCATGTTGGATCTTTGTGCAAAGCAACGTTTTGGGTACAACAGTCATCAATGTATGCTTTACTAAATCCAGTTGCATCCACCAAATCAAAAAATTTTACTGTGCTTTATCTCTCACCGCCTTGCTGGGTGAGAGTATCTAAATTGGTTTAAGAGATTACCCTTGTGATAGACAGTTAATCTCATGAATAAACCAGGAGAATGTATCTGATGGGTGATAATGAGTAATATTTCTTCCAGGATTTGTTTACATTTTATGTTGCCTAGCACAGTCAGTTGACAAACTTTGGAATCAGGGGAGGGTCCAGGAAGAGAAAAGGAGAGAAGGCAAGTCTTACCAGCAGTGAAGAATGATCACACTAAAAGGCATTTCTGAGTATATCCAGCACCAAATGTAATGTCTCCTATATTGTTCTCCCCAAAATAAATGCTCCTTCAATGGCTGTTTGAACTCCTGCTAAGGCAAGGAGGTTATTATCTTACAAGGCAGTCCCTCTTAGGGTGGAACCTCATTGTGGGACAAACTTCCTTTATCAAGCTGAAATTTGCATTTCTCCTTCCAGGCAATGGCCCTGGCTTTGCCCTCTGTAACTCCAAAGGACAAAACTAGGTGTTCCTTCCATGATACATACTTTAAAATACCTAAAGACAACTCTCATGCCTTCCTCATTTTTTTTTTAGTTGAAGTATAGTTGATTTGCAATATTGTATTAATTTCAGGTGTATGGCAAAGTGATTCAGTTATAAATATATATATTTTTATTTTTCATTATAGGTTATTGGAAGATATTCAATCTAATTTCCTGTGCTATACAGTAAATCCTTTTTGCTTATCTATTTTATGTAAAGTAGTCTGACAAATATTATATGATATCACTTATATGTGGGATCTAAAAAAACAATACAAATGAATCTATATACAAAAGAGAAACAGACTCACAGATGTAGAAAACAAATCTATGGTTTCCAAAGGGGAAAGGGGGAGGGGGAGAAATAAATTAGGAGTATGGGATTAACAGATACAAACTACTATGCCTTCTACGTTTTTCACTTTCTTCACAACATCCATTTTGCAGAAGTGAGCCCTGAGTTTCAGAGAAGAAAAAGGACTTGCCCAAGATAACAGAAAGTTAGAGCTATAATCACTATCCTGGTGAATTTTCCATTGACCCATGAGGAGTGTGATGGTTACGTTTGTGTGCCAACTTGGCTAGACCAAGTTATGCACGTAACCAGGTACTAGGCTAGTACTTAGCTATGCAATAACACACTAATGTAGATGTTTCTAGGGAGGTATTTTGTAGATGTAATTAACAGCAATAATTAGTTGATTTCAAGGGAGATTATCCTCTGTAATTTGGATGCACCTCATCCAATCAGTTGAAAGCCTTTGAGAGCAAGACTGAGGTTTTCCTGAGGAAGAAGAAACCCCACCAAAAGACTGTAGCTCCTGCCCTAGAATTCCTGGGCTTCTAGCCTGCTCTATAAATACACACACATATGTGTATGTATATTACATATGTGTGCGTGTATGTATGTGTGTGCATGTCCCATTGGCTCTGTTTCTGATATGCTTCTGCTTTTCCTCCTCTGCTTGAACCCTGATTGATACAAGGGGATTTACCCCAAGACTTGACTCTATGGGGGAGGATTCTGGACCCCAAGACAAGACTGGAAGCAGAGACATTTATGGAAAGGAAGCCTCTGAACTCCTTCACCGGATGCCATGGAAGTTGGGGGCTGGCCATGGCCACATTTCTGGGCTGATAACCTCCCTAGATCATAATAGAGCCCCATCCACTCACGAGGGGGTGTAGCAGGGGGAGCCCTGCCGTTGCTGTGCTCTCGAAAGAGGAGCTGACTCTGGCTCCTTTAGAAACAGGCCCTTGGCTCTTCCTTTTGCTGCACCAGGGCTGCATCTGGGAGAAGAAGCAGACCAGGCTGTGTTTCTCCCTGAGGCTAATGAGATATATCAGATGCAGGTGACACTTGGGTTAGCCAAGCACCTGCTCTTCTGAAGCCTGAGGCTTTCTACTAACCTGGGAAAGAATTTGCTGCTTCAGCTCACCCTAGAAAGGTTAGCTAAGAATTCCTTGCAGTGGTTAAGACTTGGAATGCTTTTAAAACTGCCCCAGGACACCACTGAGTGCAGAATTAACTGGGGATGAGGGTGGAGAAGAGGGGGGAAGGTTTCAGCTCCTGGAAGCAGCTTCTTTATGGCTGAGGGGCAGTTGAGTGGAAAGGTAAGAGCATGCTTTTGGGCTGGGCTGCCTAACACCTAAAGTTGGATTTCTCACTTACTAGTTTGTGACTTCTCTGAGACTCAGTTTCCTCATCTGTCAAACAGGGATAAAAACAGTCCTTCCGGATAGGGTTTCTATAAGGGTTAATTAGCACACGGAACATGATAACACATACAAATTCCCTGGCACATGTGTTCAATAAATGTTTGCTATTGTTATTGCTATGCTTTTCTTCCTTAAAATATCTGACTGATGTTTCATTTGTTTTCAGTCAGGATTGGAAGCTATTGCCCTTAGCAGACTGGATAGTGATGAAGCCCATAAGCCTTATCATCATGCAAATCAGGGTCTCTCCCTCTTTCTCTGTGACTTGGAGCAAATGATTTGCCTGCTCTCTCAGTTAACAGCTTGTGTGAATATGGGCATAATAATACCTGGAATGCTGATAAAATATAATGGGTATGAGAATGCGTCAAAGAGTCAGGCTGCCAGGATTCGAATCCCAGCTCTGTCACTTGATAGCAGTGTAGCCTTAGACAAGTTACTTAATCTCTCTTTGCTGCAGTTTACTCATTTATAAACTTAAGACAACAACAGTACCTATCTCCCAGGGCTCTTATGGTGGTTAAATGCATTAATATGTATAAAAGGCTTGGAACAGTGCCTAGCACTTAGTAAGAACCTGATAAATGACAACCATTCTCATTGTTCTCTGAGTAAAGATTAAATGAGATGCTTTTAAAACATTTGGTACCTAGCAGATGCACAATAAAATAATAGCGATTGTGGTTGTTGTTATTGCTTATAGTGTTAACAATAATAAAGACAAGTATAACATTACCATCGTCTGACTTCTGGAGACCTGATACACATTCTATTAGGTAAGGTTTGTCTTCAGGCCTTCTCTGTTTTCATCCCTTTTAATTTTCTAGAAGATTAATCTGGCAGAATCTCAGCTCCATGTGACTTCTCTGTTAAAGTAGTATCTTCAGTAACTTTTACTTGCAGAATAAAATCCAACCTCTGGACTTCTTTAACCTCCATGATCTCTCCCTTAATGAGCTTTCCAGCTTTACAGTAGCACCCCCTTATCCATGAGGATACGTTTCAAGAGCCCCAGTGGGTACCTGAAACCGCGATAGTACAGAACCCTGCATATACTATGTTTATTCCTAAACTCACAGGCAGGTAACGTATACAGCTTGGAAATGTTGCATAATGGGATGATTCACATCCAAGGATGAGCAGGACTGCACAAAATTTCATCCCATGACTCAGAACGGTGCACTATTTAAAATTTCTGAATTGTTTATTTTTGAAATTTTCCATTTAATATTTTGGGACCGAGGGTAACTGAGACTGAGGGAAAATGAAACCACAGATACATGTATATCCTTGTCTCATACTGTTTCTTATCTCTTCCCTGTGTTCACTGCATGGCCTGGGTGCCCCCTCAGCACACGGTGAGTGCATGTCTCTTGAGGGACCCCAGACGATGATTAACATCGACATTAACATTCAGTCTGAAGTGATGTTAGCCTGGACGATGCAAGGACCACATAACCATAAAAGCAACCAGACACTGGATGCCTGCTGTGTGCCAGGCACTGTGCTAAGTACTTTACATGTAACCTTTCCTTTCAGTTGAATATTCATAGTGACCTCATGAGGCAGCAGCCATTAATTCCCGTTTTGAAATGGGGCATCTGAGGCTCAGCCAGGTAAAATGACTTGCCAAGGTGCTAGTCGGTTCTTGGCTGAGTCGCTTATAAGCTTCATTGTCTTACGTCCCTGGTTCCTTATTCATTTTTTAAAACTTATGTCAGTATGACATGCAGAGAAAAGTAGAAATATCATCAATTCATGGCTTGATGAATTTTTATGAACGGAATACATCCGTGAACTAAAATCAAGAAAAAGAAAGTAAACAGCATCTCCCAAACCCCTCCAATGCTCCCTTCTAGTACTACTTGTCTGAGAGTAACCACTATTGTGATTCAATGTGTTCAAAGGTACATGAATCATGCATTCAATAACATGAGTTATTCTGCCATTTTTGTACTTTATAAAAATGGAATCATTTGTGCCTATATTCTTTAGCTCAAGATATATGTGTGAGATTCATCCATACTGTTGACTACACTTGTAGATCATTCGTTCTCATTGCTGTATTTCATACAGAATTCCTTGCAAATTCAGTGTTGGATGAGCCTGGCCATGTGCAAAGCTTCAACAGAGAAAAGGCTATGAATCTGGATAAACATCACAGCACTTAACAAATCAGTACTATGCATGTAAGCAGGGTGCATGTGTATAAGAAAGTAAAATGAGGCAGGATAAACTGTCTCTTCAAGTTCAATACCAGATTCATGTATTATTTTAAAGACTGTGTCTAATTCAGAGCACAAAAGCTTACACACATGGTTAAGAATTTGGAAATATTTTAGAGTTTCTTTAGAAAGAGATAAACCCCAGATAGAGAACAGAGTGAATTGTTTCTGCTTAAGGATCAACCATCCCCAACCCTGTTCTCTCATCTCTGACCTCCATGTTTGGGCACTGCCCGTTTCTCTCCAGCTTGAGCTGACCTCCCTGGACATGGTACCAGGGCCTTTCTAAACTTGTAGCCTCTGCCAGGGGCATCGTGCTACCCTACACCTTGCTTATCCCTTCAACTGTTGGGGGTATTAGTGCATTTTCCAGTTTTCCAGACAGTGATGCTATACACATCCTAGTTCCCATGGATGCATTTCTGGCCTGATACAGTTCTTTATCTCTGTATTAAATTATACTTGTATGTTGGAGCTCTTAGGTAACCAAGCTGCATGCATGTTTCCCTTCTAACAAGCAGAAAACTGGGCATTCACGGCCATGCAGATATTACTGCTTTATTATCTCTGACAAGTAGTGGTCTTTGGAAGAGGTTGAAGCTGTGGCTAGTTACTGTCACGAGGATCCCCTCAGTGTCAATTACACTAAGCAGAAAGAGCTCTTGGCAGGCATTCTACAACATCTTAAATAGAGTCATGAATTCTCCCCATTCAACAGGTTAATTTAGATGGCTATTTTAGGTGATCTTTCAGGCCAGCTCACTCTGCAGGCCTACCAGGATGTAGTCATATTCAATAATAACAGTGACACCTCACATCTACACAGCATTTTATAATTTAGAAAGCACTTTTTCATGTGTTTCTAAATGTCATGTGCCCACCCACGTATATTTTTATTGCTACCCCATCTGCTGTATTTTACAGACAAGAGAACAGGCCCAGAGGTGCAGATGTTACCCAAGCTTGCAGGGGTGAACCAGGCCCCACATGGGCTCTGTTGACCTTAAATGACCCTTTAAGACATCCTACATTTTTGCCTAAGACAAGATATTTATTTGGGTGCCTACAGAATTCTTCTATAGATCAGCAGATGATCTGGTGATTCAAACCTTAAAGAAAAAAAATATGGGGCCCAAATAGTCTCTCTCATGCTACACAGAAATGTGGGTCCTCCATCAACTATTCAATGAACTCTCAGAAGCTATTTGTACACAAGGTTGGTCCTAGGAAGCCCTTTAACAGCAAGTTAAAGGCGAACTCTAAACCTACAAACTGTAGTCCATCAGCGTTAGGCTGGGTTATCTGACCCTCCCTCCCTGATCTCCCTGAGCCTATTCTGGCTTTAGTTCCAGAAACCACACTGCTCAGCTTAAGCTATTATCCTCTTCTGAATCTCAGCAATTGATCCAGCTTCACTCTTGGTTGTGTTCATGTCTCCTTCGGGTTTTGCCACTTGCCTGCCATGCATCCAGGTTTGAGTCTTGCTATGGCTTACCCTCTGCCTGTCCAAAGGTGGGGGAAGATTTGAGGTTCTTTTATGTGAGGATGTACTGGTTCTGCTTACAGACACCCCTCCTGTCTGCACCTGTGGGGAAAAGGGCTGACCTTCCATTTGGAATGAGAGTAAAAGTCTGCTGCTTAAAGTTTTCTAATGGTCCCCTTCCCATATGATATCTAAAACACAAGATATCCTCTTTGACCAACAACTGGTTTATCTATATCAGGGATCAGCAAACATTTTTTGCAAAGGGCTAGATAGTGAATATTTTCAGCTTTGAGGCCAGTGGTGTTTGTGGAAACCACTCAAACCTGCCATTGTAGCATAAAAGCAACCATATACAGTATGTAAATAAATGAGTGTGGCTCTATTCCAATAAAACTTAATTTACAAAATAGGCAGTGGGCCTGACTTGACTTGTGGGCCATACTTTGCTGACCCCTGATCTATAGAACCAATTCTGGCTGTAATCTAGAATCTGCCAAAGATTAGTTATGACATCAGATATTTGACAGCAGAGTTAAATGGCCATGTTAACTTCTCTTCATCTAACTCTCACTGGATAGGTAGCATGCTGGGTTGATAATGCCTCAGAACAATTTTTCTACATAGATTTTAAAGGGAAGAAATGCTAAAGGTCAAGACTGTGTAAAGAGAAAGTTAAGATGTTTGTGGCTGCAATGAAGAATCTAACGAAGACTTAACCATGGACTAACAATGGCTTAACCCAAAGGACCTTTGTGGTTCATACAGTTAGACCAGAGTCAGTTGAACTCAGGGTTGACTGAGTGGCTCTAAGCTTGTCTCCAAGGATGTAGATCCTTTGCATCTTTCTATCCTGTCCCCCTCACCATGTCAGCTTCTCATTCCCGTGTTGGTCAGCTCACAGTGGCAAAAGAAAGGCGGTATTTCCAAACATCATTTCCTGACAGGTCTGTGTCCAAAGCAGGAAGGAGACTGAGCAAACCTCCTCCTTATGTATATTCCTTTATAAGAAATGAACATGTTTCCCAGGAGCCCCCCAAAGACTTTGCCTCACATTAGCAGAATTAGATCACATTCTCATCCATGGCCAATCAACAGCAAAGAGGAATGTGGATGACCATTAGTAAACCATGATTCATCCTCTAGGTCCACGTACATTTCCCCTCAATGAAAATATTATGTGCCAGAAGCAGGTGTTGAAGGGAGGAGGGGGTATGGGGACGGTTGAATTCAGATCACAAAGAATGCAGGAAGACACTAAACTCTCTGTGAAGGTGGCAGCATGCAGGGCCTGCTGGGCTAAGGTGAAGGTGATGTACTGTCTTGAATTCAAGCTCTGGCTGAACCACGATGTTCAGTCACAATAGTTCTCAAACATTCGTGTTCCTGAGAATCAGCAGGGGCCCTTGTTAAAATGCAGTGTCCTGGGTCCCTGTGCTAGGAATTGAGATTAAATAGTGCTGGGAAGGGACAGAGAATATGTTTTTGAACAAGTCCCTGGAGAAATTTTGATGCAGGTGGTCACTGCTCACACCGTGACAATCAATCACTACATGATTTTAAAGCCTTGATGAGAGAGAGATATGTACAAGGTAGAAACCGCTGTCATTCTACACTTCTGGTTCATCTTAAAAGCAAAGATGCAGATACATAAATACTGGCGGCACAGAGCTTCCCTTTGTTCTCAGAAAGAAAGAAAATTCAGACTTTTAAATTGCATGAATATCAAGCCAAAACGCCTGTATCCAATGTGTCTCTTACTACACATATAGAGAGGTGGAAGGCTAAACATAAAATCAGGGGGATTTGCATGAACATGGTTTGCAAGCTCCCTGGTATTTTATATAGACAACATGGAACAAGAACTGTGTCCAGAGAAACCCAGCTTTGATCCCTAATGTTATAAACATGGACAATAGCCTAAACTTTTTAGCCTCACTGTCCACTTATGTGAAATGAGGAAAATATTTTCCCTATATCATATGATAAGGTGATTTTTAAAAAGAATTAAGAAAGAAATCATGCATGTAAAGCATTTATCCCAGTGCTTAGCTACTCTAAATGATCAATAAACACCAGCTCTCATCACCATCTTTGTGTTCATCATATTTGTAGTAGTGGCTATACTTTTATCTATTTTTACCTATGTTTATAGTTATTAAGGTTGTCTTACTAATTTTCTCCATTTTAGATATGAAGCTGAGTCCCAGCTATGTGAAATAGCTTGCCAAGTTTGCCAAATTAGTTGGCTGAGTTGGGTCTTGCACTCAACTTGATTCTTCATTCACTAATCAAATTCTCCGATAATAAATTCAAAATGAACACGTGACTGACCTAGTTTCCTGGCACAAATGAAGAAAGCACCCCACTCTGTTTAAGTTCAGCCCCCTCTCTCTCTCTGCCTTTCTCCCTTTCTCTCTCTCTTTCTCTCTCTCCCCAACCTGTGCGTTGGCTGATATGCAGAAGGCTTACTGGAGTAATTAAAAAGGGGAGCCAAGGTGCTCATTGGGACCAGGAGACAAGTCGATGTGGCTCAATCTGCTGGGAATTGACTGCAATCAATTTCTCTGAAGGCCTGTCCAAGGCTGCAGCTGTAAAGCGCTCAGTGAGCTGATCAATGGTGGCCTTGAGTACAGCGGAGGGAGAGATAAAGTGGTGGCGGCAGCCGCGGGGCAGTCTGCAGCCAGCAGGCCAGCCCAAGTCCAAGGTCAGCCTCTGGATCCTCTTCCCCTCTCCCCTCTCCACACAACTCCCTGGCAGAAGTGTCAAAACAAGACAGAGCAGCTAGAAACACATGAGAAACATTCCTGGAATCTCCGAGGGAAAGAAAGAAACTCATTTGCTAAAGATAATAAAAATAATAATAATCTCATATTCATCATCATAACCGTAATGACAGTGGTGGTGATAATGACAGGGCACCTGATTTTATCTTCTGCTCTCTGAACGTGAAAACATATCTCTATATCCAAATGAAAGTCATTTATGGGCTGTTGTTTTGTGGCAAATGAAATTCATCACATTTAATAAAATGTTAATTGTTGTGGAGGAAGGAAGCCTAGTCTTTCTGGTTTTGTACATTTGTTTCTTTATTAAAGAACGTGTCAAGCACTATGATGGGATAGCACCTAGGGTGCGTTGCATCTTGCACATAGTAGGTGCTAACCTCATTTTTTAAAGTAATGCATGGCACTGTATTGTATGTTGTGAATAAAAATTTAATGAATAAAATATGCCTCTTGCTTTCAAGGAATTCACATTCGAAGCGTAGCATGTAAACAGAGTGCGTTAGTACATTTGGGCTGCTGTATCAAAATACCAGAGACTGGGTGGCTTCCAAACAACAGAAATTTATTTATTTCTCACAGTTCTAGAGACTGGAAGTCTGAGATCAAGGTGCCAGCAAGGTTGGATGAGGGCCCGCTTTCAGATCACAGACTTCTTTCTCCTTGTGTCCTCACCTGGTGGAAGGTGTTAGGAAACTCTATGGAGCCTCTTTTATAAGGGCACTAATTCCCATTCATGGGAGGTACATCCTCATGATCTAGTCACCTCCCAAAGGTCCCGTATTCTAACACCAGCACATTGGGTGTTAGGAGTCCAACATGTAAAATTGAGGGGACACAAACATTCACACCATAACACAGGGGATTATGGTGATAAAAATATGAACCAAGGGGTTAAGGAGCCAGAGGAAGGATGGGTTAACTCTGGTGGGACCAGGGAGCAAAAGGGACTGGGGGTAATTTGAGCTCCAATTTGAAAATTAGATACAATTTCTCCCAGTAGAAAAAGCCACTCACGACAGAGAGAAAAGCACAAACTCAGGAGCGTGTACATCAAGCTGGCTGGTTACAAGCAGTATGCCTATCAGGTGCTTGAATGAAAAATTACAATAAAAGCTGGAAAGGTGAGCTGGAGCTTGGAGAGAAGGGACCTCATCCCATGCAAAGGAATTTACACATTTTCCTTTTCCATCCCTTAGTCAATGGGAACCATAAAAGATTCTTAATAAGAGGATGTTAGATTCTCATCTGGAAATTGTATCATAATAAATAGAAAAGAAGAAACAGAAGTGAAAGAATTATGCAGAACAGATGAAAAGACAGAGGCTCAAAGAGGTGAAGTGAATTGCTCAGGTCAGCAGGCGAGGATAGATCTCATACCCAAGTATTTTAACTCAAATTCCAGTACACTTTCCAGTACTTCACACCAGGGTGGCAGGTAAGAGCACCGATTTTAGAATTATATAGATGTGGTTTAAATCCTAACTCTGCCACCTTGGGGCTAAGTGAACTTGAACAGGTCAATTTACCTCCTTGAGTTTTAATTTCTTCATTTATAGAATGGGGATAAAACACCTACCTATTGGGGTAACAATGAGAACTGAACGTAATAATATATATAAGGATTTCTGCAGAGTCCTAGCTTATTGTAAGATTTTGATAAATGTTAGATGTCATTGTTATTAATATTAAATTCAAATACCCTCCCCATGTTTCCTTTCGGAATCTTTCTTCCACTTCTTTTGACATCTCTTTGAATACTTTAGTACCTTGGATTAATTTTTAGGCACGATGATGGACTATCTGAAAAGCTATTTTGGTTTGGAGGGACTTTCCCTCACCTTTTTGAACACACCACCCAGCTGAATATCATATATCATATGAAGAATGGTTAAGGGAGATGAGAAAATTTGGAAGGACATGCAAACCATCTTCATGTATTTCAAAAGTTGTCAGTTTTTAAATGCATAAGACTTATTCTTGTTTGGCTTCAAAGGTAAAAGTTTTACTAGTAGAAAGAAGTTTGTTTTGTTTTGATGAAGAGAATTCTAATGACTGGGGTTGTTTGCCAATCAAGTGTCCTAAATAGTATAATAGCAAGTTCCCCTTCAATGAAAGGATTTGATTTGAGATTAATGGCTGCAAAAGGTGTTTTAACTAGAGACTCAGTTAAGTGATCTCTGAAGCCCTTTCATTGAAACCAGGAAGTCATTCATTCAATGTAAATAAAGTAAGCCATTTATAAATGTGTTGGAGTTTCTAAATGAGATATTTAATATAGTAGGGTATGCATACTAAGAGCCAGGAGCTAAATCCATCCTGTAGAGGTGTGTGTATGTTTTTCAGCAAAATGGCAGATGATATTCTTTCTAGTTCACCATAGTCTGTCTACACCATTCCCTGTTGCCTTCCCTGTAAATTTTACCCCTATACTTTAACTGCTTGATGCTGTATGGAAAGAGCCCTAGACCAAAAGTCAGGAGACTCAGTTCTGCTCCTGGATCTGGCTAGTGATTTGCTCTGTTCCATTTGGCCAACTTCCCCTGTCTCAGCCTCAGCATCTTATCTGTGAGATAAAGGTGCTGGACTCAATATCTAAGGGCTTCTTCTGCACTAGCATTCTGAGACCTATTATCATGAGCAGAGAAACTCACTCAAATGACCTTCTTTAGAAAAGCAACATCACTGTCTGAACCCCCTGGAGAGGGGTAGATGTGTGTTGTCTTTTCTAAGGAATGAGATTTGTAATCATTAATAAAAACGGATGAACCTGCCATCAGCCTTCTTGCCTTTTCCTGGATTCCCAGGTTATTCTGAATAATTAAAATGAGACAAAAATATACAAATATTGCCAATGTGTTCTCTGTTGAGGAAAACACTTTGTAGGGTTTGTCCTCCAAATAGCTAACCACCCCCTCTCCTTTAACTGAACTGATTAACCAACCAAAGGTTGATTTGTTGGCTGTTTTTGCTGTTATCCTCTGACAGAGAATGATAGTTAAACATATGAAGGAGGTGACAAGGAAAGAGGAGAATCTCACAGACTAACAAAATGAAAAAAACAATGCTTGTAAATGTGTAGAACGGTCATTCTGAAGTTTATGTGTGAGGTTCTTTCACTCCGAAAAGCAACTCAACTGTGTGACTAGAGTCCATTTACTGATTATCTGACATTGGGTGCTTCTCCTGCTCCCATTACAGCAAAGTCACTCTTATCTGTTGAGATCAGGATCCGTAATTGTAGGTTAATGGAAAGTCAGTGAAAGGAAAAGAGTGCTGGAGTATCAAAGAGCAGTCTACTAGCTAGGGGGGTCTAACGCACAGTGAGCATTAGGCAAATTCTCAAAGGAAGTGGAAAGCATCAGTTAATCCAGAGAATCGATTAGTTCAGAAGTCAAGGATGATCATATTAAAACAATTAGAAAATACAGAAAAGCAAAAAGAAAGATACTTGTCCAAATCCACTCAGAGACAGTTATCATTTTTTTTTACACCCTTATCGGAGTATAATTGCTTTACAATGGTGTGTTAGTTTCTGCTTTATAACAAAGTGAATCAGCCATACATACACATATGTTCCCATATCTCTTCCCTCTTGCATCTCCCTCCCACCCCTCTAAGTGGACATAAAGCACCGAGTTGATCTCCCTGTGCTATGCTGTTGCTACCCACTAGCTATCTATTTTACATTTGGTAGTGTATATAAGTCCATGCCACTCCCTCACTTCGTCCCAGCTTACCCTTCCCCCTCCCCGTGTCCTCAAGTCCATTCTCTACCTCTGTGTCTTTATTCCTGTCCTGCCCCTAGGTTCTTCAGAACCTTTTATTTATTTAATTTTTTTTTTAGATTCCATATATATGTGTTAGCTTATGGTATTTGTTTTTCTCTTTCTGACTTACTTCACTCTGTATGACAGACTCTAGGTCCATCCACCTCACTACAAATAACTCAACTTTGTTTCTCTTTATGCCTGAGTAATATTTCATGTATATATGTGCCACATCTTCTTTATCCATTCATCTGTCGATGGACACTTAGGTTGCTTCCATGTCCTGGCTACTGTAAATAGAGCTGAAATGAACATTGTGGTACATGACTCTTTTTGAATTATGGTTTTCTCAGGGTATATGCCCAGTAGTGGGATCGCTGGGTCGTATGGTAGTTCTATTTTTAGTTTTTTAAGGAACCTCCATACTGTTCTCCATAGTGGCTGTATCGATTTATATTCCCATCAACAGTGCAAGAGGGTTCCCTTTTCTCCACACCCTCTCCAGCATTTATTGTTTGTAGGTTTTTTGATTATGGTGATTCTGACCGGTGTGAGGTGATACCTCATTGTAATTTTGATTTGCATTTCTCTAATGGTTAGTGATGTTGAGCATCCTTTCATGTGTTTGTTGGCAATCTGTGTATCTTCTTTGGAGAAATGTCTATTTAGGTCTTCTGCCCATTTTTGGATTGGGTTGTTTACTTTTTTAATATTGAGCTGCATGAGCTGCTTGTACATTTTTGAGATTAATCCTTTGTCAGCTGCTTCATTTGCAAATATTTTCTCCCATTCCGAGGGTTGTCTTTTAGTCTTATTTATGGTTTCCTTTGCTGTGCAAAAGCTTTTGAGCTTCATTAGATCCCATTTGTTTATTTTTATTTCCATTTCTCTAGGAGGTGGGTCAAAAAGGATCTTGCTGTGATTTATGTCATAGAGTGTTCTGCCTATATTTTCCTCTAAGAGTTTGATAGTGTCTGGCCTTACATTTAGGTCTTTAATCCATTTTGAGTTTATTTTTGGGTATGGTGTTAGGAGTGTTCTAATTTCATTCTTTTACATGTAGCTGTCCAGTTTTCCCAGCACCACTTATCTTGGTTGTAGGTTTTTCCCTTTTATCACTTTAAATATGTCCTGCCACTGCCTTCTGGCTTGCACAGTTTCTGCTGAAAGATCAGCTGTTAACCTTATGGGGATTCCCTTGGATGTTATTTGTTGCTTTTCCCTTGCTGCTTTTAATATTTTTTCTTTGTATTTCATTTTTGATAGTTTGATTAATATGTGTCTTGGCACGTTTCTCCTTTGATTTATCCTGTACGGGGACTCTCTGTGTTTCCTGAACTTCATTGAGTATTTCCTTTCCCATATTAGGGAAGTTTTCAACTATAATCTGTTCAAATATTTTCTCAGTTCCTTTCTCTCTTCTTCTTCTGTGACCCCTATAAATTTAATGTTGGTCCGTTAAGTGTTGTCCCAGAGGTCTCTGAGACTGTCCTCAAGTCTTTTCATTCTTTTTACTTTATTCTGCTCTGTGGTAGTTATTTCCACTGTTTTATCTTCCAGGTCAGTTATCCGTTCTTTTGCCTTAGTTATTTTGCTATTGATTCCTTCTAGGGGATTTTTGATTTCATTTATTGTGTCGTTCATCAGTGTTTGTTTGCTCTTAGTTCTTCTAGGTCCTTGTTAAATGTTTCTTGTACTTTCTCCATTCTATTTCCAAGATTTTGGATCATCTTTACTATCATTACTCTGAATTCTTTTTCAGGTAGACTGCTTATTTCCTCTTGTTTGGTCTGATGGGTTTTTACCTTGCTCCTTCATCTGCTGTGTGTTTCTCTGTCTTCTGATTTTGCTTCACTTACTGTGTTTGGTGTCTCCTTTTCACAGGCTGCAGGTTCATAGTTCCCATTGTTTTTGGTGTCTGCCCCCAGTAGCTGAGGCTGGTTCACTGGGTTGTGTAGGCTTCCTGGTGGAGGGGACTGGTGCCTGTGTTCTGGTGGATGAGGCTGGATCTTGTCTTTCTGGAGGGCAGGAACACATCCAGTGGTGTGTTTTGGGCTGTCTGTGACCTTATTATGATTTTAGGCAGCCTCTCTGACAATGGGTGGGGTTGTGTTCCTGTCTTGCTAGTTGTTCAGCATAGGGTGTCCAGCACTGTAGCTTGATGGTTGTTGAGTGGAGCTGGGTCTTAGCATTGAGATGGAGATCTCTGGGAGAGCCTTCGCCGTTTGATATTACATGGAGCCGAGAGGTCTCTGGTGGACCAATGTCCTGAACTTGGCTCTCCCACCTCAGAGGCACAGGCCTGACACCCGGCTGGAGCACCAAGACTGTGTCAGCCACATGGCTCAGAAGAAAAGGGAGAAAAAAAGGAAAGAAAAAAAATAGTAAAACAAAATAAAGTTAGTAAAAAAAAATTTATTAAAAAGTAAAAAACAAAAAGAAAGAAAAAAAAAAGAGAGCAACCAAACCAAAAAACAAATCCAGCAATGATAACAAGCACTAGAAACTATACTAAAAAACAAACAAACAAACAAAAAAAAAAATGGACAGACAGAACCCTAGGACAAATGGTAAAAGCAAAGCTATACAGACAAAATCACAGAAGAAGCATACACATGCACACTCACAAAAAGAGAAAAAGGAAACATATATATATATATAAATCTTTTGGTAAGTCTGAGGTCTTCTGCCAGCGTTCAGTAGGTGTTCTGTAGGAGTTGTTCCACATGTGAAGTATTTCTGATGTATTTGTGGGGAGGCAGGTGATCTTCACGTCTTACTCCTCTGGCATCTTTGACAGCTAGCATTTTGATATATGTACTTCTAGATCGTTCTCTTCACAAATATTTTCAATATGTAATTTACATATAGTTAAATAATATAAATACACATGTAAAGAGATCACATGATTCAATTTATAACACATATTTCACTTAATATGTCATAAGCATCAATTAATAGCAGTAAATATTAATCTATATCATAGTTTTATTAGTGATTTTATTTCCTCATTTCAAACACCCAGTTGCCCCCAAATGCCCCCTAAGACACATTTGTATGTTTTTCAGGTTTTCTTCAATGAGCATGCATTAATTATATACTTAAAAATGTGAAAAATAGAATAAACAAACCAAAAATGCAATCATGCTGGTTAAGAGGCATCATAATTAGAGGTTAAGAGTGTGAATTTTTTTTTAAGGTTTTTTTTTCTTTTTATTAATTTCTTTTTTTTATATTTATTTTTGCTGTGTTGGGTCTTCGTTTCTGTGCAAGGGCTTTCCTTAGTTGTGGCAAGTGGGGGCCACTCTTCATCACGGTGCGTGGGCCTCTCTTGTTGCACAGCACAGGCTCCAGATGCGCAGGCTCAGTAGTTGTGGCTCATGGGCCCAGTTGCTCCGCAGCATGTGGGATCCTCCCAGACCAGGGCTCGAACCCGTGTCCCCTGCATTAGCAGGCAGATTCTCAATCACTGCACCACCAGGGAAGCCCAAGAGTGTGAATTTTGAATCAAACACACCTGGCTTTCAGATTTCAGATCTGTCCCTATGAACTGTGTGGCTTTGGACAAGTTACTTAACCTCTCTGATCTTCAATTACCCCATCTAAAAATGGAGGCGATAAAACAAATCATAGAGGGTGGATGCAAGGATTAAAGAAACCAATGTCTGTACAGGGCTTTGCATATATTTGGCACACAATAAATAGATAGAAAATGGTAACTATCATTCATCATCATCATCAATGCTTTATTTGATTTTAAAAAATATATGTCAACATGGAAGAAATGACAAAAATTCCACCTTGTATTCAGAAGTTCCTGATATCAGTACCCAAGAATGTTCCTTCATTTTGAATATCATCTGTAGGGATGTCCCATTTCCTTTTTTTAAATTGAAATATATTTGACATACAGTATTATATTGGTTTCATGTGTACAACATAGTAATTCAACATTTGTATACAGGCATACCTCGTTTTATTGTACTTCTCAGATAAGTATTACCATTTTGTCTATTCTTTTTTAACAAATTGAAGGCTTGTGGTAAGTCTATTGGCACCATTTTTCCAACAGCTTTTGCTCATTTCATGTCTCTGTGTCATGGTTTGGTAATTCTTGCAGTATTCAAACTTTTCATTATTATTAATGTTTGTTATGGTGGTGTTTGATGTTACTATTGCAATTGTTTTCGGGCTCCACAAATCACACCCATATAAGACAGCAAACTTGATAAATGCGTGTGTTCTGATTGCTCTACCAACTGGCCATTCCCCCATCTCTCTCTTTCTCCTTGGGCCTCCCTATTCCCTGAGCCACAACAATATTGAAATTAGGCCAGTTAATAACCCTACAATGGCTCTAAGTGTTCAAGTGAACGGAAGAGTCACATGTCTCTCACTTTAAATCAAAAGCTAAAAATGATTAAGCTTAGTGAGGAAGGCATATTGAAAGCCAAGATGGGCCAAAAGCAAGGCCTCTTGAACCAGTTAGCCAAGTTGTGAATGCAAAGGGAAGGTTCTTGAAGGAAATTAAAAGCACTACTCCAGTGAACACATAAGTGAAAAGAAAGCAAAACAGCCTTACTGCTGATATGGAGAATGTTTTAGTGGTTTGGAAAGATCAGACCAGCCACAACATTCCATTAAGCCAAAGCCCAAGCCAGAGCAAGGCCATAACTCTCTTCAATTTTATGAAAGCTGAGAGAGGTAAGGAAGCTGCAGAAGAGAAGTCTGAAGCTAGCAGAGGCTGGTTCATGAGGATTAAGGAAAGAAGCCATCACTATAACATAAAAGTACAATGTGAAACAGCAAATGCTGATGTAGAAGCTGCAGCGAGTGTTCTAAAAGATCTAGCTAAGATAATTAATGAAGGTGGCTACACTAAAGAACAGATTTTCAGTGTTGACAAAATAACCTTATATTGGAAGAAAATGTCTTCTAGGACTTTCATAGCTAGAGAAGAGAAGTCAATGCTTAGCTTCAAAGGACAGGCTGACTCTCTTGTTAGGGGCTACTGCAGCTGGTGACTTGACATTGAAGCCGGTGCTCATTTACCATTCCAAAAATCCCAGGGCCCTGAAGAATTGTGCTAAATCTACTCTGCCTGTGCTCAAGAAATGCAACAACAAAGCCTGAATGACAGCACATCTATTCACATCATGGTTTACTGAGTATTTTAAACCCACTGTTGAGATCTACTGCTCAGAAAAAAAGATTCCTTTCAAAATATTACTGCTCATTGACAATGCACCTGGTCACCCAAGAGCTCTGATAGAGATGTACAACGAGATTAATGTTTTCATGCCTGCTAACACAACATCCATTCTGTAGCCCGTAGATCAAAGAGTAATTTTGACTCTCGAGTCTTATTATTTAAGAAATATATTTCATAAGGCTATAGCTGCCATAGATAGTGATTCCTCTGATGGATCTGGGCAAAGTCAATTGAAAACCTTCTGAAAAGGATATACCATTCTAGAAGCCATTAAGAACATTCATAATTCATGGGAGGAGGTCAAAATATAAACATTAACAGGAGTTTGGAAGAAATTGATTCCAACCCTATGGATGACTTTGAGGGGTTCAAGACTTCAGTGGATGAAGTAATTGTAGATGTAGTGGTAATAGCTAGAGAACTAGAAGTGGAGCCTGAAGTTGTGATGGAATTGCTGCAATCTCATGATAAAACTTTAACAGATGAAGAGTGCCTTCTTATGGATTAGCAGAGAAAGTGGTTCTTGAGATGGAATCTCCTCCTGGTGAAGATGCTGTGAAGACTGTTGAAATGGCACCCAAGGATTCAGAATATTATGTAAGCTTGGTAGATAATGCAGAGGCAAGGTTTGAGAGGATTGACTCCAATTTTGAAAGAAGTTCTTTTCTGGGTAAAATGCTATTAAACAGCATTGCATGCTACAGAGAACTGGTTTGTGAAAGGAAGAGTCAATCGATGCAGCAAACTTCATTGTTGTCTTATTTTGAGAAACTGCCCCAGCCGCCCCAGCCTTCAGCAACCGTCATCCTGATCAGTCAGCAGCCATCAACATGGAAGCAAGACCCTCCACCAGGAAAAGGATCATGACTTGATGAAGGCTCAGACGATTTTTTAGCAATAAAGTATCTTTTAATTAAGGTATGCACATTGTTTTTATAGACATATGGTATTGCACACTTAATAGATTACAGTGCATATAGTGTAAACATAACTTTTACATGCACTGGGAAACCAAAAATTTGGTGTGACTTGATTTATTGTGATATTCACTTTATTGTGGTGGTCTGGAAGCAAATCTGCAGTAGCTCTGAGGTATGTCTGTATATTGCAAAATGATTACCATGGTAAATTTAAATTACCATCTGTCACCATACAAAGCTAATACAATATTACAGAGTATATTCCCCATGCTGTACATTACATCTCCGTGACATTTATTTTAGAACTGAAAGTTTCTGCTTCTTGATCCCCTTCAGCCATTTTGCTCCACCAAACCCCTTTCCCTCTGGCAACCACTAATCTGTTCTCTGTATCTAAGAGTCTTGGTTTGGTTTGGTTTTCAGATTCCACATATAAGTGAAATCACGTGATATTTGTCTTTCTTCATCTGATTTATTTTGCTTAGCACAATACACTCAAGGTCCATCCATGTTGTCACAAATGACAAAATTTCTTTTTTATGGGTGAGTAGTATTCCACTCTGTGTGTGTGTATGTGTGTGTGTGTGTATAATATATATATATATATACACACACACACATATATATACACCTCACCCCTAAAAGAAACTCCATACCCATTAGTAGTCACTCTCTACTTTCCCTCAGCCTTTTGAGGAACTGCCAGACTGGTTTCCAAGTTGGTTGTACCATTTTATATTTCCAACAGCAGTGTGTAAAAGGGTTCAAATTTATCCACATTCTTGCCAACATTTGTTATTATCTGTTTTTTTGATTACAGCCATCATAGGGTATATAAAGTGGTATTGTATTGTGGTTTTGATTTGCATTTATTTAAGGGCTAATGATGTAGAGAATCGTTTCTTATGCTCATTGGCCATCTGTGTATCTTCTTTGGAGAAATGTCTATTCAGATCTTCTACCCAGTTTTAATTGGGTTGTGTTTCTATTATTGAGTTATAAGAGTTCTTTATAGGGTTTCCCTGGTGGCGCAGTGGTTGAGAGTCTGCCTGCCGATGCTGCCGATGCAGGGGACATGGGTTCGTGCCCCAGTCTGGGAGGATCCCACATGCCGTGGAGCAGCTGGGCCCGTGAGCCATGGCCGCTGGGCCTGCACGTCTGGAGCCTGTGCTCCGCGACGGGAGAGGCCACAACAGTGAGAGGCCCGCGTACCGCAAAAAAAAAAAAAAAAAAAAAAAAAGAGTTCTTTTTCAGGATACAAATCTCTTAGTAAATACTAGCAAATATTTTCTCCATTCTGTGGGTTGCCTTTTCATTCTCCATGGTGCCCTTTGAAGCATAAAAAGTTTAATTTTTTATGAAATACAATTTATCTCTTTGTTTTCCTGTCACTTGTGATGTCATAGCTAAGAAACCAATGCCAAACCCAAGGTCACAAAGATTTACTCCTATGATTTTTTTCTAAGAGCTTTATGGTTTTAGCTCTCATATTTAGGTCTAATCCCTTTTAGTTAAGATTTATGTATGGTGTAAGGAGCCAAACTTTATTCCTTTCAGTGTGGATTACCAGTTGTCTTAGCATCATTTGTTAGCAAAAACCTATTTTCCTTTAGTGAATTAATTGTCTTAGCATCTTTGTTGAAGATATATTGATCATAACTGTGAGGTTTCTGGGCTTTCAATTCTATCCTATGTATCTATATTTTAAATCTTTATGCCAGTACCATACTATCCTGATTACTGTTGTTTTATGTTAAGTTTTGAAATCAGGAATGTGAATTCCCAAGATGTGTTCTTTTTCCACCCCCAAGATTGTTCTAGCTATGCTGAGTCACCTGTATTTTCATATGAATTTTAGGATCAGTTTGTCAATTTCTGAAAAAAGTCGGATGGGATTTTGATAGAGATTGCCTTGAATCCATAGATTAGTCTTAACAATATTAGGTCTTCTAATCCATGAGTATGATATGTGTTTTCATTTAGGTGTATTTTATTTAATTATTTTCAATGACACTTTATATTTTTTTCAGAATACAAGTTTTAAACTTCTTTGGTTAGATTTATTCACAATTTTATTTTCAATGCTCTTATAAATGGTGTTGTTTTCCCAGTTTCCTTTGCAGATTGTTCACTGCCAGTATATAGAAATACAATTGATTTTTGTATATCAATCTTGTGTCCTAAAAACTTGTTGAAGTCCCTTATTAGCTCTAATAATTTTTTGTGCATTCCTTGGGATGCCTACATACAAGATCGTATCATCTGCAAACAGAGATAGTTTACTTCTTTCTCTCCAGTTAGAATGGCTTTTATATTGTTTTCTTGCCTAAATACTCTGAATAAAACTTCCAGTACAACATTAAATAGAAAAGGGGAGAGTAGACATTCTTTGTCTTGTTCCTCATCTTAAGAGAGAAAGCTTTCAGTTTTTCAACATTAAGAATGTTGTTAGCTGTGGGTTTTTTGTAGGTGCCCTTTATCAGGTTGAGGAATTATTTCTAGTTTGTTGACCTCTTTTATCATGAAAGAATGTTGGATTTTTTAAATCAAATGCCTTTTCTGTGTCTATTGAAATTATCAGGTAATTTTTATCCTTTATTCTATTACTATGGTATATTACATTGACTGATTTTCATATGTTGAATCATCCTTACATTCCTGGGATAAATCCCACTTGGTCATGGTTAATTACCACTTTTATATTTTGCTGGACTCAGTCTGCTAGTATTTTAAAAAGTATTTTTGCATCTATATTCATAAGAAATACTGGTATTTATTTTATTTTTTTTTCTTTTGATGTCTTTGTCTGATTTTGATATCAGAATAATACTGACCTTACAGAATTAATTGGGAAATATTTCCTCTCCTTATATTTTTTTGAAAACTATGTAAAGACTGATGTCAATTCTTCTTTAAAAGTTTGGTAATATTCAACTGTGAATCAGGTCCTGGGCTCTTCTTTGTGGGATTTAAAAAATATTATTAACTTGATCTCTTATTATTCAGATTTCCCATTTCTTCTTCAGTCAGTTTTAGTAGCTTGTGTCTTTCTCAGAATTTGGTCATTTATTCTAGGTTTTCTAATTTGTGGCATACAGCTATCTATAGTGTTCCTTTATGATTTTTAAAAATTTATTTATTTCTGTCACCTCAGTAATAATGTCCCCACTTTCATTCCTGATTTTAGTAATTTGGCTTTTCTTCTCTTTTTTTATTGGCCTGTCTAACTAAAGATTTGTCAACTTTGTTGATCTTTTCAAAGAACAAATATTTGGTTTAGTTTATTTTTCTATTCTTTATGTCATTGTATTTTCCCTCTTTAATCTTTAGTATTTCCTTGTTGTGCTCAAATAGGATTTAATTTTCTCTTGTTTTTCCAGTGTCTTAAGGTGTGAAGGAAGTTATTTCTTGCCCATACACTTTGATGGAGCATAGGCTCAAAGATAAAAATAGTCGTTATAGTAATAGCCACTATTTATTGGGTGTGTAGTGGGTTAGACATTTGCATACATTATTGCTAGACTTTATAACAAATCTGAAGGTCAAGCATCCTCATCCTAATTTTATAAATAAGAAAGCTGGGGTTCAGAGGAACAAATTGAATCGCCCAAGACTACACAGCAGAACTAGTAATTATATCCAGTTCTGTATGGCTAAAAATTGGTGCTGTTTCTGCCCCACACAAAGAAAGAACAGAGAAAGGACAAGAAAATGGAGTCATTACACCTGAGTTCATTTCCACTAAATACACCAACATGGATCATGTCTGAAACTCAGTTTCCCCAATTCTTTGCAGAG
This sequence comes from Mesoplodon densirostris, assembly GCF_025265405.1. Classification (NCBI taxonomy): domain Eukaryota; kingdom Metazoa; phylum Chordata; class Mammalia; order Artiodactyla; family Ziphiidae; genus Mesoplodon; species Mesoplodon densirostris. Next base: position 15,132,536 of record NC_082666.1, on the reverse strand, counting down.
TCAGTGCCTCCTCATTCTTTGGGTCATACCCTCTGTATCACTTCTGATCAGAATTTCTCTGACCACTCTTCTTAAAAGAGGCCCATCTCATTGTTCTATTTCTCAGAATTCTATTTGTTTCATCTCTTCATGTAGTAAGTTTGTCAAAGTGCTTCCATTTATATGCTTATTTATGAGTTTTGTCTTTCTGGCTTGCTTCTGTTCTTTTTTCCCTATTAAAATGCAAGCTCCAAGAAGTCACAAGACATGCCTGACTTGCTTATTGTTCTTTCTCAGCTTCCATTATAGATTCTTGTCCATAAAACACATTCAATAAATATTTGTTAATTGAATGAATTGGTAAGACAAGAGGTACCTAAAGCCTGCTCAGATACAAAGTTATGGAATTCTCTTATAGTTTTCTAGTAATAAAAACTCATTCAAAGGAATTCAAGAAAAAGGAAGTGAGAAACTCTCATGGAACTCAGCTTCCAGGCTTCACAGGAACTAGAACATCATCAGATGTCTACTTTCTCTTTCTTCTCTCACTCTATTTCTCCTGTCCCTGTCTCTCTCTCTCAGGCTATATCTCTGCTTTTGTCTACCCATGTGCTCTAGTCTCCTGTCTAAGGACCAGCTTCTTCAGATTAACCATAGTTCACCATGGCTATGTCAAAACGATTGTTTTAACCCTGGAGATAACTGGTTCCTACAGCTCCAGTGCCTGGAGTTAACTGAGTCCGTTCTGTAGCTAATGATTTCAAATTCCAGAGAGATGGAGTCTTATAGTCTCAGTGGGTCAGTGGTGCTTCTCTGGGCCAATCAGTTGTAACCAACAAGTTCGGGTTATATAGTACATGGAAAAACCTTTTCTTTGCTTTGGGGCTATAAATGGCTGGGGCTGAGGAGGCAATTGGCATGTCTGTTAGAAATTTAAATTTTGTGTTTAAAATTTAAATTTTGTATTTAAACATTCATGTGAATGTCCAAGTCCATTGGATAGTAAGTGAAACAGAAAACCAGGTCTTCTTGCTCCCAATATATACAGTTATTTTGTGCAGGGATGCATTCAGAGTATCCTGTCCTGGGTCCACAAAATAGAATTCCCTTTTCTAAAGTCCCTTCTGTTTCACAGACTGGGAATCTAGCTACCATCCATTTATGGGACGTTCAGCCGAGAGAAGGTCTCTTGCCTCCTACTGCTGAAGAAATTGCATTATTGGATTTTTAAATAAACCATTGGCCAGAATATCTAAGAGCCTTTCTTTTAGACCTTGACAGGTTTATTTTTTTTTAAATTAAAAATCCTGGCCTGGGGCAAAATGAAAATGTCTTCAGATTTGCAATCAGTCCTTGTGTTTCATATTTGAAATGCACATTAGAAATGGGAGTTTGATGTGACCCGATCTTAGGACTCTATTCAGCAGGAGGCTGACATCTTTGAATTTAGGTCTTCTTGATGGGAACTGCTCTTGATCATTACCAGGGGGCAAGAGAGATACCCAATTATTCCAGCCTGTGAGGGTCATTCTTCTCCTTCCTTCCTACAGTCTGACAGCAATCAATCAAAATACCCTATGTGATTAAGAAAACAAAGGGCACATGAAAGATCCATAACTGTGTATCAGACCTTCTTGCCTCTAACTGATCCAAATCAGAAGAGATTATGAATGTGCACACACACTCCTATCAATATGGGCAAGAGGACTAGGAGATGTCAACACCAAGGCAGCATTTTCAGAAAATGTATGAGTTAGGGGTTCAGTTTATATTTTCCAATACAATAAATTGTCAGAAAAAGGTTTTTGGCCCCCATTAAAACAGCGGGTACGTACAATGAGAGTATGTTGGAATTTTTCACGAAAATGTTTACATTTCACACGCATACCTCATAAGCTGTCAAGAAGGCAATGCCTCGGGGCTTGAGCTAACAAATGATTATCTTCCACTGTAAGAGGGTAAATAAAACCAAATTCATGTATACTTTATTTACTTGTTTAGTAATACCCCCATGGTTCGACAAGGTTTAACACAAAATTCTGAACAGTATTTTTTTTTTAATTTCCCTGGTAGAAATTTAGTTTTTACATGTAAGCTTAAGTGAGAATGTTAAAGCAGGGTAGAGATTGTGGAGGATCTTTTCCATACACACTCTCATTCCAAATTTCACTACTCTACATGTTGGAGAAGTGAGACTCAGAGTGAAGCAAATGACCTGAATCCCCACAATTAGTAAAAAAACAGTTAACACTGACACTCTAGTCCTCTGACTCCATATCAAGCCCTCTTTTTATTATCTATGCTACCTCTGATTGGAATCACTCCAACTCAATACAAATCAAGGGTCTGTTTAGGGCCAGCCCCTGGGTTGGAACTGGGCTCAAACAGATAAATGAAACATGGTTCTGGCTGTCCAAGAGGTCATGGTCTAGTGAAGAAACAAACAGAAATACTCATGACCTCCCTGGAGCAATAGCTATGGGAGAAATGGAAAGAGTTATCAGAGAATTACTTTCCTGAAAGGTGCTTGTCCCCAGCAAGTTTTTTTTCCAGGTAATTTCTTTCAGATTTTCAAGAATCAGATAATTCTTGTACTTTATAAACTACCCCAAGAGCAGAAGAGAAGCTGAACAGCTATTTCACTCATGGCATGAAACCAGCAAAACTTGCCAAAAACAGGATTCACAGATCTGAAGAGAAACCTATTTCAGAGGCCATGTTTCTACCGTATGACCAGCCCCAACCTAGGCACTACTGCAGGGACCAGGTGTGAACCTCTGAACTGACATCAGTCTGTTAGCTGGTCAGTAGCTAATCAGAGTGTCTCTAGTGGCCTGTTGGACATAAAGTCAGAGAGAAGATCGTGGGTCCACGTTGGATGTTGGCACTTAGAGGACAAGTATACATTTAGCTGCATGTACCAGCAGAGAAAGTTTTCTAAGAAAGAGAGCGTAGAGAAAAGGAGATATTACAGCCTCAAGAAGTAGAGGGAAGCAAAATATCATGTAGTTCCAAAGAGATAGAGAGAGTGACTCTGGGTTTCTAGTAAGCTCCCTAGCTCCAGTTCCCATGAGATAGGGTTGTATCAGGCTCCTGTTTCCAAAGTGTTGGCTGTTCGTGTCCATCAGTAACAGCCTCTTTACAATCCCCACCAAGACACAGTAACTTCTCTTATGCTGTATTGGACAGGTTTTTATTCTTTGCAATAAAGATAGCTTTGCTAGAATAATAATGGCTTAAAACGAAGGGACAAGTAATCATTATTTGCACAAGATATATGTTGATATAAAGAACATTCAAGAGGATCAACTAAAAAACTATTAAAGTTAATAAGAAAGCTTAGCAGAGACTGGTTAAGAGTAAATACATCAGAATAATAGTGTTCTTCTTTCCTGGTAATAACGAGTTGAGAAATAAGATTTTAAAATATCTTATTCACAATAACAACAGAAAACATAAAAAGCCTATGGACAGCTTTAACAAGAAATATGTAAGAAAACCACAAAACTTTACTGTGAGATGCAAGAAGTACTTGACGAAGGTAGACAGATTTTCTGGGCCGAAGACTTAATAACGTAATGACATCAGCTTTTCCTAAATTAATTTATAGGTTTATCATATTTTCTAATCAAAATCTTGAAAAGATTTTTGAAAACTTGACAAGATGATTTCGAAATTCATCTACAATAATGATAGTAAAAGTAGCTAAGTCATTTTTGAAAAATAAGAATTATTGGAGGACTTCCCTGGTGGTGCAGTGGTTAAGAACCCGCCTGCCAATGCAGGGGGACATGGGTTCGGTCCCTGGTCCAGGAAGATCCCACATGCCGCGGAGCAACTAGGCCCATGCACCACAACTACTGAGCCCATGTGCCACAACTACTGAAGCCTGCGTACCTAGAACCCATGCTCTGCAACAAGAGAAACCACCACAATGAGAAGCCCGTGCACCACAAAGGAGAGTAGCCCCTGCTCATGGCAACTAGAGAAAGCCCGCGCTCAGCAACAAAGACCCAACGCAGCCAAAAATAAATAAATAAAATTAAAAACAAAAAAAGAATTATTGGAAAGACTTACCCTTTTATACAGCAAAAATCATAAAAACATTATGTTTTTGGTGTAATAATAGACATGTCAATGGACAAAATAGGTATTGGAAAATAAGAGTGGGCTTTACACTCACACATACACAGAAATTTAACATATCATTGAAATGGTATCACATATTTGTGAGGAAAATATTCTTTTTAATACATGGTCATGAGCCCCTTTTACAATGGGTTAAAAGTCTTGGAATGCAGGGAAGCATTCATCAGCACTGTCTACTTTAATGAATTACAGAATTATAAAACAAACTGAATGCTTAAAAAATTTTTAAACAAAAATATAAGTAGTAGTGACAATTGCTCAAACTGAGGGACAAGGAGAAAGAGGTTATTTTTATTTAAAAAAGGAAGAAATTACTCATAAAAAGAAAAACTAGATGTTGCTATATAAAAATATAAAATAATCTAAACTTAAACATCACAGACAAAATTGAAATACTAGGGAGAAAAACTGGAAAAATTCAAAACTAAAGTAACACAATAGGAGTTATCCTTAATACATGATACAAAATATTCAGATTCCAATTGGTAACTGGCCATAAAATGTCAGGAAGAGGCAATTCATAAAAGAGAAAATGAACATGCTAAATGAAATAAACATACGTTTTAAAAAGGCAACCTCACTAGCAATTAAATAAATGCAAATTAAAACAATGAGCTATTATCCTCACCTCTCAAATTAGCAAAACTGGAAAACAAATTCTCTTCCAAACAAGGGACCTGTGAGATAAGCACTCTTCTCTGCTGCTGGGAATATAAATTTGTATGTCTTTTGAGAAAGCAATTTACCTATTCTATTTAGAGTTAAATATATTCAAATATTTTAAAGCAGTACTCCCATTTACAAGATCCAAAGAAACGAATTTGTAATGCAGACAAGAAAACACACAAAAATACGAATAACAGAGATTTGTGTGTGTGCACATATTTTAATAGTAGCATAATTAGAAGCAAAAATATACTCAAAAAGAGAGGATTGATTCATTAAAGTTGTGGTACATCCATGTGATGGAAATTAATGTAGTCATTTTAAATTAAAAATCCTCCCCAAGCCTCATTTACAATGTCTCTATAGCTACCATATTTTCAAAAATAGAAATACCCTTCCATATAAGTTACGATCTCAAATAAGTTAACACACATATACCAAAAACACTTTGAACACTAAACCACTGTCAGTAATTTTGTCTGCAAGACAGATTTACGAAAGATTTTCAGAATTTTAAAACTTCTTTCTACACTTAAAAAACAAAACATGTGTATGTGTATATATATATATATATATATATATATATATATATATATATATATATATATATAAAATACATGTAAAGGAAAACATATTGCTTTTACAGTCAGGACTGAGAAAGGGAGAGAAAAACCAGAAAAATCATCTAACTATAATAAGTGCTTTGATAAAGGTCATTGCTTTGCAGGTCCCCAAATCTGTCTTGGGGTATCAAGGAGGAAACATATCAACTGGGGTTTATAGAAATAGGCTCTGGCAGATGAGCATTCTGGGCAGGGCCAAATTCCCTAAGAGGAATACAAATTTAGAGTTAAACACTACTGTGAGAGTCACAACGGTGGAATAATCTGTTTGGGGAGAAAAGCATTAAAATAAGCTGTAAGGGAGAAATGAGTCATTTAGCAGTAAACCATGAGATTTGGGGTATGGGAAAACAGGGCAAACAAACTAACAAACAAACATAACTCAGAGGAAATAATATTGAGCTCCCAGCAGAGCTCTCCTCCTTCTAACTAGTCCACTCATGTAATCTTTTCCATGTACTAATATACACTAATTATTATTAATGACTACATTAACATACATTCACCCGTCTGACCCTTTATCCAATTCTGCTGTATTTCACATTCTCCATGAGTTATTCCAGCAGGGATAGAAAGAGAAGCATGACCTGTTCACCTCTGGTAAACTATGGGGCTATTGGTTTTCTAAGCAGGGTATCCAACTACTTAAGTTTAGGGTGAAAATGCTGCTGTGATTTCAAAATGCTTGGCTTGTGCCTGTTTTGAAAGCTTCCCGCTTGAGAAGGGCAGGCGATTCTACACAGAACACATAGCAACTGGGTACTGATATACTGAGCCTCTTCCTATGGAAGACATTGTACTAGTTTGATGCAAGATACAGAAATGGATGGATAACAAAGGATCTCCACTTCAATAAATTTATAATCGAAACTACTGGGTCCTTAACTTGGCTGCCCTTGTAATTGCCCAGGGAGATTTAAAAAACACTGATGCTCAGATCACATACCCAGAGATTCTAATTTAATTGGTCCTGGGTGCGGTCTGGGCATTCACAGTTTTAAAAGCTCTCCAAGTGCTTCTAATGGGCAGGCAAGTTTGGAAGCTACTATGTAAAGGGAGTAGAAGGCAAAATGCCTAATCATTAAACAGTTCTGATCATATCACTTTTCTAGATCAAATCCTTAATGCTCCCCTATCGTACATGGAAACAAGTCCAAACTCCTAGTTGGCATTCAAGGCCCTATGTAATCTAGCACCTAATGAACGTTAATCCCCTGGGTGCCCCCAATAGGAGGTCAACTGCCTGAGCATTCCTTTAGTCTGTTGACTCTCTCCAGAAACAGGAAATAAGCAAAACTCCGCCAACTCTAATTGATTGCTATTGGCTACCTGGAGAAATGCGTTTAGAAAGATTCTGAGACCATTACAGTTCTCAACAGGAAAAAGTAGCATGACCTATTAGTAATGTCTGCCATGAGCAGGAAATTGAAAGGGGCAGTTCCAGTGCTGGACATCTGCCATGCTGGTATGATTCCTTTGCTCCACCTGTGCCCTTGGTCCAGATGTCCTCTTGACCCTCCTTCAAAGCACAACATAAGGGTCTCTCCTCTCTAAAGCCCTCCTGTTGTCCTCCAAATTCTCCCGACCTTGTCTCATGGAGCTTATCAAGCCTTCCTCTTGAATCCCTATTCAGCACTATGTTGTCATTTTTACTACAGAAATCAATATCAGCTTTTGTGTACATGTCTCAAATACTATATAGCTCTGATTCTCAAACTTCAGCTTCGATTAGAACCACATGGGAGTTTTGTTAAAACACAAATCCAGAATTTCTGATTCAGGAGATCTGGGGTACAGCTTGCGAATTTGTATATCTAACAAGTTCCCAGGTGACGCTGATGGCTGCTGGTTTGGGTACCACATTTGAGAACCACTGCTTCATTACATTATAATCTCCTAGAAGGCTTCCTCTTTATCTGGGCATTCCTTTTAGCAATAGCCTGAACACAGTAGGTGCTTATTTTTCATTGAGTTCAACCACAGCGATCCAAGACAAGATATGATAAGTGAGAAATAACTGATACAGACACAATACTGTAACAGGTCATATTGGTTTGGAAGGATAAAAAAAATCTTAGATGATAGATTATGTTTCAGACAGGAGGAGAGAAATCAGGATGATTCCTGGGCCAGCATTTGAAGCTGGGTTGCAGAGGTAAGGGCACATTGTAGAAAGGTGCCAGGCTGGTAACCTGGAGACACACTTATCATCTCCATTGCTCTCAAGCAAGCAGGCCCTAAACCGACTGTGGATTTCACAAGGAGGAAGAGAGCCGGCAAGTGTAATCAAGGGTGAGAGGAAGCAAATGGGTAGCCAAGAGGAGGAGAAGCAACAGAGGGAGACCCCAGGAGGATTCTCATCTTGCATCTCTGAAAATATGACTCCATTTGCTTTACTGAAAGCCACCTCGAGGCTGGTGGGGGGTAGGTGGGGCAGCTGATAGAAGACGAATGAGATGGCTCACTGGGAAAATTTCCCCAGCTCTCACTGTCTGGGTTTTGAAAGCCATTTCAGCAATTGTTCAGAGCTGTCAAAAGTCTCTGTCAGATCAATAGGTTACTGTGGAATTTGCCCAGACTGTTGGCCAATCAAAATGTAAATTCCAGATAAATTTAATATATAAACCAACTTGTCTTCCTTGAGCCATTTTGAAAGTCATGAAAAGTAATTTGACTTTTCCTTTTGACTGTCATACAGGAGACGTATTTCTGCTGGTGTCAAGCATTTATTTGGCCTTGAGACACATTGTGGGCCCACCAATGGGCAAGGGAAGTGTAGGGTGTATGGGTGTATGTGCTTTTATGGTATTGTTATCCATAGGCTTCAGAGAGAGCTGGCAGGTTCAATTATTTGGGTGCCCTTTACAGGAAAAATTAATATGAACATGTGTGGTGTCTGTATGCACAAGGGGGTGTTAGACTTGTTTGTGGGATATGTGATTAAAAAGTCATGAGCTCCCTGGGCAGCCTCATTTTCTAGAACATGCAACGTGTGTCTGGATGCATGATTATATGAATGCATGTTGCAACCTCTCTTTTCCAAAAAGAGCCATAAATTTTACACTGAAAGAAAAGATTTATAACCCAGCCAGGATGGCTCCAGGCCCCATGGGGAAGTATGCTTTAGAGACATGCCCTAATTTTGCACATTGAAGAAAGTCATAATGGGAAAATCATGTAAGCAAGAGGTACAACGCTTTAAACTCTGGAATGTCTCAAGTGGAGATTTTGTATTGAATCATTTTTCCTGTGGCCATTATATTTCAGATGCCTAACTTCCGTGAGACCTTAGTTTATAAGACGCTTTCACATCTGTTATGCCATTGGACCCTCACAACTACCCAGTGAAGTAGGTAGGCTGGCCCTCATTTCACAGGTGAAGAAATGAAGTCCCAGGCAAGGGAAGTGGCTTGACCAAAGCCACAGAGTAAGGGAAGGCCCAAAACGTGAACCCAGGTGTGCAGAATATTCTCCATCGTACCCTCAGATATTCTTTCTACCCTCTTTAACCCTGCTTTGTTCTTTTATGCAATGCATTATCTAGGTTCTTGTATTAATTTTCTGTGGCTGCTATAACCACATAAATTACCACACATTTGGTAGCTAAAGTCAACAAAAAATTATTCTCTTACAGTTTTGGAGGATAGAATTCTGAAATGGTTCCCACTGGGCTAAAATTAAGGTGTCAGCAGGGCTCTTTTCCTCCTGGGGGCTCTAGAGGAGAATCCATTTCCTTGCTTCTTCCAGTTTTTATCAGCATTTCTTGGCTCCCTTCAAAGCCTTAAATTTAAGAAGAGTCTTTCTCATGCTACTCTCTCTCTAGTTTTCTTCCTCTGCGTTCTACTTCCATTTCTATGGAATCTTCTGATTTCACTGGACTCACCCAGATAATAAGACAGGGATAATCTCCCTACCTTAAGGTTAGCTGATTAGCGACTTAATTCTACGTACAAACTTTGCCATGCAACCTAACATATTCACACATTTGGGGACTGGGACACAGACATTTTTAAGGAGCAGTATTCTGCCTGCCACAACTCTCTTGCTTTTTAGCTTCTAATGGGTTCTCCCAGCGGAGGAACCTGGCAGGGGATCAGAAATGGAAGAGAGGGAAGTCCAGGTATTTATTCCCCTTGTTCTCTCCTTATTGGGCTGTACTTCTGCAGAGGCCACATCATTCTGTTAACGCCAGAGCTCTGTAGGTGGCCCTTTCCTATAGCTGAGACTTTATCTGGGTCCCATACCACTTCCTGCCCTTGTTTCTTCAGGGCTGGGGTGGTAACAGCTCCCCTTTGTTGTTAGGCCCAGCCTGCTTTACCACCTTGGGTGGTACCCTTAACCCTCCCCATAACTTTGTCAACAATCCTCCCACTAAGTCATCTTCAGTCCCTCCTTTAACTGTGGTGTCGGTTGCTTGCCAGGACCCTGGCTGATGGATGGAGGAGACATCTTCCAAGTCTAGGTCTTTCCCCTACATCACACTTGGCTAAATCAATGGAATAGCAACCGTGGCTACAGAATAGTGAAAGGTATGGTTCTATTTCAACAATAATTTCCTGTTTTTCTTCTCTGTCTAGGGTATACAATCAGGGCTAAACTGACAGCAATAGTTACCAATAATTTCATTTTAATTAAGGGAAGGGGCCCATTTGGGGAAGCAGAAGAGAGAATTCTGCAGGGCCTCTAGTTCAAAGTGGTCCAACAAGTAGTGAAGACAACGTATTCATGCCCTAGGTCTAGTATATATTAACACTCAGAAACAGCCATGTCTCCTGTTCCTTCCAGTCCCATTTCTCCTTCAGCTCTTCAACTAGCTGACTTTGTAATGTGGAGTAAACGTCAAGTTCCTTACTGTATGCTGCAGGCCCTACCTCGTGGGCTCTTGCTAACTATTCCACTCTCATCTCTTACCATATCCTTCCTACCTCCCTTCATTCGACCTCAGCCACCCGGGCCTCCTTGCCATCCTTCTACATGGAAAGACTGGCCTCACTTGAGGCCTTTGCCCTTGTGGTCTCTCTTCCTAGAAACCTTTGTACCCAGATCTTCAATAGTCCTTCTCAATAGTGGGGTCTTAGTTCAAATGTCAGGTCTTCAGGGAGACCTTCCCTGATGCACCTGAACAACCACTCCATCACAGCACCTTGTTTTTCTTCATAGTATTTAACATCACCTGAAATTACCTTTAAATATTTTCTTTATTTTCTCTTTCCCCAAGAGTATATATACACCAAAAGATCAGTGACCTTTTATGTATTATTCCTTGCACTATCCCTAGCCCCTAGAATGTAACTGGCACATAGTCAGAACTTTTATTAAATTCTTAAATTTAACCGTCTTGACTAACATTCATTCAAAACCTACTATGTGCCAGACACTGCTCTAACTGCTCTATGTGCATTTACCCACTTTTATTCTCTACAGCAATGCTATGAGGTTGATATAGTTGCTATCCCAATTTTGCAGGTCAGAAAACTGAGGTCTGATCAAACCATGAGTTCGATCACCCCCAGTTACAGATTACACAGTTAATAAATAACAGAGCAGGATTCTGAACTCAGACATTTAGCTGCAAGGCCTGGGTGTTACCGACTATACTTCACTCTCTATTCCCTACACAAGGAGGTGCATTGAGCAGACATTTCATGTATGTTTCTTGACACTCACTTTCCCTCTTCAATCTGAACTCCTGCATAAATTTCAACATCCATCCCAACGGAACCCTTTTGTGTTATTTTCCTATTTCATCTTATGTGTATTTCTGTTATATTTACCATATCATGTCAGAAACATGCACTAACTTCCTACGTAGTTGTTGGTTCTTGAAGGCAGAAACCCTCATTCAAGTCTCTGGTGTCCAAAAGAATGCATATTAGGCACTCAATACAGGATATATATTACACATGCTGTATTTTAGACACTCTGTAATTGTTGAATAAATAAGGACTATGACTTCTAAGCCATGCAGCTTGGTCCAAAGTTTTAGCTATTTAGTTCCAAAGTTCCAAAGAATACTTGAGTCAGTAAGCTTAACAAGGAAAAATGAGACAGGATATGGTTGGAGCTCTGTTATAGAGCCTGATTCTGAAACCAACACCCACAGGAAAGCCAGGGGGATGTCTGGCTTTCCTATGTCTATGAGAAAGCAGCTGTATTGGGACCATTTGACAGAGAGGGAGGCAAAGACAAGGAATCAGTGAAAGGCACTGAGATGTTGCTATGAACTCAGCAGCTCATCAAAGCTAAGTGGGCATCCCAGCCTGGGGCAACACACACCCAAAACTTCAGTCTGGTCTTTGTTCTCAGATCTCCTGTACATGTGCTCATTTCACACCCCCCAGCATTTGCTTCTACTCCACCCACTGCTTGGTGCACCCTTCCTTCTCCTGGTCACCTAACCAAATATAGTCATTTATCCTTCGGAGTTTTGAAAAATAAAATTGAATGTGTGAGGGATTAATAAGGAAACAAGATTTCCATGAAATGGCCAATGGTTCTAAAGTGATGGCAGCTCAGAAGCAATAAGGATGAGGAATCAGAACATTGAAAAGAAAAGGGGGAGGTTGTTGGTGATTGTGTGATTCACATATCTTTCTTGTCAGAGAGTTTGTTTTGTTTATCGAAACACTGGGTGATAAAAGCGAGGAAAATGGGTAAGAAGCCTACAGTCACAGAGCTGGAGGTGGTGCTAGTAAAAGATGGATGAAATCAAACACAGGATTTGCTCAGAGATATTTAGGTCTTATAACCATACCTTCATCTAATTTAATGACAGTAACTACAGTCCAAATAATAACAATATGTAACCCATATGACTGAAATTCTTGTAAGAAAAATAACTGCTATTGTTAAGCACGAAACAACCTAGTCCTGGGAATGGGCTTTCCCCACCACTGATAAGTTAGTGTCTGTCTGATAAGGGGAGGTTTCGCAGGAGCCCAATTGTCTTTTGCAAATCAGTCTGAGCTGCTCCTTCTGATGGTTCAGCCTAAATCCTTCCTGCATCCAGGCTGCTCTTGTTCTCCTCTACCACATTCCTGTCTCTCTGGTATCTTTGCATCAACCACCTAAATTAATGTTTGGATTATTCCCTAAATATTTATCATGCATTTTTTTTTCTCTCTTACCAAGAAGATTATGAACTTGCAGGAAAAAAAGAACTTCTCCTGCATGCCTTTAAAGCTCAGTAAAGATAGGATGGGCGCAGACCTGACCTTCTAGGAATGTAGGTTGAGTTGAATTTGAATGAACTTTGCCAAAAGGCTTTGTGGCATGTTGACAGATGTTGTGCAGGTATGTGAGGCAGGAGGGAAGGGGGTGGCAGGTCTCTCAGGTCAAATCCATTTGGGAAACAATGGGTTAAACAAAGTTTAACAGGTTTCCTCCCTACTGTGCTCCTCCATCCCTTTGATATGCAAATATACATTACGAATCTCCAGCAGGGGACTTTCCTGGGCTGAATTTGCAAAACATGTTTGCCTTTTCTATTTTCCACAGGAACTTAAAAATTAGTACTCCACTGAACACACCTGGAAAACACTGAATTTAATTAAATAAATTATAGATCAACAAAACAAAACAAAGGCCCAAACCTTCAAGATGACTGTTTCCAATCCTCTCAGCTGCCTCATAAGAAAAATGGGAATGATAATGCCTCTTACCTCAAAGATCTGTCATGAAGATTAAATAAATGAATATATCTGAAGGGCTTAAAATATCAATAGATGTTTACTAATACTGTTTTATGGGTGAAAATATATGGTCCCACTGCATATGGCTTAGGGGGTTCAGAGCCAAGGCTCTGGAATCAGACCAAGAAGTGGGTTTACGTGACCTTGGAGAGGGATGCAGTCTTTACTGTCTTATCTTCTACTTCCTCATCTGTAAAATGAGGCTGGTGATAGCCAACTTCATGGACTTGTTATGAGGAGTAAAGGGGACAACGTGATTTGAAGGCTTAGCCCAGAAATTGGTACCCAGGGCCCATCCAGTAGGTGGTAACTCTTAGTTATGAGCTAATATTCACTGAGTGTCCTAGATGCAAATGCTATCCTAAAGGTTGCTATGCATTGATACTTGATCTTAAACTTAAGGGTATATCTTCAGTCCTATATTATAGAAAGCAAATTGAAGATCAAAGAGATGAAACAACTAGCCCAAGGTCACAAAGCTAAGATGTGAGAATCAAGGTTCAAACCCCTTCAGGCTGACTCTAGTATGAATTCTCTCAACTGCTGTACCTTCCTGCAACTCAGCATCATCCCATCCTGGTCCCCATCCACGGCGAAAGGTAATGGCTGAGTCCAGGATTTTGCTTCAAGCTTGTTACTGCTGGCACAGCCAAGACAAGATGCATCCTGCCATGTGGCACCTTAGACCCTCAGGGGTCTTGATTAAGGCTTCCCGCATGTCTAGGCTTCCTCCCTGCCCCAGGCCAAGAAAGCTGCAGCCAGATGGTATGGTTGATAGAGGATGCATCTGCATAACTGTGTCCAGGCCTACCCAGACAGGTAGAATCCAAAGGCAGAAGCCCCACAGGCCCTCTCTCAGAGGGTCTAAGGATGCTATGGGTTCAGAGATCTGGTGGATAGAGGCCTCCAGGTCCTGTCCAGAAAGGCCCAAGGACCTGGGCATTCACAGGATCAACCCAACTTGGATACCTTCCTGATAAAACCACAGGAGTAAGAGAGTAACTCTCCACCTTCTTTTCCAGAGGAAGCTTCAAGTCTAATCCTGATGGAATCCCAAGATACAGGCAGTCATTCTCCATTAGGAGAGAACTGAGGCCTAGAGAAAGAAGCTGATTTGACTTTGGTCACTGAGTCAACAAGTTGCAAAGGGGAGACTCGAACTTGAGTACCTTCCCTCCAGACCCTGTTCTTTCTTTCCTTCTCCAAACATGCCCAGGGAATAAAAAGGGGTCAGAAGGAAGGAACTGTGGATGAACTGAAGGGTAGATCCATCCACAGAGAGCTTTTATCTTATGGATGTGATGCAATGGGCCTTGAGTTTAACTAACACACCAGGTTCAGAGATGCTCAGGTTAAGAAGCTGTGCCTATGTCCAGTTTCTTCTAGAGTTATAAGCTGAGATCAAGACATCCACCTTTTTTCCTCCCAAGGTGTCATCTGATGGTAACTGAGGTTATGTCAGCATTTCCAGGAGGCGTATTTATGTAGTGCTTTTATCAAGCAAGGCCATGGCTGTGATCCCACAGCAGAACCGGGTCAGGCAATTGAAGCATTACATCACCTCAGTTGAACTGTTTTGGAAAGAGGAGCCAGAAGAAAAGGAGAAAGGGGCCAGGACAGCGGGGAGAAAAAAACTCACATGCTGAACAGCTAAGAGTATATGCTACATTCTGAGTCAGGTGCCTCTCAGACATTATCTGATTGAATCTTCACAAGAGTTCTACCAATTAGGCATTAAAAACCAGTTGTCCAGTTGAGGAAACTAGTCAGAAGGGTTAAAGAGGTCCTGTGGTTGGCATGTGTGATACAGACCCAGATCGCTCTGATTCTGAAGTCCGCCCGTATGTGCTTTATCTCTCTGCCTCTTGTGTCTTCAGAGTCTAGTCCTGGTTCTCCCATTGAACTCACTTCAAGCAAGTTCCTTCACCTCTCTGAGCCTCAGATTTCTTACCCTAAAACAATGAGAGTTCTTCCTATAGTCTAGCAGCTGATAGGACATGAGGATCAAAGATTTGGAAACTTTTTGATCAATTAAATAAGCATGTAGTGTTTTTATGAATAGAAAAAACAGCTATTAAAAAGAGGGAAAGTACCAAATATGTATATATTTGCTGAATATGTATATGTTTTCCTCATTTTAGTAGCACTTTTCACATATATATGTATACATATGTGGTAGGTATGTATACATGTTGTATATGTGTGTGTATATAGCTATAGATACACACACACATAAACACACACTATATATAATTATTGCAGCCAAACCTTCCATGAAGTCATTCATAAAACATTCAGCAGTGTTTGCTTCCCTTTCTGACATGTTGATCTCCTTGTGTTTTCTTTTTGGGGGGATAATAATATCATTTTCAATCATGTAATACTTTACCTCGAAAAGGTTCATTTAACGTCCCTTTCGGCATCCTAGTCTCTAATTGCATCACTGAATGATTTATTTTCATATTTTGTGCAAAATGTAGAGTACTTCATGTGCTTTGTGAGTTTTCCTTTCCTAAATCAAAGCTAAGGTCCTCAAAAGTATATTTCTCTAGTGAGGTGGTAGGAAGATGGTCACTAGAGCTAGCCTGGGTTCAAATCTTGGCTCTGCCACCTTTCTGCTTTGTGACCTTGGGAACTTTGCAGTTTCTTCTAGGTATAAAGTGGGGCAGTATTAGTGTTTGCCTCTTAGGTAATAAAAGTGTACACATAAAATTCTTAGAATGGGGCCTGGGACACAGTAAGTGTTCAATGAACATTACCATGATTAGTTTATTCCAACTCTAGGCACATAGAAGAGATGATGGTAGATTATCTATGACCATTGTTTGTCTGAACTTGCTTTCAGGTATGACTAATAGGATCAGTTCACAAATGCATTTGACCTGGTAAATCATTACTTCAGTGAGGGATTGTACAGACCAATACACAAATAAACATATTATTACATACTGTTAAATAGCCCTTGGAAGGAAAATTAGCAAGGTACTCTGACAGAGTAAAAAAAGATAAGCATATTTTATATAGAAGTTTCCAAAAAGGCCTCCTTAAGGAAGACACACTTCAGGAGAGGCCTGAAGGACAGGAAAGGTTGGCTTGGCTGAGGATAAGAAGAGACTTCCAGGCAGAGGGAACAACGTTACAAATGCCCCTCACCGTGAAAGAGCTTGGGATACTTGAGGAGGCACAGCATGGCTGGATTGTGGAGAACAAAGGACAAGGAAGAAAGAGATAAGGGGAGACACTGGAGAAGATTCAGATTCAGTCTGTAGACTGTGATCAGATTTTAGGCTAAGAAATGGGCTGCTATAGAAGGGTTTTACATCACAAATTTTGTGATCAGTTTAGCATTTGGTTTAAAAACAGACTGGTGGCCATGTCCACCAGTAGAAACCAATTAAGAGGCTACTGTTATAACCAGGGCTGGAGGTGATGATGGTGGCTTAGCCTAGGGTGGTGGTGAGGAAAAGAGAGACAAGTAGATGGTTTTAAGAAGCATTTTGGGGGTGGAATCAATATGACTTTGATGGCTTGGATTTGGGGGTCACTAGTGTCCCAAGGAACATGTTTTGAGATTCAATGCATTGATATAATTTACACTATGACAAAGATCGAATCTAATCGTTGCATGGGATTCAATGGGAGGCAGGTCTATATTAAACATGAAAAAGATACTCCCAATAATTAAAGTCATTCCAAAGTGAAGTGATCTAAGGAGGTAATAGATTATTTGATTTGGAAATTTTCAAAAAGGGTGTGCGTCACCATCTGCATGAGATTTTATGAAAATGGCTTGGGAATCCCCCTTAAGGACATGTTTCAACATTTTGGGAAAGAATATATATCAGAATATTCATAGTTGACTCACTTATCAACATAATAACTCACACTTATGGAGCGCTCATTATGTGCCAGTTTTAAATGCTTATTAACATGGATTCATCCATTTAACCCTCACAACTACTCTATGAGGTAATACTAATATTATCCCCATTTTATAGACGAGAAAGCAGCGATAGAGAAATTTTCGGTAACTCACTCAAAGTTACATCGTTGTTCAGTGGGTAGAAGCAAGATTCATACTCAGGCAATCTGGATCCACTAGATGCAACTTAAACGTCTCAACATTGAGAAATAGTTCAGTATTTTACAGCATAACCATTCTGTAGAACAGTGTTATGTTATTAAACACAGTGGTCATGCAAACTAAATAGGAAGAATGAAAAAGGAAGATTAAAAATAACTTGCATGCATACTGCAATTATTACTGTGTACAAAGCACACACAGATATATGGAAAATGAAAAAGAAGGAATTGTTTGGATAAAGGGAATAGAGCTGACATTTTTTTCCCATTTTCTTTTCCAAATTTTTCTTTTCCCCATGTGGTAATACTACATTTATTCAGAAAATATAGCTGTAATTCAAAACAGATGGATACCACTTACACCAAAAAGAACTGGAAGGAGATTGGATTTCTAAGAACTTTCCCAACATGGAAATTCTATGATTCTATTAGAGTGGCCTTTTTATGGGTAAACTGGGTCTCCAGTATGAGTGTTTGGATGAAGACAGATCCATCACAAATGAAATGTGAAATTTCAAGTGAAAACTTTTATTTTGATTTGACAGTCAATAATCCAAACTAAACACCAGTCGATTGAGACAAATATGTTTGTGAGGCCTCATAACTCTATATTATTAGTCACACATCCCTGACAAAGTTGCTAAACTTCCATAAATATGTTTCTAATGATCAGATGATATTTAATCTAGTGCATACTCTCTCTCACATTAAGTTGAAATTAAATGCACCGTTTACTGCATCATATGCCTTCAATGGCTTCAACAATCCTCTCTTTTCTTCTCTTTTGAGCTCTGATAACAATTTGCAGTGCATCTGTGTAACATCTGGTAGGTAAGAAATACCGCTGGAGGTTTTCAATCTCAGAGTTTGACGGGTCCTGGTACATAACAGTAAGCCATTTCTCATCAACTTTTCTCAGATGCCAAAATGCATCCAGGGAAAATGTGTTTGTGGTATATCCATGTGTCTGCCATTTTCCCCACCTCTGAGCTGAGGAATACCCCATGACAAGTCAATGAACCTCATTGCAGAAGAAAATACGAGAATACATCAAGGTGTATCCTACTCTTTTTCACTTATTAGCAACTACCTGACCCCATAATAGCTGATCCAGGGTGAAGCCGCACTGTTTCTTAGGAGGCTCTATTTAGTTATGGTGGGATGGATAATAACAGTGCTTTCCCTTGATTTGAAGACATTTCCAAATATAAGACACACTACTGATCTAATAAGATCTCCTTGGGAAAAAGAGAGAAGCACTACAGTAATGTATATGTCAATTGTAAGACATATCCCGATTTCAGAAGTGCTTTAAAAATGAAAAAAAAAAAAAGAATATATCTCAAAATTGAGAAAATATGGTATCTGATATATCTAAGTTGGCAAAATGTGGCTGGGTTAATTTTTCCATTTCCTTTTATTTCCAACATGACACTGTGAGTTAGATCTTTTGATCTCTTTTTTACAGTGATCTTCTAAGTGACTTGATGGCAGAAGTTGCATTCTAAGCAGCTCTTCCCAAACACGTCTTCACATTAAAGATAAATTCTCCCTTCCTGGCACTAAAACCCATGGGGAGGTGTAAGGACACTGAACTTGCAGGCACAGCAAGCTGAGTTCCTTCCCAAGATTTGTCCCCATCCCTGGCAGAGTTTACACTAGAAGCTGGCTTGCATGACCCTACTGTTACCTACTGTGGCTGATATTTAAAGTTAACTACGAATCTGCAGTTAACTACGAATCTGCAGCCTGCAAAAAGGAGACCCCAAACACAGTAACATAAGCAAAATGAGAAGACAGAAAAACACACAGCAGGTGAAGGAGCAAGATAAAAACCTACCAGACCTAACAAATGAAGAGGTAATAGGCAGTCTACCTGAAAAAGAATTCAGAATAATGATGGTAAAGATGATCCAAAATCTTGGAAATAGAATAGACAAAATGCAAGAAACAGTTAACAAGGACCTAGAAGAACTAAAGATGAATCAAGCATCGATTAAAAACACAATACATGAAATAAAAAATACTCTAGATGGGATCAATAGCAGAATAACTGAGGCAGAAGAACGGATAAGTGAGGTGGAAGATAAAATAGTGGAAATAACTGATGCAGAGCAAAATAAAGAAAAAAGAATGAAAAGAACAGAGGACAGTCTCAGAGACCTCTGGGACAACATTAAATGCACCAACATTCGAATTATAGGGGTTCCAGAAGAAGAAGAGAAAAAAAAAGGGACTGAGAAAATATTTGAAGAGATTATAGTCGAAAACTTCCCCAATATGGGAAAGGAAATAGTTAATCAAGTCCAGGAGGCACAGAGAGTCCCATACAGAATAAATCCAAGGAGAAATACACCAAGACACATATTAATCAAACTGTCAAAAATTAAACACAAAGAAATCATATTAAAAGCAGCAAGGGAAAAACAACAAATAACACACAAGGGAATCCCCATCAGGTTAACAGCTGATCTCTCAGCAGAAACTCTACAAGCCAGAAGGGAGTGGCAGGACATAATTAAAGTGATGAAGGAGAGAAACCTGCAGCCAAGATTACTCTACCCAGCAAGGATCTCATTCAGATTTGATGGAGAAATTAAAACCTTTACAGACAAGCAAAAGCTGAGAGAGTTCAGCACCACCAAACCAGCTTTACAACAAATGCTAAAGGAACTTCTCTAGGCAAGAAACACAACAGAAGGAATATACCTACAATAACGAACCCAAAGCAATTAAGGAAATGGGAATAGGAACATACATATCAATAATTACCTTAAATGTAAATGGACTAAATGCTCCCACCAAAAGACACAGAGTGGCTGAATGGATACAAAAACAAGACCCATATATATGCTGTCTACAAGAGACCCACTTCAGACCTAAAGACACATACAGATTGAAAGTAAGGGGATGGAAAAAGATATTCCATGCAAATGGAAATCAAAAGAAAGCTGGAGTAGCAATTCTTGTATCAGACAAAATAGACTTTAAAATAAAGACTATTAGAAGAGACAAAGAAGGACACTACATAATGATCAAGGGATCGATCCAAGAAGAAGATATAACAATTGTAAATATTTATGCACCCAACATAGGAGCACCTCAATACATAAGGCAAATACTAACAGCCATAAAAGGGGAAATCGACAGTAACACAATCATAGTAGGGGACTTTAACACCCCACTTTCACCAATGGACAGATCGTCCAAAATGAAAATAAATAAGGAAACACAAGCTTTAAATGATACATTAAACAAGATGGACTTAGTTGATATTTATAGGACATTTCATCCAAAAACAACAGAATACACATTTTTCTCAAGTGCTCATGGAACATTCTCCAGGATAGATCATATCTTGGGTCACAAATCAAGCCTTGGTAAATTTAAGAAAATTGAAATTGTATCAAGTATCTTTTCCGACCACAATGCTATGAGACTAGACATCAATTACAGGAAAAGATCTGTAAAAAATACAAACACATGGAGGCTAAACAATACACTACTCAATAACGAAGTGATCACTGAAGAAATCAGAGAAGAAATTAAAAAATACCTAGAAACAAATGACAATGGAGACACGACAACCCAAAACCTATGGGATGCAGCAAAAGCAGTTCTAAGGGGGAAGTTTATAGCAATACAATCCCACCTTAAGAAACAGGAAACATTTTGAGTAAACAACCTGACCCTGCACCTAAAGCAATTAGAGAAAGAAGAACAAAAAACCCCCAAAGCTAGCAGAAGGAAAGAAATCATAAAGATCAGATCAGAAATAAATGAAAAAGAAATGAAGGAAACGATAGCAAAGATCAACCAAACGAAAAGCTGGTTCTTTGAGAAGATAAACAAAATTGACAAACCATTAGCCAGACTCATCAAGAAAAGAAGGGAGAAGACTCAAATCAATAGAATTAGAAATGAAAAAGGAGAAGTAACAACTGACACTGCAGAAATACAAAAGATCATGAGAGATTACTACAAGCAACTCTATGCCAATAAAATGGACAACCTGGAAGACATGGACAAATTCTTAGAAATGCACAACCTGCCAAGACTGACTCAGGAAGAAATAGAAAATATGAATAGACCAATCACAAGCACTGAAATTGAAACTGTGATTAAAAATCTTCCATCAGGGCTTCCCTGGTGGCGCAGTGGTTGAGAGTCCGCCTGCCGATGCAGGGGACACGGGTTCGTGCCCCGATCCCGGAAGATCCCACATGCCGCGGAGCGGCTGGGCCCGCGAGCCATGGCCGCGGAGCCTGTGTGTCCGGAGCCTGTGCTCCGCAACGGGAGAGGCCACAGCAGTGAGAGGCCCGCGTACAGCAAAAAAAAAAAAAAAAAAAAAAAAAATCTTCCATCAAACAAAAGCCCAGGACCAGATGGCTTCACAGGCGAATTCTATCAAACATTTAGAGAAGAGCTAACACCCATCCTTCTCAAACTCTTCCAAACAATTTCAGAGGAAGGAACACTCCCAAACTCATTCTACGAGGCCACCATCACCTTGATACCAAAACCAGGCAAGGATGTCACAAAGAAAGAAAACTACAGGCCAATATCACTGATGAACATAGATGCAAAAATCCTCAACAAAATACTAGCAAACAGAATCCAACAGCACATTAAAAGGATCATACACCATGATCAAGTGGGGTTTATTCCAGGAATGCAAGGATTCTTCAATATACGCAAATCAATCAATGTGATACACCATATTAACAAGTTGAAGGAGAAAAACCATATGATCATCTCAATAGATGCAGAGAAAGCTTTCGACAAAACTCAACACCCATTTATGATAAAAACCCTGCAGAAAGTAGGCATAGAGGGATCTTTCCTCAACATAATAAAGGCCATATATGACAAACCCACAGCCAACATTGTCCTCAATGGTGAGAAACTGAAACCATTTCCACTAAGATCAGGAACAAGACAAGGCTGCCCACTCTCACCACTCTTATTCAACCTAGTTTTGGAAGTTTTAGCCACAGCAATCAGAGAAGAAAAGGAAATAAAAGGAATCCAAATTGGAAAAGAAGAAGTAAAGCTGTCATTGTTTGCAGATGACATGATACTATACATAGAGAATCCTAAAGATGCTACCGAAAAACTACTAGAGCTAATCAATGAATTTGGTAAAGTAGCAGGTTACAAAATTAATGTACAGAAATCTCTGGCATTCCTGTACACTAATGATGAAAAATCTGAAAATGAAATCAAGAAAACACTCCCATTTACCATTGCAACAAAAAGAATAAAATATCTAGGAATAAACCTACCTAAGGAGACAAAAGACCTGTATGCAGAAAATTATAAGACACTGATGAAAGAAATTAAAGATGATACAAACAGATGGAGAGATATACCATGCTCCTGGATTGGAAGAATCAATATTGTGAAAATGACTCTACTACCCAAAGCAATCTACAGATTCAATGCAATCCCTATCAAACTACCACTGGCATTTTTCACAGAACTAGAACAAAAAATTTCAAAATTTGTTTGGAAAAACAAAAGACCCCGAATAGCCAAAGCAATCTTGAGAACGAAAAAAGGAGCTGGAGGAATCAGGCTCCCTGACTTCAGACTATACTACAAAGCTACAGTAATTAAGACAGTGTGGTACTGGCATAAAAACAGAAAGATAGATCAGTGGATCAGGATAGAAAGCCCAGAGATAAACCCACGCACATATGGCCAACTTATCTTTGATAAAGGAGGCAGGAATGTACAGTGGAGAAAGGACAGCCTCTTCAATAAGTGGTGCTGGGAAAACTGGACAGGGACATGTAAAAGTATGAGATTAGATCATTCCCTAACACCATACACAAAAATAAGCTCAAAATGGATTAAAGACTTAAATGTAAGGCCAGAAACTATCAAACTCTTAGAGAAAAACATAGGTAGAACACTCTATGACATAAATCACAGCAAGATCCTTTTGGACCCACCTCCTAGAGAAATGGAAATAAAAACAAAGATAAACACATGGGACCTAATGAAACTTCAAAGCTTTTGCACAGCAAAGGAAACCATAAACAAGACCAAAAGACAACCCTCAGAATGGGAGAAAATATTTGCAAATGAAGCAACTGACAAAGGATTAATCTCCAAAATTTATAAACAGCTCATGCAGCTCAATAGCAAAAAAACAAACAACCCAATCCAAAAATGGGCAGAAGACTTAAATAGGCATTTCTCCAAAGAAGATATACAGACTGCCAACAAACACATGAAAGAATGCTCAACATCATTAATCATTAGAGAAATGCAAATCAAAACTACAATGAGATATCATCTCACACCAGTCAGAATGGCCATCATCAAGAAATCTAGAAACAATAAATGCTGGAGAGGGTGTGGAGAAAAGGGAACACTCTTGCACTGCTGGTGGGAATGTGAATTGGTACAGCCACTATGGAGAACAGTATGGAGGTTCCTTAAAAAACTAAAAATAGAACTACCATATGATCCAGCAATCCCACTACTAGGCATATACCCTGAGAAAACCATAATTCAAAAAGAGACATGTACCAAAATGTTCATTGCAGCTCTATTCACAATAGCCCGGAGCTGGAAACAACCTAAGTGTCCATCATCGGATGAATGGATAAAGAAGATGTGGCACATATATACAATGGAATATTACTCAGCCATAAAAAGAAACGAAACTGAGCTATTTGTAATGAGGTGGATAGACCTAGAGTCTGTCATACAGAGTGAAGTAAGTCAGAAAGAGAAAGACAAATACCGTATGCTAACACATATATATGGAATATAAGAAAAAAAATGTCAGGAAGAACCTAGGGGTAAAACGGGAATAAAGACACAGACCTGCTTGAGAATGGACTTGAGGATATGGGGAGGGGGAAGGGTAAGCTGTGACAAAGCGAAAGAGAGGCATGGACATATATACACTACCAAACGTAGGGTAGATAGATAGTGGGAAGCAGCCGCAGAGCACAGGGAGATCAGCTCGGTGCTTTGTGACTGCCTGGAGGGGAGGGATGGGGAGGGTGGGAGGGAGGGAGATGCATGAGGGAGGGGATGTGGGAACAGATGTATATGTATGACTGATTCACTTTGTTATAAAGCAGAAACTAATAAAAAAAATGAAAAAAAAAAAGAAAGCCAGGTCCAAATGGTATTCAATAACTGTCCCAATATGAAAGGTTTATCAAACTTTAATGATCTGACTGCATCCAGTGATTTATGTCTGAAATTTCAATGATGGCTGTGACAACTGAAAGGCTGTCTCTTAGATCCTCATATTTCCTCTGTCCCCATCACTTCCTGCCCAGCACTCACTCACCCCAATAGTAAATATTGCTTGCCACTTTTATGATTATTGGTGGTTAGATATGATGAATTCTGATACTGGTCAACTGTGGAGGAGATATTAAATACATTAGCTAATTTTCCCTTAATGCCTCATCCAATATGAATCAATATTGGTTTAATAATTAACATATTTAAACATTTTTATGTATATTTCATGATGAGATAATCTATGTTTATTTTATGAAGATGAAATATTTAGCTCCCCGCCACCAACAGCAAAGCCGTTCCAACTTGGAGCCATCTCTTTAGCCTGTTCTGGGGCCATCTCTTCACATCCTGGGGAAACTGGCTGGTTCTCACTGACTGTAACCTGGTCGAGGATGCTGAGTTCAAAATGAAAAGTTGAAAGCATTTGGAAAGGGGAAAGGCTAAGTGCTGAAGAGTGACTCTGAGAGAAGCCTGCTGGAAAGGTGGTCCTGGCTCCTACCTCTGCCCCGGCTCTGCCTCAATTCTACTTTCCTCTTTAGGCTAAAAGCATATACTGAGTGTTGGCTCTAAATAAGATTCTACTTTCTCACTCGAGGAGGGACAGTACTGTGAGGTGGGGTGGGAAGCATGGTTTAGAGCACTGTTTCTCAACCGGAAGTGGTTTTTCCCAGCCCCTCCCCACCTCAGGCGACATTTGGCAATGTCCAGAGCTATTTCTGATTGTCACAACTGGAGGGGATGTTACTGGCATCTACTGGGTAGAGGCCAGGGATGTTGCTAAACATTCTACAATGTACAGGACAGCTCTCCATAACAAAGAATCATCTAGCCCAAAATGTCAGTAATGTCAAGATTGAGAAACTGTGGGTTGCAGTCAAATAGCATTAGACTCAACTTCCAGCTCTGCCACATGTAGTTTTATGAACACGGGGAGGAGTTTCTGGTCCTTGTCTTCCACATCTCTAAGATGGGGTTAATAATCATAAAGGTCCCGAATTTGTGAAGTTTGGTAAAAATTGAGAGGACAAATATTAAAAATCCAGTGTTTGTGGATGTAGAAAACACTTACCTTTACCAGGGGATAATGGGGGGAGGGATAAATTGGGAGACTGGGACTGACATATACGCACTACTATATATAAAATAGATAACTAATAAGAACCTGCTGTATAGAACAGGGAACTCTACTCAATACTCTGTAATGGTCTGTATGGGAAAAGAATCTAAGAAAAAAAAAAGAGTGGATATATGTATAACTGACTCACTTTTCTGTACACCTGAAACTAACACAACATTGTAAATCAACTATACTCCAATAACAATTTAAAAAAAAAAAAGGAATCTAAAGAGATTTTAAGACTATAGAATCTTGACAACTGTATTGTATATCAAGACATTCTCAATGGGGTTTTTATCTTGGAGTATTGCCAAATATTTTCACAATTTCTATTTGCCAAATATTATGTCAAAGTAAACTTGACATAGTAAAATTTGCTCAGAAAAGAATTAAGATTGCTAATCTCATGTTTTAAAATATGCAGGCAAAATGGTCTTACAGCGTCTTTGATTGCATCTTCATTAAACAAAAAGATAATTCAATGTTGGTAATGCTAGAAATATGACCTGCGTTTTGGGTTATGCTGAGGAGCTGAAGGTGATAAGAAAAGAAGAGGCTTTGAAGTAAAACATAAAAGAGATCATTTATTGATTTATATAATCTTTAAGCAAAGGATGTAATCCTCATGATGCAATAAACAGACTGAAAATAAATGTGAAGATTTGTTAAAGTAAAAAAAAATCCAGTGTTTGGCATGTAGGGGCAACCACGGGACACCCAAATGACTTGGGAACTGTGGGAAGGATCAGAAAACTGTCAACAAGAGGTGAATGAGGAAGATTACCAAAACTGCACACAGTTCTTACAAAGGCTGTATCTCATCTTTATAATGTGACTTTGAAGTTCCTTAGTGTATTACTTTGAGCTTCATCCTCAAGAGGCCTTGAGAGCTTCTGCTCATTCTCCTGGAAGCCTGTGACCACTAAGTGAACAAGCTGGCCTGCTGGACAATGGGACACCATGTAGTACAAAGATGAGTTATCCCAGCTGAGGTCATCTCAACCTGGCCCAAGAGCAGACCAAAGATACAGGATTGATCCCAGCCAAGACCAGAAGAACCATCTAGCTAAGCCCTTCCCAATCTGACAACTGGCAGAATAATAAACCAAAATAATTGGTTGTTGTTTTAAACTGCTAATTTTAGGGGTGATTTGTTACACAGCAAAGGCTGACTGACATAATAAGCTAGAGCTGAGTTCTCAAGGGCCAGGAGGAGTTCACCCAGAGAAGAGGACAAAATGTGCAGAAAGATCTAAAGGGAAGAGAAAGAGCAGAATTCCTAATAGACCCTAAGTGAAAAGCTAATTTCCTTTAAGACTTAAGGATTTTCTCCTTGGAAGATGAATAACTTCTTTATTTATTTTCAAAACTTTATTGTGCTTTTCGTTCTTTTCATGTACTTTATCATCAGCACTGCCTGAAGACTGAATCAGTTAGAATCCCTGTCCTGCACCCTATGCTTTAGAGCTATGCTGTTTAATATGGTAGCCACTAGCCATATGGGGCTATTTTAATTGGAGTTAATTAATTAAAGTAAATAAAACTTAAGATTCCATTCTGCAGTTACACTGGCCCCATTTCAAATGCTCACTAGCCGCATGTGTCAGCTCAGAGAGAGAACACTTCTAGCATCACAGAAAAATCTACTGAGCATATACTGTTTAGAAGGCCTCCTGATTCTCCTTTGGTGAGGAAGGAGGTGAGGGCTATATGGAGCAAAAGGAACAGGCTTACCTAGAGCTAACAGCCCAACTTTCAGGCCATGTGTCAGAAACCTAGTGCTCCAGAATGATGTGCTTGGCCTGCTCTAAGTCCACCTGCAAGGCCTCACCTATGGATCTGTCCTTTTGAGAATGGACTCGGCTGCTGGTATCACACCTCTGTGTCTAAAAGCTGCCTAAGGGGCACCTTTTAGATGGAAAGGTTGGACTTGTGGGCTGGGGTTTACACATAGGTACATAAGGACCCTCTTGATGTAGGAAAGAGCTGGGGTGGAGAGAGAAGGAAGGTGGGCTCTAGGCCAAGAACCTAGATTTCTAATCTTGTCTTGTTAGAGGTAAGCCTATTTGTCACATCTACTTTATAGCTGTATAGTAATTGTACTAGGATCCTATTATTGTTTTAGCAAATTACCACAAACTTAGTGGTTTCAACAATGCAGATTTATTATCTTACAGTTCTATAGAGGTCAGTGGTCTGAAATGGTTCTCAGTGGGCTTAAATCAAGGAGTCAGAAGGGCTGCATTCCTTTGTAGAGATTCTTGGGGAGAATCCATTTCCTTGCCCTTTCTAGTTTCTTCAGAAACTAGGTCTTTGGGGTTCTGTACTCAATTCCAACATGTGTGGTGGGAGGGAGTTTCTACAGCACCAAGCAATTATCTGGACACCAGCTGGGTGTCCTACAATTCAACTCAATTCTGATACTATGTACCTGGAGATAGCGTTAGATTCCACAGGTTAAGGGCTCCTCCTCAAGACTGTCCCCAACCCCACCCCACTTCAGGTGCCAGTCGCAAGCCAGGGTTATTATCTGTGCTTCTGGCCAACTGACAACAAATTGAAGGTTCCAAGGAACCCCTCCAACTCAGGGATGCCAACTGCAAATCTATGTTTTCACCCATGCTTCTGACTGACTGGCTATAGGTCAGAGGCTCTCAAGAGTTCTTCCCTGGGTTCCAGTAATTTGTTAGAGAGGCTCAAAGAAGTCAGGAAACCCATTTACTTACTAAATCATCAGTTTATTATAAAAGAATATAACTCAGGAACAACTAGACAAAAGAGATGCATCGGGAAATACATGGGGATAGAACACACATGGAACTTCCATGTCCCCGCTAGGGCGCCACACTCCCAGCACCTCCAATTGTCCACCAACCCAGAAGCTCTCTGAACCCTGTCTCTTTTTGGTTGTTATGGACTGATTACATCACTGGCCATTAGTAACTGAACTCAATCCAGCCCCTCTGGAGGTGGTGTCAGGGGGGACTGAAAGTTCCAACCCTCTATTCAAGGTTGGTATCCCTGGCAACCAGTCTCCCCTCCCCACTTAGGTGCTTTCCAAAAGTCACATCATGAATATAAACCCAGTTGTGGTGGAAAGGGACTTGTATGAATAACAAGGCACCCATTTCACCTTTATGGTTCTGAAGCAATTTCAGGAACTGAGGACAAGAGACCAAATATTATAGCAAAAGATGTTCCCATGCTCTTATATCTCCTAAAATTTCAAGGGTTTTGGGAGCTGTGAGCCAGGAACTGTGGAAGAAGACCAAATATGTATGTTAAATATATTTTGGTCATCTGAATGACCAAATATGTATTTCTTATAAATCACAGTATCACAATGGGCCACCCACATTCTTTGGTTGGTGGCCCTTTCCACCATCTTCAAAGCCAACCATATCAGATGAGTCCTTCTCACTTTGCCATCTCCCAGTTCTATTCCCCGTCTTCCTCTTCCACTTTTAAGGGCCCACCCTGATGATCCGGATAATCTCCCCATTTAAGGTCAGCTGATTTGCAACCTTACTTCCATCTGCAACTTTAATTCCCCTTTGCCATGCAAAATAACGTATTAATCATATTAGTAATGATAGGATACAATTATTTCCATTTTACAGATGAAAAATCTGAAACTAAGACAAGGTTAAGTAATCTGTCTGAAGTCTAGCTCCTCGTAAGTGTAGAATGAGAATTTGAACTAAAACCTGAGCTGCCGTCATCCAACTTCCTGCCAATAGTAACTCTCTCTAAATCATCAGCAAATGTGTTCTGAGTACTGAGAACTACAACTTCCTGAGCTCCTACTCCACGTCAGGGCCTTTGCATACACTATCCAGTTAATCTGCACAACGTTTATAACAATATGTGCTGTTTATTGTACTCCTGCTCTGTGCCATGCATTTCATATCTGTTATCTTGTTCCTTTTAGCAATCTTACAAAGTAGGAAATGGAGTTGAAGGAACCTAGATTGAGGAACGTTAACTAAAGCCACTTTATCTATTCACTTAATAATTTTTAAGCTTCCACTATAGGTCAGGCATTGTTCCAGGGGCTAGGAATACAACAGAGTAGCATCCTTTCATTCTCATAGAAAAAGATCATAATCAAATCAATAAGTAAAGGAACTGATTATGTAAAAGATAACAAGTACCATGGGAAAAAAATACAAAGGAGTTTAAAGAGAGAGTGCGCAGGGAGTGTGTGTAGAATGTGCTATTTTTTTTTATAGGATGGCTATTGCAGACTTCTCTGAAAAACATCATTGAGCAGAAGCATTGAGTTAAGTGAGAGATCAATATGTGAACCATCTGAAATGAGAGCATTCTAGGTGGAGGGAAACTCACAAGCAAGAGTCCTAAGGAGAGAATGAGCTTGGTGGGGTTAAAGAGCAGCAGAAGACAAATCTGGCTGGAGCAGGTGAGAATATCTCACCCTATCAGATCCAGAGGGGTCCAGATTGACAGGGCAGTGTAGGTCACTGGAAGGACCTATTACTCTGAATAAGATGAGAAGCTATTAATCAGAGGAAGGTTTTGAGTAGAGAAAAGACAAATATGGTTCATATTCTAAAAGAATTAGTTGGGTACTGGCAGCCAATACCAGTCTAGGGGAGCAAGGGTCACAACAGGGAGCCAGTGAGGGGCTATTGTTGTTTTCCTGGAGAGATGATGGCTGGCAGCACAAGTTATGAGAAGTGTGCCCCTGTCAGATGTATTGTGAAGGTGAGTCAGCAAGATTTGCTGATGGATTGAATGTAGGGTGGGAGACAGGAAAGAGTCAAGGATAAGCCCAGAGTTCTGGTCTGAAGAACTAGAAGAATAAAGCTGTCATTTACTATAAATGGGGACATCTAGGTGGGCCTGTGGTCGAGGGAATTTTTTTTAATCATGGGAGACATTGCTTTATGTTTTTATGTTAATTGGTAAGATTATCCAGAGAGGCCAAAAATATGATTCTGAGAAGCGAGGGTGATTTCTAGATTGTTAGAGCAGTGACCTTGAGCAGGGGTTGGACTGGAAGGTGGGGAAAAGTAGGGGTGGCATCTAGAGGCAGAAGTGGACAGATGGACGTTAGATAAAAATATGAACAATTAATCTATACTAACAAGAGGGGAACTAAATTGTATGGGTACAAACCACAGTAGGCTGGTATGGCAGTGGGATATGTGGGAATTCTCATTGATCTTCTCGTGAAACAGGTAGCAAAGTCTGAGCAAAGGATGTGAAGTGGGGGAGAGGTGCTGGAGATGTGAGGAAAACTGGGAAGAAATGAAATCATCATGATGAATGGATTAGGGAAATGTGATAGAATTTGAAACCATGCCCATTAGGCTCCAACAACAGCAAACTTCTCTTTTAAAAACATATGGTTTTAAAATTATCCAGCAAGCTAAATATATCATCAATTTGAATAATGAACAAAATGGAAATTTCAAGAATGTATGTAGCTCAAAGGCACTCAGTTCGTCACGATTCCTCCTGTAGGGAAAGGATACACCGTGGAAGACAACTCTGCGAAGGGGCAGTGAAGTACTGGGTCCCCACCTCAAGTCCCCTAGAATGGTGGCGAGTATAAAAATTATCTGCAGGCTTCCTTGGGTTTTCTCAGCTTCATTTTTCCCTAATATCACTGCCTGATGCCTTGTGTATTCATCCCTTGTGCCTTCAGCTTTCTTTATTTCTCAGGTCAAGTTGAAGGAACGGCTGTAAGACTCGCTTTGATCTGCCCCTGTGAGTCAGTGACACGTGGCAGGATATCTGTGCTGAGGGCTTTTGAAAAGGGGCTGAACTTTCCTGGAAAGATGAGATCAGGATACAACATCTGCTTTTACTTTTTTTTTCTTGCTCAGGGTTCTATCCCTTCATTTTCTCTCCTTTCTCCATCTTGTGAAATATGATTCATAGCTAAATATGCCACTTAATGGAAACTCTGGGTACCAAGTAATCTGTATGATTTCAAGTCTTAGAATCTTTCTCTGAGTTGAAGGAAACCATGGAGATTGTCACGCCCAGTCTCACTTTACTCAAATGATGAGACTGAGACCCAGAGGAAGGAAATGACAGCAAACGCAGGACCAGAAATCATGGCTCTTTCAGTCCCATCAAGGGTTGAAGGAAGGTTCCAGAAGTTTGCATATTCATTTTTCCACTTTAGAGTGAGCCACAGAAAGTGAAACAGGATTCAGTTTTCCAACCAGACTCCTCAGCCCTAAAATGACATTTGCAAATAGCATTAGGGAAAACATTTTTTCCCTTTGTTTTTGATGTCTAATGTTTAAACTTTCTTTAAAGGTTGTATTCTGAAAAGGTTGAGTTCCTGGTGAGTCAGAGACTGAGACAGACTGCAGGGCCATTTAAAACCAGCCTTGTGACTTCTGGCTGCAACGAATGTGGGGGAAAAGAGAGGAAGGCATGGCCTCCAGCCATTCAGACAGCAGGAAGATCTCAGTTATAGCCCCTCAATGCATGGCCCAGGTCCTACCTACACGCTTAACTGCATTTATGCTTACTCCTTTCTCTCTCTCCTACTTCAAGATCTTTTATTACCTAAGGTTTTTTCTTCTGTTCCATGTCTTTGAATTTATCTCTTTACAACCCCTCTAAGACTTTATTCCATCAGTTGGGCCCTCCGCTTACAAGTTGCCTAACTCTCCTTTTCTTGTAAATAATCATATCTCTTCCATAGCAGCTCCATCTGGATGCCATGTTTTCCTTCTTTCACCTCAACCTCCTCAGTCCTTCAAAGATGAGCCCTTTGAAGAGGTTCTCTACCTTGACTGTTCTTATATTCTTGTTTTGCATGAATTCCCCAGCCCAATGAAATTAGACCTCCTCTCCCAAAAGTTCACTCAACAGTTCTCCTGCCAAGGAGAACAACAAACTCCAATGAACATTTTTAGCTTCTTTTCTTATGTAATGTCTATGTCTCTTTTCTTTATTTTTATTTAAAAAAAAATTTATTGGGAGTGTAGTTGATTTAAAATGTATTAGTTTCTGCTGTACAGCAAAGTGAATCAGTTATACATATATCCACCTTTTTTAGATTCCTTTCCCATAGAGGCCATTACAGGGTATTGAGAAGAGTTCCTTGTGCTATACAGTAGGTGGGTGTCATCTTTTCTTATGTTTCCTCCTTGAAACAATTTCTTCCAAGGATGCTGGTTTTACCCAGAATCCTCTTTGACCCTCTCTCTTTTCATTCCATTTACTTTCCTTCTTTTCTCTTTCCCTCCCTTCCTCTTTTCTTTTATATTTCTTCCTTCTACTTCTCTCCCCATTCTACACTCTCTCCTGTGGTAATATCCCACAAACTCAGGGCTTAAACTACCACTCCTAAATTTAACAATTCTTTGCTTGACATCTCCTCCTTAGCCTTTTTCTGAGAACAGGCACATTTTTACAACTGCCTATTAGCCATCTCTACCTGTGCACTAAGATTTTTATCAACACAAGTCTTCTCTCCTAGGCTCTGAATGCCACTATCACTTCCAACCCCAATGCATACAGTTGTTTACCAAGTGCAACTTTTGCTACATCCTAATTGTAGTACAGCCTGATGGAACTATTAGGAAGCTGCCCAGCAGACAGCTGCTAGGGCATCTGGATTGCAAGGGAGATACCAGAGCTTGGAGATACAGGCTGGGAATGATCCAAAAGAAAGGAGAGCTAGACGTCACCTCAGAAAAAGCTCAGAACAGGAAATCAAAACCTAGGAATCCATGTATAGTCCCAAAATTACTTCCAAATTTACATATTGGGTATATATATATATATATATATATATATATATATATATATATACCCAATATATATATACCCAACATATATATATATTTTTTTATATATACCCAACATATATATATATTTTTTTTTAAGATGATTCATAACTTTCATCAGATTCTCAGCTCTATGGGCCAAAGAATTCTAAAGAATTCAGGGAAAACAGAATTTAAAAAAAATTATTCCAAAAAATAGCAGTAAGAAATGACTAGCATAACAGTAAGGATGTTTGAACACTAGCCTTGGCTTTGCCACTAACGGATTGTGTGGGATCAGGAATGATCACCTGACCCTCCAGGCCTGCACGAAACCTTCCCACACCACCCTGAACTCTCCCTGCAGCATGATGTACATATGGGATTACGCTTTGCTTTACTGATTTAATGTCTGTCTTCCCCACTCGATGGTAAGCTCCGAGGGGTAAGGTCCATGCTGTGCCCTGTACAATATGTACAATGAAATAGTACACCCAGTAAATATTTTTCCCTGATCTTCCTCAGATCCTCGGTTCTCCTCTCTGAGCTTCTGTATTTCCAGCTATCATGTTAGGGATTCATTTTTCACAATTCATCTTTTTAGGCACCAAGACTCCAGCATAGTGTTGGTACTTGCCATTGTTACATCTCCAGAACCTGCTGAGTCTGAGTTCTGGTTTTTCCAATGGAGCAGAACAGGCAAGCCAAGAGGGTGTAATTATAGTACATTGTGATGTGTGTTACAATAATGAGAGGAGAAGGTGCTAAAGGAGCACGGTGGGGGACCGGCCACATCCGGGGATATAGGCATAAACCATCTCCAGGTAAGCTCTTGGCCAGTGTCACGTTTGGCTCTTCAGAGCAGAATGGACATTGCCCCCTCCAGGTAACACTGGGTACTAATCATGCTGGCCACATGCAGGCAAGCCCATATTACTCCTTCCAAATCATTTCAGATACCATTTTTTCCCCTTCTCAATTTCAACTCAGTACTCACCATTTATAAAAAAATAAATTACCTGCCACCTTAGTGTATAATTTTCAAAACTACCTGTTCACTACAGCAAAGCAATAATGCCTGGCTCCCAAAGGAAACATCATTTTCTTCCTCCTCTTCTTTCCAACCCCACTGTTTACTTGGCTACGCAAGTCCAGGAAGGAGCAAACACACGAGAATTCAGCCCACATCAAAGCTTTGCTCCCTGGTCTGTGCAGCTGCCATTTGAATGTCTTTCTTTACAAAGATACTTCATTTTTTCCCCCTTCAAGGTTTCTTAGCTTTTGTTTGCTTGGAACGATACTCTTTCATTTTTATTATTTTTAAAATTAAAAACAGGTCTTGAAATTACTTATATTTCCAGCTTACACCATATTTAAAGTAATAACCTCTCTATTTTCCTATGTCTATTCCTTTTTCAGTCCCACAGGAGTGGGATACAGTTAAAAAACAAAACCTTAGGACCCTTTGGATCTGAAATTTTAAAAACCTGGTCTTGGAAACCCAATTCTATACCCTAGTCAATCCATTGACCTGTCTGAGCCTTAGTTACCTCATCGGTTAAATGGGGATGGTAAAAGCGGTAACACCTTTATATATCACTTTCGTTGGTGAGGCTTAGATCACAAATCATGGGGCTAAGTGTTTTATAAATTCTGAAATGCTCTATGTGAGTATATAATCAGCACTATTTCTTTCAAAAGTCATGGTATGTCTCACAACTTCAAATTTGGTGAGCAACTACTTTCCTTTATCCATCCCCCTTCCAATTTTAATCAACTCTCTCAAAATCCATCTCTCCATGCTAGTGAAAACTCTGCTTTTTAAAAATTAATCTTATCAGTTATTCAAAGAAGAAATGTATTAATTCTGCATTCAATAAATATTTATCATGCATATAAAATGCCTACGATATGGTCCTTCACTCTATGCAATGCTGTTTCAACACACTCTGTGACACTCAGCACCCTCTGTAGTACCTGATGGTCATGATGGTTACCCTGTGAGTGACTGTTTTAATCAGTAAATCTTTCATGTACTTCTGCTGTTAGTTAACATGTTGCAAATGGAGAGGAAGAATGAATATAACCTGGATTGTTTTCATTCCCTTTTTTTAATCGTCAAAGAGCACTGCAGGGTATAAAGGTAAGGCACTGTAAAGCACGTAAGGGATATCACATCTAGCACGTAATAGGTGTTCAATAATTACCTATCACCTATTGGGTAGACAAAACCAAGGGACAGGTCTGCCAAAACTGATTTTGAAGAACAAAAATCAAAGAAAGTACACAGAAAAAATATGAAGTTCCTCCACACAGAGGTTGATGAGAGGAAATACAAAGTGGTAAAGATAAATTCAATTCTCAGTGAAAGTCAAAAGCCGGGAGGTGAAGCAGTATTCAAAATGAGACTAACCATCTAAAAATGAGAAGGTACATACAGTCCTTTCCCAGAAGTAGCTCCAAGCAGATAGCTTCTGAGAATGTCTGATGAACGTGAGGGAGTAACAGACAAACATAAAGCCTCCCCTCCACACCTGTATACAATAATATTAATTAACTCCCACTGAACACCCACTGTGGACCAGGCATTGCACTAAGTCTTGGAAAGTCTCCCAACAACCCACTGAAGTTGATACTATGATCATGCCCACTATATAAAGCAGAAAACTGGACCTTATTTAGTTACATAAATTGCTCTAGGTTGTGCATGCAGTCAAAAGTAGACATAGGGGATGGCCAATGGGCACGTGAAAAGATGCTCAATATCACTAATTATTAGAGAAATGCAAATTAAAACCACAATGAGGTATCACCTCACACCAGTCAGAATGGCCATCATTGAAAGCCTACAAATAAATTCTGGAGAAGGTGAGGAGAAAAAGGAACCCTACTACACTGTTGGTGGGAATGTAAATTGGTGCAGCCACTATAGAGAACAGTATGGAGGTTCCTTAAAAAACTAAAAATAGAGTTATCATATGATCCTACAATCCCCGCTCCTGGGCATATATCCAGAGAAAACTCTAATTCTAAAAGATGCATGCACCCCAGTGTTCATAGCAGCACTATTTACAACAGCCAAGACATGGAATCAACCTAAATGTCCATCAACAGATTAGTAGATACAGAAGATGTGGTATATATGTGTACACACACACACTGGAATATTCCTTAGCCATATAAAAGAATGAAATAATGCCATTTGCAGCAGCATGGAT
This sequence comes from Mesoplodon densirostris, assembly GCF_025265405.1. NCBI lineage: Eukaryota > Metazoa > Chordata > Mammalia > Artiodactyla > Ziphiidae > Mesoplodon > Mesoplodon densirostris. Next base: position 15,095,978 of record NC_082666.1, on the reverse strand, counting down.
GGACCTAGAAATTATAGTAAGTGAAGAAACTCAGAGAAAGACAAATATCATATGATATCACATATGTGGAATCTAAAAAAAATGATACAAATGGATTTATTTACAACAGACTCACAGACAGAGAAAACAAACTTACGGTTACCAAAGGGGGAAGAGGGGGAGGGATAAATTGGAAACTTGGAATTAGCAAATACACACTACTATATAGAAAATAGATAAGCAACAAGAGCCTACTGTATAGCACAGGGAACTATATTCAGTATCTTGTAATAACCTAAAATGGAAAAGAATCTGAAAAAGAGGATATGTATATGTATAGCTGAATCACTTTGTTGTACACTTGAAACTAACACAACATTGTAAATTAACTATAGTTCAATTTAAAAAAAGGTATGCACAGTTTTATGATGATTTCTAAGGTTGAATTCCTAAAACTTAAATAGCTAGTTTGAAGATGTTTACTTCTTCTAAAAGATGACATTAAACATAATGTATTTTTTTTTCAAATACAGAAGTAGACATGGGACTTAAACTTGTATATCACTGCTACCAATGTACACAAATATCTGTATGTGAACTTAAAGAGGTTTCCTCCTACACTCTCACACATTTTGAAACACTGGCTGTGGTTAAACCACAGTTAAATACAAGGGGGAAGATACTGTCAGATCAAGACCCAAAATATAGTTTCTTAAAGATCAATAAAAGAACCCTGTGGAAGTTGGTCAACAGTCCTCAGATTCCTCTCCAAAGAGCCTTGTCTGGGTTTTCTACATATTTAATGTTTCCAGTTCCCTTAATCTTATTTGTTGTAACATAACTGCCAATTCTGATGATATTTTACCTGTAGTCTACTATGTGTCTGGCCCTAACCAGGAGTTTACTCTCCACTGTGGAACAAATGATGCAGTGGAAGCCTAGACACCAAATCTTAGCACTGACTTTGTAAAAACTCACCTTGCTGAGACACCTCACCTCCTGGCGACTCAGTTTCCCCACCTGCAAAATGTTCAGGTGAAGAGGTGCTAGACAATACAGAGACTAAGGTCCCTTTCAAGTGTGATGACTTTGAGTCTCTTTCCCTGAAACATTCACCATCCCACCTCCTTTGTTGGTGCCATGTCTCAGGTGTGCCATTTGGGGGAGGGGATGGGAGTTCTTTCCCGTTTTCATAATAGAGTTATGTACTCCCCTCTGCAGATCTTTAATCTTCCAGCATTTAGCCCATCAGTCCTGTCTCTAGTGATCCCTTTTCCCAAGATGTTTGTCTATTAAATTAAGAGTTTTGCAGAAGGGGAGAGAGAGCCACTTAAAGGCTGTAAATCACCTGCCAGTCTCTTAGCTGCTCTCTGCTCTGAGCCCCACCACATCATGGTGTGCACTCAGCCGGCCACCTCCCCTCGGGCCCCAGCTCTCAGAGGCAGACAGCTCTGGAGTGTGGAACCCGCACAGACCTGCCTGCTTCCAAACCTGCTCCAGTTTCTGGGGCCAGCCTGACCTGGGGGTATTACCTGAGGGGAATTACCTGAGTCCTTAATTAACCTTCAGGATCCCCAAAGGCAACTCAGCTCCCTTCCTGGTTCTTCCTTTACCTCTGCCTTGGGGCTTTTTATACACCCAAGCCCTTGCTTGACACCTTAGCTTTGATATCTATGTCCTTTGATTATATTCAGATCCCTGACTTGAGATTCTAACCAGTAAGGCAGGAAAATAACACACTCCTGGAATCTTATTCATTATGAGCCAGATACTCATAATGTATCCTCTACCATTTACAATTGCACCATTTCCCTACGAGTTGAATGACTGCATTGCTATATTATAGATAAAGAGACTGAGGCCAAGACAAATCACATAAATTGCCCAAGGTTTATAACCTATTAGTGATGGAGCTGGAATTTTGATGTTTTGAAACATCTGAAGACATTCTATACCAAAGCCTATGACACATATTCATTCACCCACAGGAGAGTTTTTTGAGGGACGACTCTAGGTCCTGCAGTGTACCATGCTAGTGCTGGAGTGGTAACAAAACATTTAAGATTTTCACACCCTCCTAAAGCATGCAGTCTACCCTGCAGTGGTATTCAATCCCCTCCAGAACATCCAAGGCATGAGGGCAAGCTCCTTCTCCCTCCTTCTTAACTTGGTGATGGGATGGGAGTTCTATGCCTGGACCTTTGTTCTGTGACTGGGGTGCTGCCACCTTCTAACTTCTGCCCTGTCCACATCTCTGGCTCTCAGGAAGTCACCAGACTCCCCCAGCCATCCTTCCAGGGAGCCCTTGTTAAGGCTTGTGGCACAGGCCTGACACTGACTGTCTCACTGCTGGCTCTACTGCATGGGCATTTCTTTCCTGCTGCTCTGGATCATCTTCTCATGCACTTCTTCTTTTGTGTTTCCTCATTCCCGAAGAGGTCTTCAGGTTCTGTCCCAACTATGCCTGCATGTTCCATCCCGCTGCACTTTACCTTCCCACCCACATCTGCCTCAAGGTTTATCAGATTTCAAAGCAACCACACACGATGGCGCAACACACAACAAAGCGAAGAGGTGTGTTCTCCATTTATCTGTCTCATTCTTCAAGGACCCACTGACCTCGGGCTGCTCCCAGAGACCCGCTTCCCTGCATCTGGCCTAGGGAAAGGCAATTCATAATGCTTTGTCCAGAAAATGGGGATAACAATGCTTATCCCTGGAATAAGATCAGCTGGATTAGATCTTTTCATGATTCTATGATTTAGGAAGAAAACATGGAATCCACAGAGTCATCAAATCTTGAAAATAAAGATGGATTTCTTTTTGCTCTTTTATTCAGTCATTTAACAATTCTGTTATTTAAAAATGCATTTTATAATACAATTTTAAAATTATAAGTAAAAATGAAAGACTGCTTTCAAAACCTGCATACCCAATTCCATATTCAGTTCTCTTCACAATGGAAATCATTGTTGAAACTGTGCCTGTATCTTTCCAGATCTTTTCATGACTTTATATATATACATGTATCACTCACACATATGATCATATTCTTTTATACTGTATCTTGCTCTTTTACTTTGCTATATCTTGATCTTTTCATTTTGGTCTATGTAGATCTATTTCATCCTTTTAAAAAATCTGTCACTTTCCCAAGTGTGAATCTACCAGAATATATTTAACATTTGCTCCTTTAATGATCACAGGAACTCTTCCAGATACGCCTTACCATATAAAATGTTGAAGAGAACATCTTTGTACCTGCCTTTGTGCAATGTGAGAATATTTTCTGTAGAACAGACACCTAATAGCTGGGTTGAAGAATATTCACATTTTTGAAATTTCGATAGATTACTGCCATACCATTCTTCAAATAAAGCCAGATCCGATTTACAAACTCATCAACATTATATAGAAACAGAATTTCTCCAAATATTTACCAACACAGAATATCATTAATTTTTAACTTTTCTTGGGCTAATTTTAATGGGTTGCATAGTTGTCACAAGACTATTATGATGAGCAGATGTCAACAGGCACAGGAAAAGGATATGAATCCCTTTAATGTTAGTAAAGAATACAAACTTAATTGCATGAGGATGGCTAGACAGAGCGACAAGGAGACAGGCAGTGTTCTCACTATAAGGGCAAGTTTGGTCGTCTTTAAAGCCTGCACGAAGAAACATTTTTGCAGGTGATACCATCCAAACAGAGTAAAAGTCCTACTGAGCCAGCAAGAGGCTCCCTTGTGGTAGACAGAATGATGGTCCCCTAAGGATGTCCATGTCCTAACTCTTGGAACCTGTAAATATGTTACCTTCCATGACAAAAGGGAGACTGCAGATGTGACTACAGTTAAGGACTTGGGAGGCAGAGATTATCTTGTATTATCTAGGTGAGCTGAATCTAATCGTATGAGTCCTTGAAAGCAGAGAACCTTTCCCAGGTGCGATCTCAGGGAGCTATGTACGCAGAATAATGGTCAAAGAAATTCAGTGCTGCTGGCTTTGAAGATGGGAAAGGGGTCATGGGACAAGGATTGGGCAAGGACATGGATTCTCCCCTAGAGCCTCCAAGGAGTTCAGCCCTGTCAATGTCAATTTTAGCCAGGTGAGATCTGTGTCAGATTTCTAACCTACAGAATTGTAAGACAACAAATTTGTATTGTTTAAGCCACCAGGTTTGGGGTAATTTGTCACACACTAACAATAGAAATCTAATACAGCCATCCTCATTGTTCGTGTATTGGGGCAAGAGGCAGTGATTATCTCTTTTAGGTTTCTTCTTAATGAGATATAGGCTACCCTCCTGCTTATCCTCCACGTACAAGAAACTGACAACAACCGTAGAATATGTACCAGTATTTGCTGCAAGGATTAAGAGGTCAGTTTACACTATTTTTGCCACTATCATCTGCCTAGCAGATACCAATGCAATATGAAGGCCCACTCAACTTAATGAAAAATAACTCAATTGTGTTTCAAATTTCATTTCCTTAATGTGACCAGAATGAGAATTGTAAACAAATATGAATAGCATATTATCAAGATTAAATCTTTTACCTAAGACCTTATCACTAAGAAACCCTTGACTCAAAAGTGTTTCTTCAGTGAATTCTACCAAATATTTAAGAAAGAAATAACACCAATATTATGCCAAGTTTTTCAAATCATGGAGGAGGGAACACATCTCAATGCATTATATGAGATTAGCATAAACCTTATATCAAAAATCACTAAGACATTACAAAAAAAATCACAGACCAATTCCCTACATGAACATAGAAACAAAAATCCTTAATAAAATATTAGTAAATTAAATACAATACCTAAAAAGGATAATTTGTCATGAGCATGAAGGGCTTATACCAGGAATGCAAGGTTGGTTTTATATTCACTGAATTGTTCACTTTAAAAATGGCTAACTTTGTGGCATGTGAGCTTTCATCTCAATTTTAAAAAAATCAATGCATGTTATTCACCATGTTAACAGAAAAAGAGGGAAAAGCCCTACATTCATTTCAATAGATGCAGAAAAAGCATTTTTACAGAATCCAGCAGCAATTTATGATAAAGTTTCACAGAGAATGAGGAATATGGGGAAATTTCTTCAATCTGATAAAAGGCATCTATAAAACTTACAGATAACATCATCCTTAATGGTGTCATATTGAACACTAAGATCAGAAACTGGACAAGGATTCCCACTCTTACCACCTCTATTCAACATTGTACTGAAATCCTAACCATTTGCAATAACAAGGTGTAAAAAGCATAAAAATCAGAAAGGAAGAAACAAAACTATTTGAAATGACATGCTTGTTTACAAAGAAAAGGATATAGAATCTAAAAAGCTACACAAGAGCGATTAAGTAAATTTAACAAGGCTGTAGAATACAAGGTTTCATTTTTAAAATTGTATTTTTATACACACAAGTATGTAATTAGAAAATAAAATTAAAAAAACAATTCCCCTCACAATAGCATCAAAATATAAAATATTAAGGAAAAAATTACCAACACATGTGCAAGACCTCTACCCTGAAACCTAAAAATTATTGTTGAGAAAAAATATAGAAAACCTAAATTATCAAACTCTGTGGTACTTGCACTGGAATGAACACATAGATCAAAACAACTGAAGGTCCCTAAATAGACCCACACTTTACATGGTCACCTGTTTTTTAACAAAAGCACCAGAGGAATCCAATGTTAAAAGGGATATCTTTTCCACAAATGGTGCTGAAGTAACGGGATATTCATATGAAAAAAAACCCAAAACTGAATCTCAACCCTTACCCAAAATTTATTTGAGATGGATCATTGACCTAAACTTAAAAGTTGAAACCATAAATATTTTAGAAGTAGATATAAGAGATGATCTTCATGATCAGGGATAAGCAAACTTTTCTTAAACAGGTTATAGAAAGCATAACCGTAAAAGGAAAAAAAATGTAATAAATAAGACCTCCTCAAAATTTAAAAATTCTTCTCTTCAAAAGACACCATTAAAAAAATAAATAGGCAAGCCAGAGACTATGAGAAAATATTCATAAATACACAGTAAAGGACTTTATCCAGGGTATGTAAATAATTCCTAATTTGATTATGAAAAGGCAAACAACTCAATAAAAAGTAGCTGAAATATTTGTATACACTTCACGAAACATACAAATGACCAATGAACAAATGATAAAGTGCTCAACATCATTAGTCATCATGAAAATGCAAACTAAAACCACAATGAGATATAACTACACACCTACCAAAATGGGTATAATATATTGGTAACATTAGATATTGACGATGATGTGGAGCAACCAGCCTCTCTTACATTCTTGGTGGGAAGATAAAATGGTACAACTGCTGTGGGAAAAGTTCTGACAGATTCTGATAAAGTACATGCCTACCCTATGATATAGCAAATCCAAAAATAAGAGAAATAAAAGAATATGTCCACACAAAGACTTGTACATGAATGTTCATGGTGGCATTAATTTTAACAGCCAAAAACTAGAACTGAACCAAAAGTACATCAAAGTGGTCAATGGATAAAGAAAACAATGTATATCCAGATAGTGGAAAACTATGCCATTAAAAGAATAAACTACAGTCATCCCTCAGCATCCAGTATCTGCAGGGGATTGGTTCCAGGAACCCTCAGGATATCAAAATCCACAGATGCTCAAGTCCCTTATATAAAATGGTGTAGTATTTGCATATAACCTACGCACATTATGCTGTATACTTTAAATCATCTCTAGATTACTTACAATATTTAATACGATGTAAATGCTATGTAAATAGTTGCCAGTGCTCAGCAAATTCAAGTTTTGCTTTTTGGAACTTTCTGGAATTTTTTTTTCTGAGTATTTTTGATCCATGGTTAGTTGAATCTGTGGATGTGGAACCCGTAGATACAAAGGGCCAACTGTGTTGATAGCTCAAAACATTAGACTTAGTGAAAGAAACCTTACTTTTAAAATGCACAAATTGCATGGGTTATTTTATATGAAATTCTAGAACAGGTAAATCTAACCTATATTGGAAAAGAATTGGAACAGCGATTGCATCTAGGGAGAGGATAAATTCAGTGATTGACTGGGAATGGGTATGAGAAAACTTCCTGGGAAAATGGGAATGTTCTATATCTTGAGGGGGTTTGAGTTACACAGGTAGATGCATTTGTCAAATCTCAGTGCATATGTCAAGATTTGTGCATTTAATTGTATGTAAATTTTACAAGGGGAGGAAAAAGTATAAATAAATATTGAGTCCTGTTAATATGAATGCTGTGGCTTTTAGAGTGACTCTACAGATGTTTGCAGATTCCTTTGAAATGCAAAAAAAGGAAAAAGAATTGATTAATGGATGGATAGATATGTTACAAAACAAGTATAGTAAAATGTTAATGGTACTTTGGAAACAGTCTTGCAGTTCTTCAAAAGGTTAAACATGGAGTTACCATTTGACCCAGCAATTCCACTGCTAGATACACACCCTAGAGAAATGAAAACATATGTCTACACAAAAACTTGTATACAGATGTTCATAGCAGCATTATTCATAGTAGTCAAAAGGTGGAAACAACCCATATGGCCATCAGCTGATGAATAAATAAAAGGAACATGTTATACCCATATAATGGAGTATGTGGGGGTAATAAAAAGCAATAAAGTATCAATACATGTTGCAACGTGGATGAACCTTGAAGAATTATGTTAAGTGTAAAAAGCTAAGTCACAGGTCATGTATTGTATGGTTCTATTTACATAAAATGTCCATAATAGGCAAATCTATAGAGACAGAAAATAGATTATTGACTTCCTAGGGCTAGAAGATGGTGGAAAGGACATGGGAGATGGGAGTGGGAAGGGGAGTGACTGAGGATGGACATGGTATTTTCTGGAAGGAGTGATAAAATATTCTAAAATCATTTGTGGTGATGGTTGTACAATTCTGTGAATATATTAAAAAGCTCTGAGTTATATACTTTCGATAGGTGAACTGTATGATATATGAATCATATCTTAATGAAGCTACCATTAAATTTGTCAATGATAAAATCTAGGTGATGGATAAATAGGTATTCGCTGTAAAGTTATTTCAAGTTTGTTGTCTATTTGAAAACTTTTAAAATAAAACGATCTTAATAAGATCTTGATTGGAATTGTCTTAAATTTAGAGTTTGATATGAACAAAACTGGTATCTGTACAATAGTCTTTCCCTTTAGGAACAGACCTCTGTTTAAACTATTTTTCAGAATTCTTTATATCTATTATCTCAGGCCATCTTTGATGAGTGTGTGACAAGATGCACTATTCCATAATTGCACAGCTGTGGATGTCAGAAAGATCTTCCTTATCTGCTACTAAAACAAAAATCACTGTCAGTTCTTTACTAGAACTTGTTCTTAGCTTCTTGGAACTTCTTTCACATTTCATTCCAACCTTTGTGATAACAGTCATAAGTCGATGAGCCCTGTTTTTCAGGCTTTACATGACTCGTCCTTTTGGCTTTTTAACCATTTGCATGATTCAAAGACCCCTCACTATCTGGGGTAACTTTCTCTGAAAATCCTCACTTTTCCCTAACTCCCCAGTTATAACAAGAATGGAACAGTGTGGCTCAAGTTAGTCTGGTTACCACAGAGAGGAATTATTCTTCCCCATCTAAAACATTTTGCTTCTATTAATACAATTTAGAATTACCTTTTCCAGGCAACCACAGCTCACTGGTTTTGAACTTAAAACCCATTAGTCTATTCCCATGTATTACCAAGCACACTATGTTTTTTCCATCCATTCCTGAAATGACCCTTTTTTTTTTTTAATTCAAGGACTTTCCTCAGCAAGTATTTTCAGAGTGCTAAGTGTCTCGATGCCTGGTTTAGTGGCCACCTACCTTTGAAAGAGCTGCTTTTCTGGATTTGCGTCATTTTCGTGATGAATAAAGCATGGAGAATCACTCTCAGCTGGTAGGGATATTCATAGACTTCCCAGATTGCAAGAGACCTTAAAAGACCATCTCATCCCTCCTCCTGTCACCCAGCACGATGATCTCTACACCAATCCTCTTCAGAGAGAGGGCAGCAGCTGTCACCAATCTACCCAGATCTCTAGGCTGTCCTTCTGTGACCCAGTCTCAGGTTGGCATATTCCTGTTGATTAAGAGTTTGAAGAGCCTTGGATGAATGCAGTACTGAAATGCTAATTTCAGGAAGTAGTGGAAATAATTTGCCTGCACTCAGCGTCTTGTGCCGGCAGCATCTGCCAAAAGAGGGGCACTGCAGGCAGGCGGAGATAGTGTACACGCCAAGGGTGAGGGGGCTTGGAGCTCCCTGCTCCATAGGCTGATAATTACTTACTCCCAGTCATTCACTTGGAGAGGATGTTATGAATAGAAATCCGCCTCACCACGTGCTGCCCACAGCCTACAAAGGGACAGATTTTCCAAGGAAATTAAGTCAGTGCAGTTCCTGGGTAGAGGGTCACTTTACCTATTGTCTGGGTCAGTCTTAAGACCTAGGATCTCTTACGGGTAAGAGATTAGCATTCCTAGTGCAGTGAGATTTATCTTGCTCTTTTACAATGTTTCTGCCAGACTCATAGTATCACAGAACTGGAGGCAAGATGTGGGTCATGAGATTCCAAAATTGGCCCTTGAGTTATGAGATTCAAAAAGCACTGGCTACTCTAAAATGCTTATTAACTACTGTGGTGGTTTTAACATATGTCCACAAATTTTTTGAGACTCCTCCTTCTGGGAAATGAAGATCCATTCCCCTCCCCTTGAGTGTGGGCTGGACTTCGTGATTTGCTTCTAACAAATAGACTGTGGCAAGGGAAAAATGCTAACCCTGCAATGGAGAAATCCGGCAGACACCCCCGTAACCAACTGATTAAGGTTAAGAACAGCCGTGACGTTAATATCACGTATCAATAGATGTGCAGTCACATAGGGGTCCAAACTCAGGAGGGTCCCACGCTTGATTTAATGCTCTGCTTTTGGTGTACTGAAATTCTTAGTGATTTAATCTTTGAAGTTGTGTTTTATAAGTCTGACAGGGAATGAGGCATGGGTATGAGCAGAAGAGATAAGTGCAATCTGCATACCCACCGTTCCTTGCCACCCTATTTACATAGAGCATGCGGATGCCCCATGAGCACAGGATTCCAGTGGACCCATGACTCATGGAAGTTCAGCAAGACTCAAAGCAAGTACCAGGTAAATGTATTACATCTATGACTCAGTAAACAGGGAGACCGATAGCCCTTAGAAGCCACATGTCCCCTTAGAACCAGAACTTGCTTTGAACAGAGAAGAAAAGCAATGGTGTTCTGTGAAACAAATCCCCAATAAACCCTATCATTATCCTTTCTTACTCATGATCCTTCCCTGTTTCAGCCAAGTACTTATGCTAGAAATGATAACAGAAGGAAAGTGAAATATACGGCCACTCATGTTCCTTTTTCTTTCAGGCTCTTCTTATTCATCAGTGAGCAGAAGGTAGCAAGTGTTGGAAGAATGTGTGCATATCAAGAAGTGAAATAAAAACTGTTTTGTGCAGCATTTCTGCCATTTTGGTGAGAACAAAACGTATGCATGTGTAAGCTTCAAAATACAAATTGTGTAATTTTGATGATTCCGCATACAAGTGGAATGTTCTTATATTTGTACTTAAAACTGCCATTGCACAACAGAAAGATAAACAATAAAATGTATGACAATAATCTAAAATGTTATTTTTTTCTTTATGTGGAATGACATTAAATAAAGAGCAAATAAAAAACACCATAAAAAGTTGAGAGAGAAATTGTGGAGGAAAGGAAAACCTTTATATTTAGTACCTTGAGCATTTTTTTCCTGCTTTTTGAACAAGGGGCTTCATCTTTTCATTTTACACTGGGCCCCCAAAATTATGTAGCCAGCCCTGCATATATCCTGCATATCCCTGATTTTATGTGATCGTCTCTTTGACATTCTTCCCCTAAATACCTAGCTCTACTCTAATCATAATTAAGAGTCAGATAAACTCATATTTGAGACATTCTCAAAATACCTGAATACTCTTTAAATGCATCCAGGTGTGTTCATAAAAAGCAAGGAAAGGTCAAGAAACTGGCAAATAACGGAGGAGATGAAGGCCATATGACAACCTAATGCAATATGGTATCTGGATCAGATCCGGGAACATTAGGGGAAAAAGTGGTGAAACACAAAGTCTGTTGTTTAGTTAACAGTATTCATATTAGTAACACATGTTAATTTCTCAGTTTTGATAAATACAGCATCAGTATACAAAACATTAACATTAGGTGAAGAAGCAGGGTGAAAAGGTATCTGGGAACTCTAGGTACTAGCTTTGCAACTCTTCCATAGATGTACATTATTTTAAAATAATAAAAAATAATAATTTGGGAAACTGGACAGCTACATGTAAAAGAATGAAATTAGAACACTCCCTAACACCATACGCAAAAATAAACTCAAAATAGATTCGAGACCTAAATGTAAGACCGGACACTATAAAACTCTTAGAGGAAACCATAGGAAGAACACTCTTTGACATAAATCACAGCAAGATCTTTTTTGATCCACCTCCTAGAGTAATGGAAATAAAAACAAAAATAAACAAATGGGACCTAATGAAACTTCAAAGCTTTTGCACAGCAAAGGAAACCATAAACAAGACGAAAAGACAACCCTCAGAATGGGAGAAAATATTTGCAAATGAAGCAATGGACAAAGGATTAATCTCCAAAATATATAAACAGCTCATGCAGCTCAATATTAAAGAAACAAACAACCCAAGCCAAAAATGGGCAGAACACCTAAACAGACATTTCTCCAAAGAAGACATACAGATGGCCAAGAAGCACATGAAAAGCTGCTCAACATCACTAATTATTAGAGAAATGCAAATCAAAACTACAATGAGGTATCACCTCACACCAGTTAGAATGGGCGTCATCAGAACATCTACAAACAACAAATGCTGGAGAGGGTGTGGAGAAAAGGGAACCCTCTTGCACTGTTGGTGGGAATGTAAATTGATAAACCACTATGGAGGTTCCTTAAAAAACTAAAAATAGAATTACCATATGATCCAGCAATCCCATTACGGGGCATACACCCAGAGAAAACCATAATTCAAAAAGACGCATGCACCCCAATGCTCATTGCAGCACTATTTACAATAGCCAGGTCATGGAAGCAACCTAAATGCCCACTGACAGACAAATGGATAAAGAAGATGTGGTACATATATACAATGGAATATTATTCAGCCATAAAAAGGAATGAAATTGGGTCATTTGTTGAGACGTGGATGGATCTAGAGACTGTCATACAGAGTGAAATAAGTCAGAAAGAGAAAAACAAATATTGTATATTAATGCACGCAAGTGGAACCTAGAAAAATGGTACAGATGAGCTGGTGTGCAGGGCAGAAGTTGAGACACAGATGTAGAGAAGAAACGTATGGACACTAAGGGGGGAAAACTGCGGTGGGGGTGGGGATGGTGGTGTGCTGAATTGGGAGATTGGGATTGACATGTATACACTGATGTGTATAAAACTGATGACTAATAAGAACCTGCTGTATAAAAAAAGAAAACAAAACAAAAAACTAATACTAAATTTTCTTTGGGTTATTTGTATGGAAATATGTTAATATAAATGCTTCAGATATTACATGAAATTCCTAAAAATCTTAAAAAAATAAAATAAAAAATAAAATAAAATAATTTAAAAAAAAGAATTAGGGTTTATGCAGTGCACTGCTAAAGATGTGTTCATGTAAATATCCTTCTTTAATCCTCACACAGCACTATGTGTGTGTGTGTGTGTGTGTGTGTGTGTGTGTGTGTGTGCGTGCGTGTACACATATTCTCCATTTTACAACAAGGAAACTGAACTTCAGAATGTCAAAGTGGCAACCCAAGATCATAAATATCTTAAGTGGCAGGGCTAAGATTATACCCACATACAATTATCACTTTCTTCTCTAAACACTGTTATTCCTCATTGACTCCCCAGAAAAGTCCAAAATTCTGTGCCTTGTAAACTAAGGTCTCCCTTATTTTGCTTTAGTTCTAGTCTTCTATTATTTTCCACTACATGGCTTTACACATGTAACTTCCCACCAAATTTAGCTTCTTCCTGTTCACTAGGCACAAATTGTATTTTTCCACCTTTATATCCAGATTCATGCTGTTTCCCTTGCCCTACCTTGCCCTTCCCTCCCCACCTGAAATATCTATGAACCCAAATCTTACTTGATATTTATAACCCAGCTCTAGTGCTCCTTTCTCCTTGAAACTTTCTTTTAAATTAATTAATTTAATTTATTTATTTTTGGCTGCATTGGGTCTTCATTGCTGCATGCCGGCTTTCTCTAGTCGCGGTGAGTGGGGGCTACTCTTCTTGCAGTGTGCGGGCTTCTCATTGCAGTGGCTTCCCTTGTTGCGGAGCATGGGCTCTACGCTCGCAGGTTTCAGTAGCTGTGGCGCATGGGCTCAGTAGTTGTGGCTCACAGGCTCTAGATTTCAGGCTCAGTAGTTGTGGTGCACAGGCTTAGCTGCTCTGAGGCATGTGGGATCTTCCTGGATCAGGGCTCGAACCCATGTCCCCTGCATTGGCAGGCGGATTCTTAACCACTGTGCCACCAGGGAAGCCCGAAACTTTATCTTTCTTCCAGAAGTGTTCTCTCTTCCTCTCCTTAAATACCATAGCAATTCTATATGATTAATAATTTAAAAACAATAATAACACACTATTAACAAACATTTATTGGTGCATGTATCATCTCATTGTATTCTCACAGACAACAGTCCTCTGAGGTAAATACAATTGTTTTATCTATTTTACAGATGAAAACTGAAACTTGCATGGATAAAGAAGATGTGAGATATATATATATATATATATGTCTGTTATATACATATATATATATATATATATATATATTACTTGCCCATAAAAATAATGAAGTAATGCCATTTCTAGCAACATGGATGGACCTAGAGATTATCATTCTAAGTGAGGTAAGTCAGAAAGAGAAAGGCAAATACCACATGATATCACTTATATGTGGAATCTAAAATATGACACAAATGAACTTATTTACAAAACAGAAACAGACTCACAGACACAGAAAACTAACTTATGGTTACCAAAGGGGAAAGGGGGGTGAGAGAAGGATAATAAAAAAAGAAAAAGACTTGAGACTTGCAGAGTTTAAGAAATTACCCAAGGTCATGGAGTTACATATAGTATGATGATAAAATTATGTAATTTTTGAATGATTTATTTATTTATTTATTTATTTATTTTTGAATAAAGGATTTCTTAAAGTCCAACTAACTCAACCAGTTATCTAGTGCTTAGACTTCTTTAGCATATGAGGAACCTAGACTTAGAGTGGCATGGACATATATACACTACCAAATGTAAAACAGATAGCTAGTAGGAAGCAGCCACATAGCACAGGGAGATCAGCTCCGTGCTTTGTGTCCACCTAGAGGGCTGGGATAGGGAGGTTAGAAGGGAGATGCAAGAGGGAGGAGATACGGGGATATATATATATACGTAGAGCTGATTCACTTTGTTATACAGCAGAAACTAACACACCATTGTAAAGCAGTTATACTCCAATAAAGATGTTAAAAAAAAAAAAGAAGGGGGCCAAGGATGGAAGATAAAAAAAAAAAAATGGCTTTTTACAAAATAGGTCAATAGCACAAATGGACTAGAACTCAGCAATCCTAACACAAGCTTATATCTACCATGCCAAACTGCATCTTCATACATTTTTGCCTGATGAATATCCTCAGCCCAACAGGAGCCCTGGCAGAACATCAAGGCAACTCAAGGATGAAGGAGCCTTCCCACAATTCTCAGGAGAATTCATGAAATGCCTCTGCTTTGGAGGATTTATGACCTATGGAAGTCATCCTCAATCTGTAGTTCCCAGACAAGCAGCATCAACATCACCTGAAATCTTGTTTGAAATGAAAATTGGGTCCCACCCAAGACCAACTAAATTAGGAACTCTGTGGTTATAGTCCAGGACTCTGATTAATGAACTTTCCAAGTAATTATGCTGCTTGCTCAAGTTTGAGAACTACTACACATGCGCAAAATCTAAGGCACAGAAAGAGATGCATGCTACCAACTGCAGCAATTCTGTGAGTTTTCTGGGCTACTCTGGTTGGGTTGTTTGTTTCGTTAGGCACCTGGTTTTCCTTTTTCTTAACAGACTCACTTGTCCATTAGCATCTGAATTGGGAAAAACAGGTGAGAGGAACATTTCCAGCTGGAGCAAGGTCAGCATCTTGGCTTTATCTGTCTCAAATCTATTCTTCTCTCTCTTGGGTGGGAGTTACTATATGGGTTCTCAGTATAAAAAGGTTAATGCAAAAATGTCAGGGATTCCTCTTATGGATATGAGAGGCTTAGAGCTTTTTTCAGGCTCTTGTTAATGCAGCTGTGCCTTGATTTTCCTACCCTAACATGGTACATTGAAATATGTTTTCAAATTCTTTATTCTCCTGTAAACGGATTACATCCATATACTTTGCCTTTACAGTGCCTCCCTCTGTTGGTGGAATCTACTTCCCTAAGGTCCCATTAATGTTGACCTTGGCAGAGTGACCTGGTTTGACCAATGGAATGTAAGCAGATGTGACATTAGCAAGTATATTAAACTTGCTAATATATCACCATTCTATTGACCATCTTAGACCCCCCATAAGAAGAGCATACCCCAGGTAGCCAAAGAGAATGTTGGAGTCTGTGGATCATACTTGAATCCAATCCTTTGCTTAAAGCCAAGCCCAGATGACACCAGCCGAACCACAGCCAACACAAAGGTTCATGAGTAAGAAAATAAATACCTGTTGTAAGCCACTTAGAGTCTGATGTGTGTTATCAGCAATAACAAAATGAGACCGTCTCAGAACCTACCCAAAATATCTATTGCAGCCAAACCTCACAAGAGAATAAATAGAAGCATCCCAGCCCCTCCAATGAAGAGGTCTTAGACTATGACCATAATGACAGCCAGAGAGAATTCTACTTCTGATTAGGATGTGGGAGGTCAAGACAGGCTATTGCTCCAACAACTAAAACTATCAGAAAATATCATACATCTTTAAAAGATATCAGAGGGCCACAGACACAAAGAAGTCTAAGAGAATTAAACTCCAGAGAGAGTTGAGCCCTTCCACACATGAGCAGAGAATAGTGGTTGCTTTCCTGTCTGGCAGCATCTGCCATGTTTAGGCAAGAGAAAGTAAAAAGTTATGTCTGTCATAGGCAGAGAGTCTTGTATGGTAATGATAAGCCAGCAAAGCTTCTCATTGTCATATGACCTAGTATGATGAATTGAAATCTATAGGACCTCACCTCCAAAACGCAACACTCCTTCTCCCAACCCACTGATTCTTCCCCACAGGACGTTTGCTGAGTGCACGGGGAACTTGCAGGAGGTTGATGGCTGGGCTGGAAAAAGAACAGTCTCCTTCACCTAATGGTCCTCAGAGCTCAAAGTTGAGCTAGGGAGAAGAGCCAATAATACACACAGGATACATCTTGACCTTAGACATTTGAAACCAGAGATGAACTGAAACTAAATAAAACTGAAACTCAGATGTGACCTAACCCAACTCATGACTGAATTTAATTGAAATTCTAAGTCCTTATTCTAGCTTCCTCACTGAGCAAAGGGTTTGTCTCTCTGGGGTAAAATAATATTTACTCCAGTCTCTATGGTTGATTAAAACACAATATCTGGATACAATAAAATTTCAAGTCTGCAAAAAAACAGGCAACTGCTACCTATAAGCAAGAGGAAATCACAGTCAATAAGAGCACACCCACAGGTGACCCAGACACTATAATTAATAGACAACGACTTCTAAAAATTAAAAATATATGGTAAAATAATATAAGGATGAAAAGATAGACAAAAAAATTGAGAAATTTAATAAAGATTCTCTAAAACAACTCCAAATAAATACTATAAAACTGAAAAGTACAGTATCTGAAAGAAAGAATTAATTGGCTAGGCTTAACAGCAGACCTGACACAGCTGAATAAAGGAACTGTGAATTAAAAAACAAATCAATTGAAACTATACAACCTAAAGCACACAGAGAAAAAATATTGAAAAAGGTACATGTAAGACTATAACATATGATGTAACTGGAGTCCCAGAAGGAGAGAATAGAACAGAAGAAATATTAGAAGAGATAACTGCCAAAGATTTTCCAAAATTGATGAAAAAGACCAAATCATAGATTCAAGAATCTATTTCTTCTCTGAAACTCAACCTGGTTGATGATAATCCTAACCAATCTCAAAGTGCCAGATATGAGCACTGGGTAATTTCCCCTGTACCAGGATCTGTTTTCCCTCTGCTGACTCCCATGGACTGACCTCCTGACTTTACCCCCTACTCTAGTTCCTCTCAGACTTTTTCATGGTGCTGGACTATACTAAGAAGTCCATCATGGAAGCTGCCAATACCTCCATATCTGTCTAACTAGGACTAATCTGCCCACACCAAGCTACCAAGAGGAGTGGCAACTGGATGTTCTTTGCATCAAAATGTTGCTTGCATAGTGAACACCTGACCCAAAGTCAGTCCCTTCATAAATGGCCAACGACACCTGTTTTATCATGAAGTCAAGAATCTGTCCAATAGGAATACACTTAATTAGCTAAACAAACTATCAGGAAAGAAAATTGAAGTGACTGGTTAATCTAAAACAAGAGATGAATGAAGCATTAGGTTTAGAGATGAAAAGCCAACATGACAAAGACACGTGAGACTTGGAGAGTAGGTCCCTGGAGCCATCTTGGATTACTCATTCATTTAATCTGTTCCAGATATAGAGCTTGCCAATTTCATTTGCAGGCCTACAACAAATGCTTCTAGAATATCTCTTGTCTTTGCCACCATGATAAAAGCGGCCCAACTGTCTGTCTGTGAATGATTTGAAGATCTTTGCCTGGACCTGATTTTGCCATGCATAGCCGATGCAATGACCCTAAATACCGAGGTTGCTATACCATCAGAAAATTGTGTCCTGGGTGACTCTCCTCCCATAACCCACACTCTAGATCCTAATGACTGAGGTCCCTCTCTGCCCCAGCTCATTCCATGCTTGCCCCACCTACCAATCTCCTAAGCCCTTTTTTTAAGATATACCTTTCAGGAGTTGGTTCATATCAACAAATATTAACTGAACAACACTGTGTAAGCCATTATGCTACTTGTAATAAATAGATACACTGAATAGATTTCTTTTGCATGAAAAATCTGGTTAATCAATAAAGTCAGCTTAAGGGGCTTTGTTATGAAGGATCCTGAGGCCTGTTCCAAGCAGTATGGTAAGGAATGCTGTGATTGATTATTAATGTTTTCCTGGAGCAAGGAATTAGAGAGAGGTAGCACACTGTATACCTGCCATATAGGCTCTAAGGGATATAAATATGTATTAAGGGAGCCCCTGTCCCAAAGAGTCTCTCAATCTATTGGAAAGACAGACAAATATATAACTAGCTAAAACATAAGACACACAAGCCAACAGTGAAATATTAACAAATTCTATGACAACAGTTGGAGGGGGGAAATAATTTATCTTGACAATGAGGACTGAGAAAGGTCTTATGGAGGTGGCAAAGTTTGAGCTGGGCTTTAAATGGAATTAAATCATTTGGGAATCCAAGTCGAAGTTACAACACTGCCAGCAGCTTTTGGCCATTTAATTTTGTGTCACTTCTTTTTTTTTCTTTTTCAAATCCAGCATTTCATTTCAGACTTTGTGAGTTTTATGCCTGGTTATTAGAGTCGAGGAAGCTTTTGTCAAACTTGATCTCTAGGTTCCTTCCTTAATTCCTCTAAGGCAACATTTCACGGCCCTCTAGTTCATGCTATGCATGATACCATACCCACCCCATCCCTGTGCACTTCAGGGGGCTGGGATCCAAGTCCAGGCTCCATGGACAGGGGAGGATTTCCACTGTCTCACAATGTACCCATTGTCATACCATCAAGTGTTAACCGCCTTCCTTGAAACATGACATTTTCCTTTTTACAACGACACAATGACTTGCAAATAAAGTGATATTAATAAATTTAATTTGTCATTATTTGCATCAAAGATGGTTATGATTCAGGTTGGGGGTCAAAAGAAGGTAGATTTCCCATTGAGTGCACTGGAATACGGTATCCTTGAAAGTGAGTTAGGCAAGAAAAAAAAAGAAGGAGATCTGGGTTGAGATCCCTTTTCTGTTTTGCTCTGAGACATTTAGAAAAATCACATTTCCTCCGAGTCATCATTTTATCATGTGTCCAGTGAGATGGGTGGAGAAGATGATTTCTATGTGCTACTCAGACATCAATTTCTGTGATGCCTATAAAAAGGATAACTCTGTGGAGAGTGAAGGGTGGGGCCAGAGGTTGGAATCAGACACTGGAAAGCTGCCTCAAGCCACCGTCTTAGTACCAGTCAAGAATTCTGGCCACTCACCCAGTTGACAGCAGGGGGGAAATGGAATAAAAACAGAGATATGGCTGGATCTACTCAGGAGCTAACCTCAGAATCAGCCACCTGGGATGGTAAGCAGGCGACTGACCATAGTACAAAGAAAGGTCAAAGGGAGAGCCATACATGAGCACAGAATTTTTGACAGAGTGACCTCATCTACTAGCAAAAGTGCTGCAATGAATTTTCCAGGCAGGACTAGGAAAAGAGTGAGAGGATGGACAGAGGCATAGGAAGAAGAGGTAGCTCCCTCCTCACCAGCCAGTTTTAAAACATCTCCCCAGACTCACAAGATCCAGCCAGTAACTTCTCAAGAACTTAGCATATTAGGGCTGAACTCAGCAGTCATCTATTTTTTTGAAAGCACAGTAAAACAACCACCACCAAAACAAAGCACTATATGAAGCATTTGAGAATAACTAAATGGTAATCTTCTTCTGACTAATTATAAATGTATTTGGAGTTCAGAAAAGAAAGGTCAGTATGAACTGGAGAGATAAGCAAAGGCCTCCTAGATGAGGCTGGCTTTTGAATTGACCTTGCAGAATGGAAAGGAATATTGAAAAGACAGTAATATGCTTTATCAAAGTAGGGGGTAGGATGTGAGTACACATACACTTCAACAATAGGCAAATAATGAGAGAATCTGTTTCAGGAGAGGCAAGGACAGAAAGCAGAGGCTCAGAACTGGGACTCAGCATGACTTGTTTGGGGATGAAAAAGATAATTTTGATTTGACTGGTGATCAAGGAACATTGGGGGATATTTGGATGGGTCAAGGGGAGCTAGATTTTGGAGGACCTTCAAATCTGTGAAGTTTGGACTTAAGTCACAGTCAACGTTAAGATTTATTGGTAAGCAACAGGGAACGGGGCGGGTGGCAGTACAAATGCAGGATTTTAAGAAGATAATTCGTATGGCTTATGAAAGAAGAATTGGCATAGGGGGCTGGCTTGGAGATTGTTGCAGAAATCCAGCCAGGGGTATTAAAGACCTAAACATATGGATAGATGCTCAAATATAGCCTTAAACTGAATGGATGAAGCCTAGATTGAGGAATGGCTGCAGGAATGGAGATAAAATGTCATCTGAGACAATTCAAATGAACAGATGTCAACTCAATCATGAATTGGATACACAGGTGAAAAATCTGAAGAAAGATCTCTCTAGTTGTACACGTGTACCTTTAATGACTTTCTATATAATTTTCTCAGGGAAAATAATATATAATTCCACTTTGGAATTAGATTTCACTTCAGGTCTAATTTAAGCAACGAGGATTAAAAGACTGACTTTCTAATGCAAGCTTTTGCTCCAGCCAATGGCAGGAACTCCAACAAAACCCAAGAGAAAGTTGTTCAGGATGGTTCTCACCCAATTTGGCAAGGTCCTCCTTCTCAAAATTCCTCAAGAAATTCACCAAATCTGAATAGCATGAGAAAGGGTTTGACCTTTCCCGAGGGCCTCCCTAAGTATTTTACATACATCGTCACATTCTTTTCTCATATCAACTTTGTGTATATGTGCACAACGCTTCCCACTTAATGACAAAGAAACAGCCACAGAAAGAAGGTGAGACTCAAGGAAGGAAGGAAGGAAGGAAGGAAGGAAGGAAGGAAAGAAGGGAGGGAGGGAAGGGAGGGAGGGAGGGAGGGAGGGAGGAAGGAAGGAAGGAAGGAAGGAAGGAAGGAAGAAGGCGAGACTCAGGCAGGGCCACCAGCCAGATGATGGCGGCACTGGGGTTCCAATCTGTCTATCTCCAAACACACTTTTCCTTCTACACTGTGCAGGAACCCAGACCCAAGGGCAATTTTATTCTTTGATTCAAAGTGACATGCTGTAAATAACTCTCTCTTTTCGAGTGCCCAGGCCCCAAACAGTCTTTATAAGTTAAAAAAATAAAGTGAAAAAAAATCATATGACCAGGAAGTTTCCTGCAGGGACAGGATTCCTCTCTGTAGTGTGACTTGTTCCAAGATAAAGTCTGAAAAGAAGCTTTTGTTCCAAGGGCTATTGTTAAGGATGTGCACAGTTTTTCTTCCGGACTTCATGTGCCCAGTTCCTCAGTCACCTTTATGCATTTCTTCCCTCAATGAATGCATGTCCTGACCCTCACCTTGACTGTCCCTGGGGGATTTTATGCGAAGACTCACCTCATAGCTGGGTTCAGTGAACTCTGCCTTACTCCTCTCTTAGGGCATCATCTGTTGACCTGCAGCACCTGAAAGGCCACAAACCTGGTGATCTACTGAGATGCAGCAAGGTCCTCTTTGGCGTCTCCATAATTCCTGTGTCTGCCGCTTATTTCTACTTCAGCCTCCTGGGATGTAACTGCTATAAGCTGGAGAGAGGAAACAGGCAAAATGAGCTCAGAGAGGTAGGTTGGAGCAAATGACTAGTGCCCTGGCAGGAGACTGGATCTGAAAAAGCAAGCATATCAAAAAGTTTCCCAGGACTTATGAAGGCTGAGTATCCATAAGAATATGTGGGTCTGTTTCAGTTTGCCAGTGAGCATATCAGAATGAGGGGCGAAAGTACAACAGGGGATCCCTAAGTGTAGAATGGAAAGGGTGATATACACACCTTTGTTGGTGAGTGTATGTGACAGGGGAGGAGCAAGAAAGCAGGATTTGGGGAAGATTAGGGTTTTCATTCTTCAATAAATGTCCTTTGACTCCTTTTTATCTGTCAGATAATATGCTAGTTGGCAGGGATACAGCAAAGCAGACAGAATCCGTATCAGAGACTGGCATTAATCATGTGATCACATAAATGTATATATTTTAAACTGTGTTTAATGAAGAAAAAACCAATGGAGTTATGAGCATTTATAAAAGGAGTCCTGACCTTGCCTATAGGTTCAGAGCTATTGCAGTCAGGAGAGACAAGACACGTGAAGGTCCAGAAAAGAAAGTAGTCCCATGTGTTCTAAGCCCAGTGTGTAAAAAAATGCCAGTGTGGATGCGGGACAGAGTGGCACAATCCAGGGCAGGGAAAGTAGGTGAGAATCAACTTAAACAGAACTTTGTAGGCTACACTGAGAATTTTGATGATTGATGGATAGACAATCTGCTTTACTCACTGATTTGGGGGCATGATTTTTTGGATTTTAGTAGAAAAGTGAAATGACTAGGTTTGCAGTTTTTAAAGATTGTCCTGGCCATGAGGAAAGAACCAGGATGCTGAAAGCTCACAAATGGGTAATTGGTATCTAGCAAGATCTGCTGAAGTTAACATGTCACCCTGAGGGCAAGTGTGGATGAATATAGGAAAGGAGCCAGGTTTTGCTTAGTATCTTTTATATACCAGGGATTGTGACAAGGGTTTAGTGATTCTCATTTTATTTAATCTCCATAAAATCTTTACAGAGTAGATGGTATTTCTGCCATTTGACAAATGAGGGAATATCTACTTTAGAGAAATCCATCCATCCATCCATCCATCCATCCATCCATCCATCCATTAGTTGACTGATCGATTCACCAAATATTTTATGGAGCACCTACAATGAAGTTACCTTGCTAGCCACTGGGATTACATTGGTGAACAAGACACAATGCCACCTCTCAAATAATTTATAGGCTAATGGAGATACAGTTGAGTAAGTGGATGATTAAGTTCAGTGGAGAAAGTGCTATGCTATGGGTCAGCCCATAGTGCTTGGAAGAGCAAAGACAAAACACCAATCCTTCCTTTTTTTTTTTTTTTTTTTTTTGCTTGCGGTACGCGGGCCCCTCACCGCTGTGGCCTCTCCCGTTGCGGAGCACAGGCTCCGGACACGCAGGCTCACCAGCCATGGCTCACGGGCCCAGCCGCTCCGCGGCATGTGGGATCCTCCCGGACCAGGGCACGAACCCGCGTCCCCCGCATCGGCAGGCGGACTCTCAACCACTGCGCCACCAGGGAAGCCCCAACACCAATCCTTCTTATGGCAGGTCCGAAACTTACCTAAGATCTCACAACCAGTGTGTGTCAGAGCCAACTCTCAAATCTATATAGGTGTGCCTTAATCTGAAACTCACATGCTTTTCATCTCACCATATTATGCAAGCAGTTACTTTGGATTTTTGGTAAACTCTCTGAAAACACATGATACATCTTGACTAAATCCCACTGGACATTTAGCTGTGACGCTCTGTGTGAAGAAGCACAAGGGAGGTTGGCAGACCTTGGAGCCTCTCCCCCATGCTGCCTGCACTGGGTTGAAGCCAGGCCCCTGGAAGCACTGAGCACTCAGGCCTCCGTAAGCACCTGTCCAGGACAGGCCGCGCATTTCACGAGCTCTGCCACGGCAGAGGGGCACTTGGCACCTCAGCCAATGGAAATGGCTCCTTCAGGCCAAACAAAAAATGTAGTGCACAGGCTGCCAGCGTTTTGGAGCATGAGAGAAAGAAATCTAGGTTGAGTGAGGAAGAGCTATTAATTACAGTCTCAGCTTGGGTCTGAGAGTCATGAGAAGTGCTTCGTCTGAAAATCACTTGTCTCAGAGAAAAGGAAAGCACTGTCACCCATTCTGTCCCATCCCTTGGGCCCAACCAGAGCCTTGCAGGAGTGTGTGAACACACACACACACACACACACACGTTTTACCAAGTACTAATTATGTGCCAAGCATGACACTTAATGTTTTCCTGCACTATCTTATTTCATCCCTACAATAGCCCCTTATGATTATTCCTTAATTATTATATGCATATTCCATAACAATAGACCAAAAATATAGAGTTCCCCATTTTCAGGCTCTATTTTATTCTGACTTTTTTTTTTTTTTTTTTTTGGCGGTACACGGGCCTCTCACTGTTGTGGCCTCTCCCGTTGCAGAGCACAGGCTCTGGACGCGCAGGCTCAGCAGCCATGGCTCACGGGCCTAGCCGCTCCGCGGCATGTGGGATCTTCCCAGACCAGGGCACGAATCCGTGTCCCCTGCATCAGCAGGCAGACTCTCAATCACCGTGCCACCAGGGAAGCCCTCTTTTCTGACTTTTAAACAAATTTATAGAAAAGGACAAATTACTTAAAAAATATGCTATTTTACATTGATATCCTTTTCCCCACCATAACCCAGGAAAGGCGTTGACATTTATTACTTGGGCCTTTGAGAGGGGTTATGCTACAACATCTTAGAAGACTACAGGAAGGAGGGAAGCGGTCTATTTTTTTGGAGGGAGGGGGCGGAGAGACTAAGCTTCTCCCGCCTGGACAGGAGATGCAGCTGAGTGGCACACCCTGGCCTGGAGGACACCCGGAGTAGGGAAAGTAGAGAGCCGCCGCCTCTCAATAGTCAGGGAGACCACTATGCCAGCACCTCCGAGCCCTGTGGAATAGCTGTGCCTTGGAAAGGGGAGGCCAGGATCGACCCCTAGAGCCAAAGGACCAACTCTACAGGGAACATGGCACCCACAACTGAGCAACAAACTGAAGTCTGTTGCCTCCCCTGATTGCTAAAACTTATTCCACCCTCAGGGCACAGAGAGGCTATACTGGAAGGAGGGAAGCTTGCATATTCCATAAGCACCTCCATAGACACGGCTCATAAACCTACAAAAATAGGTTTATTGTGTATGAGGTCCATGCCCTTATACACAAATGCACAATCGTATGAACTCAGTTATACACAGTACTTCCATTATTTACTTTTTTACATTAGCTGATTTTTTTAGTGTCTCCATGTGCGTGCATGTGTGCGTGTGTGTGTGTGTGTGAGTGCATGCATCTATGTATATGCATTTATGTAGAGGAAGGGGCTCCGAGGAGGGCCATCTGAATGATTCTTTCAGAGATACACATGAAAGTAATGGACTTTCTTAAAGACCCCAATAAACATTATTGAGTGGGAGAGAAAATAGGAGAGAGAATGAGAGAGACAGCCGGGAAGCAAAGCCTCTGTGATTAGGGGCCAGGATGCCTTTCACCACGTGCAACCTCAAGGCCAGACTCAGAGCACAGATTGGGCAGCTGCCTGTCTGGCATGGTTGAGATCTCCCCTCTGCCATGAAGTCTCCTTCAGCACACTGATCTTTTCCCACACGTCCCTCTTTGGGTTTATGACAAAGATCTCATGTTTGGGCAGGGGTAGGGGAGATATTTATTTATGAACTCCTTATCAGTATAGTGAGTTATTTACAACCTCAGCCTAGAGATGAGGTTGAATTCCACTGGCATCACCGAGTGATTTTAGCAATATCTTGTTCTTTTCTTTGCTTCCACCTTCTCATGTATAAAATGTTTACCTTGGTTTTGGGTTTTTTTTTTTTAATCGAAGGGTAGTTGATTTACAATGTTTCAGGTGTGCAGCAAAGTGATTCAGTTTTTTATATATGTGTGTGTGTGTGTGTATATATATATATTCTTTTTCAGATTCTTTTCCATTATAGGTTATTACAAGATATTGAATATAGTTCCCTGTGCTATACAGTAGATCCTTGTTGTTTATCTCTTTTATATATAGTAGTATGTATCTGTTAATCCCAATTCCCAATTTATCCCTCCTCCCCCTCCCCTTTGGTAAGCATAAGTTTGTTTTCTATGTCTGTGAGTCTGTTTCTGCTTCATAAATAAGTTCATTTATGTCATATTTGAGATTCCACATATAAGTGATATGTAATATTTGTCTTTGTCTGACTTACTTCAGTTAGTATGATAATCTCTAAGTCCAGCCATGTTGCTGCAAATGGCATTATTTCATTCTTTTTTATGGCTGAGTAGTATTCCATGGTGTGTATGTATGTATGTACCACATCTTCTTTATCCATTCATCGTTCGATGGACATTTAGGTTGCTTCTATGTCTCGGCTATTGTAAATTGTGCTGCTGCGAACACTGGGGTGCACGTATGGTTGCTTTTAACTATAGTATGGTAGGAGGATTAAATGAGGAGATGCAAGTGAAGTGGATGTCTCAGTCAGTGCTATCATCATCACCACCATCATCATTATCATCACCATCACTACCATCATCACCAGTCATTCATATCCTATGTAAGATGTGGTCACAGATTGACCAGCTTTGGGATTGAGTACCATGGGAGATGAGAAATGGGCAGATGTGTTTTGATGTAGGAGAGGGAATGGGGAACTTCCAGGGATGAGGGTGATTTTGTCAAGAAAAGCAGAGCTGAGTTGGGCCCCTGAGTTGATGGTGACATAGGGGTGTACCCTCACGTGTGTGTGGATGTGGGGACGAATGGCCTCTGACAGCAGCAGTTCCATTAGCTTCTTCAAGCTTGATAGGAGGAGAGCCACTGCAGAGATTAGTCAGGCATCCTCTGTCACCAGGTCTGCCCCTTTCTAGGTCCCTGCCAGAGCCCTGCAGTCTTGCAGTGTGAGAGCTCAAACAGACTTCAGACATCCGCAGCACCATCCCCTTAAATGATGCAGAGGAGAGCAGTGCAGCTCAGAGAGGAAGGAAACTTGTCCAAGGTCAAGCTCTGGAGCTTGGGTCTGGAACACAGGTCACTAGACTCCCATTCCAGAGCACATTTCAATACCTACAGTGTCTCAACTCAGATTCCAGCACCAGCCCTTGATGGAGGCATTTATCACATAACTCCATTGCAGCTTCCCTGGGTCCTGACTCTGCCCCTAGCTAACTGTGGCCCTTAAGGGTACCCTTCCTTAACCTGAGTTTGTAATTTGCGTGACTGATCTGGATGGTTACTAAGGTCCCTTCAGCTTTAGTGATCTGTGCTTCCCCAGCTCACGAGTCACGGAGGCTGTCAGATGTCCGAGTAGGAGGAGGATGCAGCATGACAGGTGGTGTCCCTGACTCTGGAGGGGAACTTGGCAGAGCTGCCTCCTCTGATGGGGAGGGGGAGGGTGGGAGCTGGCAGAAGGATCCGCCCACCCTGGACAAAAGCTATGATTCACCCAGTGGAGGAAGGGAAGGAGGCAGATCCATCAGCCAGTAGCATGGAACTCCATGGGCGATGTATCTGAGACCTTCTAAGCCCTGGGCCTCCGTGTACAAAAGGGCTGAAGCTGACTCAGGCAAACCCAAAGGCTTGAATTTACAACTCTGAAACTGAGATTTATTTTTGTGACAAAGCTACTTCAGGATTATTCAGCAAGTTCTAGTGACTCAGTTTTCCATGGTACAGCCAGAGGGGTCTTTCTAAAACAAAAATTGGGCCACGGCATTTTCTTGCTTAAAAGAAAATTTTTAGCGACTCCCACAATCCTTGCTGTGGCCTCTAGAGTCTGGTTCAATGTGGCCTCTGCCTGCCCCACTGGTCTACTCCCAGCCCTCTCCCCCTGCACCACTGCCACCATTCCCAGAGGACCCTCACTCATGCCCTTCTCACTGCTTTTTCAACTGCTGTTCCTGCTTCCAGGAATGCTGTTCCCTGCACTTCTCTGCCATCTATCACTAATCTTCCTTCAGGTCTCTGATTAAGTATGACTTTAGAGAAAGGATCTTCTTACTCCTCCCCAATCTAAATTACGACACCCTCTGATATTCTTGACCATCATAACATCATCTTTGTCCGTTTAGCACTTACCTCAATTTGTAACTCTATACTTGTTTGGGATTATTTTTTGTTCTCGTCCCCCCATTATTCCCAATCTCCATAAGACCAAGAATCATATTTATCCCTTCCCTCCCTGAAATGCCAGCCCCTAGTACAGTGCTTGGCAGATAGTAAACACCCAGTAAAAGATCTTTTTATTTGTTTTTTTTTAAGGGGAAAGTAGGGTCATGGAGACCCACATCAGAATAACTGTCATAAAATGTAAAATATCCATGAATCCTTCCCAAAGTATCTTCAGGGGGATTTGTGCATTCACGTAAAATCAGGGCTTTGTATCCCTCCTCCCAGAAGAGAACAGTTTTAGAACCATAAAATGTTGAGACTGGATAGAACTCTAGGAAAAAAAAATATCTTGGCTAGTGGTTTCAAATTCTCTTTTAGGAGTAGAACCTGTTTCCCAGCCAAAGCTTTGTCCAAACCCCAATATATAAACCTCACGAAAGCAGAGATCTTTGGCTAATGCGGGGGTCTGGGGTTAAGAGGGGCAGTGAATCCTAGAATCTTTACTCTCCGTCCCTAGGGTGGAGCAGTGGGGAGTGGTCCACCCTAGGTATAGGCAATAAGAGGGCAGAGCGTCTGTACAGAATTTAAAACAATAATACAATCGATAAACAATAAACACAAAACAGTAAGATCAACTAAAATTCGACTGGTTTCTTACTAGACAATTCCAGATAACGTCAGTGATAAAATGATCATTCTTTGCCAGGGTGGCAGGCCCCCATTCCTTGTATGCTGCAGATCCCATGCCCTTCCTCCACGGAATTTTCATCCGAAGCCCTCATCAAGGAAGGAACTAACTTGGTCAAAAAGTAGGAGCGCCCATGACAAGCAAGCTCAGGATGAGCTCACCCAAATGGAATGAAGTCCACCTCACCTGAGCACTAGCTCCAAGGGCTGTTGTGTTACCCTTGTGGCTACTCTCAGAACAGAGGTGAGGGGCAGGAGTGGGTAGAAGTCAAAGGCACAGACTCTGTAGCCAGACAGCCTGGATTCAAATCCCAACCATGTCATTTACTAGTGTGTTGAGCTTGGGCAACTTACTTGACCTATTTAAGCTCAAGTCTTCATCTATATAGTGGGGATAATAAAGTGACCTACAGTCGAATATTGTTTTGTCAATTAGAAAACAGAATCTATGCTAATTGTATGGCAAAGGAGTAAGCATAGTAGACATGAATCTTAGTCATTGCTTGGGATTTGCATGTCTGGAGTCGTCTTTATCTTGATGCCTGGTTGCTGGTCG
Source organism: Mesoplodon densirostris (assembly GCF_025265405.1). Taxonomy (NCBI): domain Eukaryota; kingdom Metazoa; phylum Chordata; class Mammalia; order Artiodactyla; family Ziphiidae; genus Mesoplodon; species Mesoplodon densirostris. Next base: position 15,066,670 of record NC_082666.1, on the reverse strand, counting down.
TTGGAGAAAACACACATGGTACCAGGGATGCCCTTGATGCTGGCATTGCAGGGGCACCTTTCTCCACCTGGGGATACTACTTGACAGGGGCTGAATGCACAAAATGCTGAGATCCACAAGAAGAAGCCAGGAGTTCTTGATGAAAGGAAACAAGAGCTTTATCTTTCTGCCTGATCTTGATAACCTAACAACTGAGTTGGAGGAGGGGAATTGGGACTGTTGCTGCTCTCTAGACAGCACCAAAGGCTAAAAATTTTTTAAATGATAATAATGGAAAGTAAGTTTTCTTCATAGGGTTAGGCTTGAGACACTGCTTTTCATGTTCCCATGATCCTGGTAGGCCTCATCAGCTTCCATGAACCAGAATAATTTCTCCTTCTCTTATTTACCTAAAACCTCCAGTAAGCCCAGAGCATCCTCAGCACCTCAGAGACACAAACAGTATACATTGCACAATGCATCTTACTGATAGGTCTATGATTTCATATGTTTGTACAGAGAGAAATGGAGACAGGAAATAGTATTTGCTGTGTGACTACCATGTGCCTGGCACCACGTAAGATACTTCTCATATAGCATCTCATTTTTTTAATCATGCAGTTCTAAACACTTTACCCTTTATTCATTTTTATAGCATCTCATTGAATCCCCACAATAATATTGCAATACATTTCCATTTGTCAGATTGGAAAATTGAAGCTCAAGAGGTCAAGTAACTCGTCCAAGGTTACACATCTTAGAAGGATAGAGGAAGTATTAGAACCCAGGCCCATGAGAATCTGCAGTCTTTACTATTTCCTCTATGCTACTCCATTGCCCCTTTAGTATTTTATTTCTCAGGTATTAATTTATTCATTATTAAAACAGCCTTGGGAGGCAGGAGACATTGTATCCATTTTAGAGGGAGAAACAGAACTTTGGAGAGACAACAATGGTTATCCACTGTCGCATAAACGTTCAAGGACACAGCTATGAGTCTAAAAGGCACAGAGTTTGATGAACATCAAGCTCACTCCAGTGTGTCCAAGAGGATCTCAAATCCTCTGTAACTCCCTAGCACCTTTTCTGAGAGAGACAGGGAAAGGAGCAGGGAGGGTAAGTAATTTTTCCGATGCCATGCAGTAAAATATTTCTCAGTCCTGCATCTGTAGGACTTTGGAGAACCTCTCTCGATGAGCTCTGTTTCAGGATCTTTCAAACCAAAGCCTTTTCCTGGATCCTTGTAGTATTATCGCTTGGGTGGAGTGGAATTTTCCATTTACTGAGTGAAACTGACTTCTGAGTGACAACATCCTCCCACCTAGAGCCTGGATGGGGCCCAGGCTTCAGGTTCCAAGCACTGCCATGAAATTCGTGAGCCTGCATCTCCTGGGGCTGGGCCCATCATGCCTGGTACGGGCAGGTTCCCACACTGAAGCCCGTCTCTGAGAGCTGAAGGGCATTTTCCACCCTGGTAGGAACACACAGAGAAACCCACTCCATCCTGCAGGCCCTTGCTAAGCAGAAATGCTCCATCCTGAGAACACATTAGTCATGGTGATGACTACTGCTGACTCGAAACAGTGCAAGATATGACACACAACAGCAGAAGGAGGAGGCCCCTGGGGACTGTCCAGACCAGCCTCAATAGTTTCCTATTGAGGAAACTGAGGCCCAGTGGGGAGCAGTAACTCACCCAAGACCACCTAGTCAGTCATGATAGAAAGGAGTTGTAGCATCTGCTCACACTGATCAGGGCCTAGGGAACCTTGAAAGGTGGAGGTGGCCAAAAGCCACTGGAGAGGTATGGACATGTTTCAAGATCGGTTCCATTAGTGTCCTGGACAAATGCTAGCAAATTCTGGACTGTGGGGATATGATCCAATCATGAGTCTCCAATTCCTTCCCCATCCCTCAGACTCTGAATATAGGGCACTAAACCTGGGAGACATCTCAGGAGAGTCTCTACTGCAGATGCAGGATTGCAAACAATGCTGCTGAAGGTCAGCAAGGTGAAGGGCTGCATGTGTGGTCCTGGAGCTGAGTGGAGCTCCTTGGACTTTCAGTGTGGTGGCTGCGTTAGGAGAAAGCTGGCCCAGCACCTACCCATCACATGCACTTGTCACCTGGCCATTGTGATTGTATTCATTCATTCATTGAACAAATACACAGAGTGTGTCCACATGTGCCAACTACTGTCTTGGGTGCAGGGATACTAGCAAACTAGTTTGCTACTAGTTTAGTAGCAAACTAAACAAAGTCCCTGATCTCATGGAACCTGGTATTTTCAGACTCGTCTCAAACATCACCTCCTCAGTGAAGCCTTCTCAGGTCATCCTGTTAAGAAGTGGTCCAACTTCTTATAATTTTTACAGCATGCAGGGCCAGGAACTCAGTAATGCCTGACAAATGTTTCTTGGATTATTTGATTAACTCAGTTGGTCAATCATCCATAAATGCTTAGCATTTTTATGTACAAGGTCTTATATTGGCGTTAATCATAAATTGATGAATATTATGGTTTTCTGGATACATGTCTTTGGATATATGTCTTGTCTTCTTAAACATAATACAAGCTCCTTGATGATGACAGGGACTACAGGTAACCCGTCCATGTATAGTGGACTAGTGAACGTGAAGTTTTCTGGTAGTAAATAGCTACTTAGTACATGTTATTAGAAGGAGCAAAGAAGGATGGCTACCAATGACAATTCTCTGAAGCTTCACAATTAGAGACATATATTGCCACCATTTCAAAGATGAGGAAACTATAAGTTTCCTAGGTAGGACATGCTCAGAACCGGGATTGAAATCAAGGACTTCTGAATACCATCCTGAGCTCTGTAAATATCGGTTGAATGAGTGACTGAGCGAATGGTTTTACTTTATCCCTGTATCACAGCAGTTTCTCACCAAGAAGACATTTTTTTTGGGGGGAGGGGGTGGCAAAAAATGGAAATGGTTCCTATTTTTGAGGCTCTTCCAAAATGACCTGCAAAATGTTTGCACAAATGTGGGCTCTGAGAATTCATGGCACAAAGGAAGAGGTTCAGTGTGGAGGAAGTAATCACTTGAGGTCAGAGCTTCTTGGGGCCAGAGGGAGGAATGGGGATAAAACTTTGAGGTCAGAGACTTCATCAAGCTACCAAGGACCTAGCATACGGCTCCCACGTAGTAGGCGCTCAATAAACACTGGATGAATTACTGAATGAATGGCACATTTTGCTGAGTTCTTTCCAACATTTTCATGCTACTTTTAGTGGGAAGATGGAAAACAGGGTAAAGTACTGGCCCAGAAGCCAGAGCAAAGCTGGAGCTAAGCAAGCACACAAGCTTTTATTTATGAAACCCTGTGTAGACTCTTTTCCTCTCACAATGAGTAGTGCTCATATTATGTGGTGTTACAAATGCTGGAACAACCTTGTATTTATGGAGTGGCTGCCTGTGAGGGGTTCAGACCATTTTACAGACATGATCTCATTCATGCTGTCTCAAGTCTTCTATTCAATTACAGGATGGATCATTGTTCCAAACGAGGCAAACTATTTCTTTCAGATGCACACTTAGAATTATCCATTCTCCTGTTACAGGTTCACCACCCAATGGCTCCAGAATTGCTGCAGCAGGAAAGGAGCTGGGAGAAAATGGAAATTTTCTGAATTTATAATTTATGAACTCTTCAAATATTAGGAAGTCACTCTTTGTATCCTTATGTTAAAGACAGGGGAAAGCACAGGCTATGACTTAGTCGCAGCCACATAATATAATAATAAAGAAAGGAAAAAAAGAATATTAATCCTTTATAACATTAGCTAGAGCTATAAAAATAGGAGTTAACCAATGTGGCTAAGAGGCAGAATAATTATAATCATAATAAGCATGAAAACAGATTGTGATATGGACTTATTCCCAAGCTAAGGATCATATGAAGTGGATTCTTCTCTTGCTCTGCTATGAATTACTTTGTGACCTTAAACAAACTCCTAACTTCTCTGGATCTTTGTTGCCTTCTCTGACATTGGAGGTAATTGGATTAGATACTCCCCAAGTCTCTTCCAACACCAGGATTTCACAAGTCTTTGTGGTTCTACCACAAAGTGGTGGTGATTTTTGTGGTGATTTTAGTGGTACTACTAAAATCACCACCACCACTATTGATGCCTAATGTTTAATCAGAACATAACAGATACGTGCCAAGTGTTTAGTAGATGAATGTGTCTAGTTTTCAGTGCTTTTCACACTGGATTTGAGTTAATACACATTTGGTATGTACCTATTATGTTCCAGGTATAACGATGGTGCTAGAGTACAAAAAATTGTGAAAAAGCAAATCATCAACATGAATGTAGGCTATGAAGGGAGTCAAAATGATTAAATGTGAATGAATAGCAGAGGAGATGACATAAACTAGCTTTAAATGGATAATTAATACAAGTTCATCAGATGGGCTAGAAAGGGAAATGGTTGAAAGGAAAAGGCATTACAGTCAGAGGGAAGAGCACGTATAAACACAGGAGGTGCGAAAAAGCTTCGGGAAATGTAAATAATGCCTGAAGATGGATCAGGAGGAAGCCAGGCTGGAGAAGTAGGTGTGAGTCCCATGATTAAGAACCTCGAAACCTGGCTATGGATCTCAGGCTTTGTTCTGTAGGAAACTGTGCCATTGAAGGGTTCCTAGCAGGAGATGATCATGTTTGATTTTCAGAAGGAACATTAGAAATGACTTTACCATATACTTCACTCCAAGGAAATCATGGACTAGATGTTATTCTTGTTTCACAAATGGAGAAGTTGAGATTCAGATAGGATAAGGCACCTACCTAGAACCAGTTTAAAAACAGCAGAGCCAGGATTAGTCTCCTTTAATAAAAATCTATCAAAATCTACCCTCTTCTACCTATATAACTTAACCTATTATTCCTCTATTTCACAGACCCCTTGTCTCAGCTGGTAAATCATTCACTTGTCCTCTGAGTGAGCAATGACAAATCCCTCTCCTACTCTTGCCACCATGCTGTTCTGTCAGTCTGGGATGTGCTCCCCCTGTCCTCCCCAGTCCAAATTCCACAAAAGCATCAAAATTCAACTCAAGTTCCATCTCTTTTGGGAAACTTTCCCTGGCTACTCTGGTTTCTACAGCGCTTTCAGAAGCCCTGCGTTATTTACAGTGTATACCACCTATCCTAACAATCTTCATCTACTCATCCCATTCGACAACCCCAGATGGTACCCAGCTTCTGTGTGCCTGAAATTATGCAAGGCAATGGTGATACAACAGGGAGAAATGACACAGTCTTTACCCTCATGTAGCTGAGATCTAGTTTGAGGACACAGATAGCAGGGAAGAACCATGCATTTACAAACTTGAATAGTGTTTCAAAGGAAGAGTGAAGGGTGCTGAGGGTGGACAAGAGGAGAAACACTCCAGGAACACAGGGAAGGCTGCCATGAAGAAACGGTGCTCAAGCTAGGGTCTGAAGGGTTAGAGGGTAGGGAGCGGTTAACTAGGTGCAGGAAATGGGAGATAAGGGGAGAAATGTGGCCTGGGCTGAAGGAATACCCTGCACAAAGCCCATGGTGGGAGAGGGCATGATGCACTGAGGAAAAGAAAGGAGGCCCTGTTCAACCAGGACACATAGGGGCAAGCAACAGAAACTGAACTCTGGTGAAATTGAAGCCCAATAGAAAATTATTGAAAGGATATTGAGAAATTCACAGTCTTACTAGGAAGGCCTAGAAAACCAAAGGATTCCACACCTCCAAAACCCTTAGCAAACATCAGCAGTCTGATAGGGATGATAGCAGATGTCACTTCTGCCACCATGATGAATTTTTATCCCAGTCTTTTTTTTTTCCTATGCTACTAGCTTCAGGTAGGCACCTCTGGTTGGTCAAGCATGCTCTCATTTTCTGGTTTAATAAGGAAGTTTACATTGGGCTTTTTCCACTTCAATAGCAGGACAGACCGTTTCTCATCAAGATTTATAAGGTGGAAAACTCCCCAAACATAGAAAGAAGGATTGGGTGCTGGGCACACAACAACACAACTGAAGGACAAGACTGCCTGTAAAATTCTCTAATTGTTTGAGTTGTGTTCATCTCATCTGCCAGACTGAATTGGGATCTCCTTTGGGGAAGTGCCTGTGCTTTCTCCCTCCCTCATAAGCTCAGCCATGACTGATGACACTGGCCACATACTCCATGCTCAATAAATTCTTGTTGACTTCAGTCTAGTTCATTCTGCAAAGGTCATTTCATTTGACCTTAACTGGGAGATGATTTTCAAATGTAAAATATGAATAATTCAGCCCTAGAGTCAGTAACATCTTCAGATAATCATGTCATCTGGCTATGCAGAACCTCTGGGCAGGGGGAAGTATTCTGGGATGTGAGCAGACGCGGAATGGAAACTGATACCTGACGTACCCATCACTTAACAGGGGCTTATTCCCTCTAGGGCAGGAGAGAAGCTTACGTCTTAAAGATGCATTTGGACAATCCACTATTAGGTAGTGGTTACTTAGGTGAAAAAGGCTCCTTAAAAAATGAACAGTCTACACAATCAGGTGCAATGCCTCAGAGCAAGGAATTTCTTCTCTCATTTTCTTTTACAGTGCTTTGGTGAAAGGAGTGCTAGGTTAGGAACCAGAATATCTGAGTCTGGCCCTGGGCTTATTACTAGACATGAGGTCTTGGTCTACTTCCATGATTTCCTGGATCCTCAGACTCCTCTTCTATAAAATGGGCATGGTGATTTATTAGCATGCAAGCTAGGCATCGGTTGTTTCTGCTTGTCCCTTCTTCTTCTGGAAATTGTTCATACATTCTCTTCTAGAATGATGATTCTCAAATTTGATCATACATCAGAATCACATGGAGGGCTTGTTAAATCACAGATTCCTGAACCCTCCTTCCAGAGTTTCTTATTTTAAAGGTCTGGGATAGTGTTTGAGAATTTATATTTCTAGGTGTTTTCCAGGGGATGTTGATGCTACTGCTACAGTCCCAGTGACCACTCTTTGAGAACCACAATGCTAGAAACCAACCCCCTTTTATGTTCAGTCTGTGGGGTTAAGAGGTTCATTTCAGCCTTTGCCTCCAAAGGTGGGAACACAAACTAGGCCTGACTAATTAGTTTATTCAAACCACCTAGCCACAGAGGATGACTTGGGATGGGCAGGAGAACCAGGTCCATCCAATGGACATCTTTCTTCAAGGGTTGCTCACCTGGTAGAATGGGAGCCTGAATCCACTGGGGGCTATCTTGCATCTCTTGATGACTATACCAACAGATGAAATCAGAGCACAGACATGCAAAACATAGCTTCTTGAAACTCAACTTGAGCTTCTCCAGTCATCCTTGAAGGATGCTATATGAGACCACACATTCTCTTTTTTGCCTGAGCCACTTGGATTTCTGTCACTTGCAACCAAATAATCCAGCGTAATACATACACTTCACTTAACTTCCCAAGAACAGAGTGTGGGTTTAGTCCCTTAAAAAACAAACAAACAAGAAACTTCCAAGAAGTCATAACTGTGAGACAACGACCAAACAGGAAAATAATGAGATGGTGATATAGTTCCATAAGGACTAACTTGCCAGACAATCTGAGAACAGCACACCAAAAACCACCATGATAATTAGAAGAATAGTAAGGAACCACTGCTGAGTAGTCAATGAATATCAGGCTTTCTGCTTAAAGACTTACATGCATTATCTAACTTAATCCACACAGTGACTCTTGGAGGCAAATACTATCATAACATTAGCTCATAAAGATACTGAACCTCAGACATTTTTAAGAAACTTACCCAAGTTTACTAACGCAGTAAAAGACAGCAAGAAAAGAAGAAAAGGGGGGAAAAAGTCAATCCAATTGGCCTGATTCCAGAAGCCATATTCTGTTATCCTTGTGAGATCAGAAGTCTAGACCTTCTGTTTTAATTCAGAGACCACATCATCTTGAGGATATGAAGATGGTGCTTGATTCAAACAAAGGAACAAATATGGGCCCTTTGGAGAAGCAAGAAAACTCATCACACAATTTGGCCTGGGCTCAGAGGATTAAGAAGCCTCCAGCTGACTTCAAATTGGCAGGGTGGTGAGAGCCTTCTGGAGTTGGCTGAGGGTCTGGAAATAACTGCTTCTGTCTCTGTGGCTGACTGACCATCTTTGCCTGCCTTGAACTCTGTGCAGCACCCATGTCAGGGACCCCTGACAAAGGCACCTGATGGGGCCTCCCTGGTGGCGCAGTGGTTGGGAGTCCGCCTGCCGATGCAGGGGACACGGGTTCTTGCCCCGGTCCGGGAAGATCCCACATGCCGCGGGGCAGCTGGGCCCATGAGCCATGGCCGCTGAGCCTGCGCATCCAGAGCCTGTGCTCCGCAACAGGAGAGGCCACAGCAGTGAGAGGCCCGCGTACCACAAAAAAAAAAAAAAAAAAAAAAAAGGCACCTTATGGTAGCATGCCCAGATCCTTTCCTGCCCTGACATCAACAAACTCTTAAACTGCCCACTTGTTTCAACTCATTTGGTTACACTGACAGCTGCCCAAATCTGTGGTCTGTCCAATTTATCTAATCAGCATCCCCCACCAGCCTGCCTCTAAGTGCCTGTACCAAAAACAGAATTTTGTAGGCATTCCGAAGATCCCCAAAAAATATTTTATTAGTGACCAATCTCCCCCATCTCAAAAATATATATTCAGATAGTTTATATAAACAGATTGATTTTTTCAATAACTTTCAGTCCTTTTCAGTATGTTGCATATCACAACTTTTCTACTCTTCAATCTGTTTTTGTTCCAAGGTGCGATGGCAGCCTGATTCCTCCTGTGTGTACAACGGAGATGGCAGAATTTTATCCGGTGTTGTCTGATCAGTCCTTCTTTGTTGCCTGCATGAATTCTTTCACCAACTTCCTAACCTGAATTCTTACCTCCATTCTCACTCCACACACCTAAACCATGCTTCTCCATGCTGCACAGCTGTCTTTCTGAAACATCAAGATTCTTTGACTCATAAGCTGAAAACCTGCTATCAGTTCAACCTATTGTGTGTGCCACGTGAACTCTTCCACATACTCTTCCTAAACTTTAATTCCAGCCTTGCTTCCTTGCAGCCACACCCCAACTGTATATTCAGCCCTGGTCTACCCTGGAGAGACCCCTGTTCCCTGAATTCAGACTCTGAACCTTTGCTAAGGATCGTTTCCTGGTGTGGTAGCGACCATACTCCTGCATCATCTGTGCCCATCCAGACATTACCCATCCTTCAAATTCCAGCTGAAAATCTTCCTTCTCTACGACACAGACTCACATCCCCTCGACTGGAGATAGTATCTGCCTCCTCTGGACTTCCATAGCACTTTTATTGCTCCTCTCTCACACTTCCTAGCCCTCTCTCTATTATAGTTATTTATAGGTACAAATCTTATCTCCCCCCACTAGTATATAAAATCTTTGAATACACAGTCCCTGTGTCATTCATCAACATATTCTACACCGGACCTGGCTTAGTACCTTGCACATTTTGGAAACTCACATATCTAATAAATAAATAAACTGATGCAGTTCTGGGATGCGACCCTACCCCAAAATGTCCCTCTTACAGTTTGTCATATTGATGGAAATTCCACAGTATAAGATTAGTTGCCCTGGGCTGGCAACTAAGTACTACTGTAGGGATATCCCAGTAGACCATACTTAACAACAAATGTCTCCAGTGATGTGGTCAGTGGCCAAGTATCCCTGGAGCAACTGGGGACCCAGTCTGAAGCAGCCCCCAATCAGCATGATTTTTCAAAGTATAATGCTTTATCTTTTGAAATTCATGTGTGTTTTAAATTCTACTCCATAAGATACCAATATTTTATTTAATATAAATGTTTCCTCTTAATATAAATGGTCAAAATGCCCCAGGCATTTATGCCAGGTATGCCCTGTGGATCTGAATACTTTTTGGCTCTCTATCATAGATGATGTTACCCTTGACTGCAAGGCACAGGGTTAAAGGATCTGAGTCATTAATATATTTCTGTGAATTAATGGCTCAGCTCATTTCCAGCTGAAGGCAAAGGGAAGACATTAGGAGATATAATATACTTACTAGGGACCAACTAGTATTGTGTTTCTGCAAAACAGATCTGGGGAGACACAGGTAGAGAGAATGTCCTTGGCATGTGAGACTAGTCAAGGTGCCCTGAGACTGAAGGTGAGGGAGGGAGTCTGATCTGGCCAACCATTTTCCAAATGATGGTTCTGCTTTGGCCTCTCCTCTCCCCATGGAAGTTGGAGGCCTGTGATAGAGAGGTCATCAATTCATTTTCTTATTGGAAGGTGAGCTAGCTCATCCAGAGCCTGGGGGCTGTCAGCACAAGACTGTTAATGAACATGTTTCCTGTAGATAATTATAGGAAAGGGAATATTGAAAGCATTTAAAACATTTCATTCTTTTTAATTCATTAATTATATTGCAATTATCCTATGCTCAGGAGCTGTTCAGGAGGCTGGATTCCAGCTATTCCTGTGAGGCTCCATGGGCAGAAATGAGGGCTGAGGGCTTGGAGAGAGAAAGAGTCTGAAGCGAAAAGCTCAGTAAAGGTTAACTGTGCAGATTCAAGAAGCTAATTGGAAATCTCTTAAACAAAATCCAGGTTAATCCAAGTTGAAAGGAACAACACATCTTCTTTATGATGATTATCATTGTCCTTCCACCTACATCAAAATCACTTACATTTTGGTAGATCCATCATAAGCAAGCTGACACCCCCTGAAAACACCTGGCCTTGAAGTTGAATCAGAAGATTCCGAGACTTTTAGAGATGGGATAAATCTTATGGATGATTGTGGGATGATGGGGAAACAGATCTATTTCATCCTGCTCTGTTAGACCTGTCACTTTCTTTCTGTCCTCAAATTCTTACATTATCCATAAAAGAGAGTAGTAAGTAAATTGGATCAACAACTACATACTGGACCCCTACCGTATGCTGGGCATATGAGAATTATAGTGGTATAGATGAGGTCTCTGCCCTCACAGAACTTACATTCTATGGGAAATATGGTCAGCTAAATAGGCAATCGTGTTACAGATGAGGGCATGTACAAAGGCCATGGAAGCTCAAGGAAGGATCTTCTATTCTGGTCAGGGGGAAGGGTGGTGAGAAGGCTTCCTGTGTTCACCCTCTTTGGTATACACGCATCACATCAATAGTATTACCCTATATCTCAATGCTTCATCCTCCTGGCTTTCAGGAATTCCAGGCTGCATAATCCTGATGGTGATAGTGGAAAACTGAGAATGTTGCCCTCACATATAATTGGAGCTACAGCCTAAAACTCTGCAGTTGGTCAGCTTGATGGTCACTGATCTTCCATGCTTTACCCCTGTTCCTCTGCTATTCGTAGCTTCCTTTTCGTCCCAGTGACCATGCCACTGCCAATCTCTCTGGACTGCTCACCTCCATGCCACCCACAGGTGATGTTACCCTTGACAGCAAGGTACCCTTGACAGTACCCTTGACACCCTTGACAGAGAGTGTGTCCTTAGCATCTGAAACTAGTCAAGTCACCCTGAGCATAAAGGTATGTGTCTCCCTGTATTTATCATGTGACCTGGCTCATGTCACACTGATTAAAGATGACAGACCATTTGGACCACAGATGAGTCAATCCAACTGTCCCAGTCAAGATCCCAAATATGTCATAAAGCCCTACCAATATCAGCAAAAACAACTTGTAGTGGACACACAACTGACTGAAGACACATGAAAGAACCTAGCTGGGACCAAAGGACCTACCTGAGCTCAGTCCAAACTGCTAACTCACAGAATCATGAGCTACATAAGTGGCTATTGTTTTAAGCCATTATCTTTTAGGGTTGCTTGTTATGCGGTAATAGCTAACTAATACAGCAGTTAACTGTACTATAGATGAGTTCAATGCAACCAAAGGTTTTTGAATACCTACAATGTTCCTAGTCAATGGAGGCATAATAATGAATAAGACACAGTCCCTGTTCATAGAAATTTACAATCCAATGCCTCTGAAGGGTTACTAAGCAATTAAAAACCCTGAGATTTTGATACTTTGTCTCTAGATCACTGGGGTGTCTATGCTGAGGCCTCAGGGTGGTTTGTGGACTCCTTGAAAATGTATTAAAGTTTTGCATGTGTCTGTCTATGTGCATTTTTTTAGCTGAAGGCCCTTGGTTTTACATCATGTTCTCAAAGGGATAAGTGACCCAGAAGATGTTGAGAACTGTTGGATGATCATCAAATCTAAGCCTGTTCACATTGCCCAACACTTACATGGCAAGCAGTCCAGTCTATTTTCACTGATGACTCATCCAATCAGAAACTTGTCCTCAAAACGATATGCTGCCAGAGGCCACTGAGGTTTATGTGTTGGACGATCAGAGTGTTATGGCTGTCTTTAAAAAAGCTTCCAACAGATAACATTATCACTTCCTTGTCATATAGAGCAGAACCTCTGTATGATCCAAAGCACATTTTCTTTAAAAAATGATGGGCTTATCTGTGTCCTACTTTTGCTCACACCCACTACCCACTACAGGGTTGGTAAGTCTTTCTCCCAGGGCAAGAATACAAGTCTATCATTTCCTATAGCCTCGCTCTTCTGGCAACAAAGGCTTTTCACTCTAGCCAGCAATGCAGAGTATCTACCCTGCAGGTTCTTGTTTGAGGATTTCACTGAGATCTGTCTGAGATGAAGAATCATACTAAACCCTGATTACAACATCTGATGTTTGAGGAGACAGTCTGAAGGGCAGACTAATTATTCATTTTTCTAAATTAGTGAGTCTTCCTTCATTTTTAGGTTAGATAACCAGAAAAAGAAAAAAAGAGGTAGGAGCAGGGTAAAGGGCAGAAATTGCCCTGAATAGCTAGGAGAATCATATCGTATTCCCAGTTCTTCTACCATCTTGTTTAGTATCTTTGATCAAAGCCACCATCTCTGAGTCTAGGTTTTCTTACTCATAAAATTTGAATTATAATCCATTCCCTGCCCTCATCCCAAAGGTATTACTGTGAAGCTCAAGCAAATATGTGTAAAGTGCTACAAAACCTAAGGTTGGTCTCCTCTATCTTGTGTTTCTGCAGTTCACTTGGAATCTTTTGCCTGGTCCCATGTAATTCTATCAAATTTTCACTTCTGGAGTTAAGATATCATATATCAATAACAATATCAGACGGACAACATCACTTCCCAAATCAGGCCCTCTAGGAAACCTTCTTGGTCTCCCCCTGGATGGCTGGAATGGTAGAGTGTTGAACTCCTACAGTCCCTGTGCTTCCCTGGATTAGTGGGTTAAAATCACTGGTCTTATTTCTTCATCAAGAGCTGGTATAATATGGTAGTTAACAATGTGACCTTGGGCATAACACTGCCCGGGGTAGAATTCTGTAACAACCACTTACTAGCTGTGTAAACTTGTGCAAATCACTTAACCTTCCTGAGCCTTGTTTTTTTCTCATAGGCAAAATTGGGAAGACAATAGTATCCGATTCTCACATATTTTGGGAAGGATTAAAAGAGTTAAGAATGTAAAGTGCTTTAAATAATTCCCAGCACTTGGTGGAGTCTGAAGAGAGCTCAAAAATGTTACCTAATATCATTAGCTCTTTTCCATGCCAACTGGGAGCACCTTTTTGCTTGTCCATTTTCATATCCTCAATACTTGCTGCTTGATAGATGCCAACAAATATTAAAACGTGTATAGCATGAATGAATAAATGAATGATGTTGGGAAGGACCCTGGCTCTGAAGGCAGCACACATGAATCCTGGTCCTAGCTCAATCTCGAAGTCCATCTGACACCTCTGAAACACATTATTTGCCTTCCTAACCCTCAATTTCCTCACCTATTAGATGCAAGCAGTAGACCAGATAATCACTAATGACCATTTCATCTCTAGAGGTCTATAAAATGAGATTATGAGGTGAGAAGATGAGTTATTTTACCTAGAGTCTATTGGTGGGCCAGAAAATTTACATAGAATATCTTGTGAAATCTGCCCATCTGCATCTGAAATGCGCTATCAAGTACACAAGATTCTCCCCATTGTATAAATACAAAAATGGATGAGACTCAGATAGGTTAAGTAAGCTTTCCCAGGCCACAGAGCTAGTAAGTTGTGAAGCAAGGACTTAACCTAGTTCTGACTGAAGTCAGAGGTTAGTTCTTTCCACTATCCTACTGAGATCCAAGATATAAAAGTGAAAGATGGTGCGCTGTAACTCCTGCAACACCTTCTCCCATCAAAGGGAAGCAGAGGCGCTAAGCAGGGGGCGGGGCAGGTATACGTAGAACAGGTGTGGCGAGAGCTGTCATTTGACACACACGTTTAGACATATCAGCATCTGTGTTGGGATCCAGATGGGGAAAGATTAAGCAGGGGAGACAGTAGCAGCTATAACATTAGCCTTGAGTTAGTTGCTATTTTGGTGTCCTTATGGAAGGAAACATCCACTGTACATATTCGCACAGCGAATGGAATTCATAACTATTTCTTTGAGTTGGGAATCACTTGTCCCCTCCTCCCTGGAGCTAATTCAATGTCTATATTTAACCCGGCGGGCTGGGTGGCATTACATTTGGGTGATTATTTATAGATACCCTCATGCACGATCTGTTGAGAAGACACAGGGATTCTGCCAAGGCAGGGGGGAAAGAATAACTCCAGATGTGTGAGTGCATGTGAAGCCACGTCTGAGCCTTTGTTGGATAAGGAGGCCTGGGAGCTCAAATATGCATGAGCTCTCGGTGTCTCTGCTTTTTATTTTTATTCCTAACTCCCAGCATGAGGGGATTTATTTGAACATGGGGGTAGCTAGATCACCCATCTTACAGTTGGAAGGAAATTTAGAGCCAGTAGACTGATCTCCAATCTGATATTTGAATCTTCTCTGCAGTATTTTCATTCAACAAATACTTATTAATTAGAACCCTAACTTTACCATTCATTGATGTGATGAATAGTGATTGAGAACCTACCCTGGGATCTGTGCTAGGACTGCACAAATGAGTGGATCATGGTCTCTGTCCTCAAATGGTTATGTAGAGTTGGGAGGATGACAGGTCGGAGAGTTACAAGGTACACAATCAACAAGACAACTGTGGTCATGGAATCAAAGAGCACGGCATGACTCCCAGGAACAAGGTGTCTGGCATGGATAAGGGATCAGTAAATGGTGACCATCATTATCATTCCCATCTTACTGATGTGGCTGGAGAGAGCTTCACAGCTGATTCTTGAATATTAAGCTGTATTTCTCCAGGCAGAAAAGAAGGTAAATAGGATGGCATGGGAGAACGAAATAACAGAGCAATTTCGGGGACTGGTGAGAAGATAAGAGGGTCTGAAATATATACTTCATGTAAGGGAGTGGATTGAGATGAAACTGAAAGAGTAGATTGGGCTCGTCTGTGAAGGGCCTTGAATATCACACTAAATAGAAAGAAACTGGTCACAATGATGTGATAAGCAAAGGAGTAATGAGCTTTTTTGTCTAAAAAAATAGGTGAAAATTATCTGTATCAGTTGATATTACTCAAATTTTGGGATTTCTTAGGGATGACTGTTGGAAGCTGGATCAATACTCTCTCTGAGCCTCAGTTTTCATATCCATAATGTAATTAAGATGCATTTGCCCTTAAGTAACTTACAGTCCAGAGAGGATAAGACTATTCATATGGTTATAGAGCAAGGCAGTTCATAGTTAGTGTTCTTAGATGCCATAAGGGTCTTGCTTTCCTAGTATATTGGTTAAATACTACAATTGTGAATGTCACTGATATTATCAATAACCACTCTTTACTGATCACTTACCATACGAAAGTCACTTGTTTAAAATACTTTACTATGTTTCCACCTTTAAGTTAATGTTAAGAACAATCCTATGAAGTAGGTATCATTAGATCCATTTTACAAATTAGGTAAAGCGCATAAAGACTAATTAACTTGTCCAAAGTTGCATAGCTAGTAGAGAGGAGCCAGGAGTCAAGCCCAGGTGGTTTTGATTCCAAAGCTTAAAATCTCATTGGAACCTGTGGCAATCCTACTGTACATCTTTGAAAAGTATGGTGTTTCTCTACGTGGGCTGGGCAAGTTAAGAAAGATGGTGTATTGTTCACCTGTCTTCATGTGGTCTTCACTACTCTCAGAGTCTACACTCCAGACCACCTTGAGACCCTACCTTTGTGAGTATCTCCCAGTAACTCTACATTCATGTTGCTTGGAGAATGGCGGCCATAAATTTCCCAGACAAATTGTAAATATATCACTATTTACATGGTCACAGTAAAGTATATGCATAATCTATTGACCTGATATTAAGGTTTATTTTAATTAAATAGAGTTGGCATACTTTTTAGTTACCTTAAAGTCACAAATGTGCAATACATCCATCTCTGGTGCCAATTTATTGCTCTATACTATTAATGTTCAGAGGCTGTATATATTTTTTTAGAACCCCATCCTCAACTAGCGGTGCAATCTTAGAGAGACCACTAATTTCAGTAAAAAGCAGTAGGTTAGACCATTAATACATTTTAGTCATTCTACCTGCTAGCCCTTGGCTAGTGTCACGGAGCATGAAAACCTGGGGAGGAATAAACAGTCTTACTCCTCAAGGAATCTACTGCAATAGATATAAAAACTATCTGAATTAAAATTTCAAGAAAACAATGCCACAGGGCAGCAAAAGTTAATTTCCAAAAAAAGTAGAATTATGATATTGATGAGAAACTTGACCAACTTCATGATTCTCTAAAATTGACCTTGGAGATAAATCTGCATGCATAATGGTTGTTATATTTTCATGTATATTTATAGTCTCTGTATTTATAGCTTACATACCAACATATGTAGAAACACATAAACACATGGAAAAAGAAGTCAGGAGACTTGGATTCTAGTCTCCCAGCATGGCCACTAACTGTGTTACCATGAGCAAGTTGCTGGACCTCTCTGGGCTAAAATTTCTTCACCTATAATGAGAATGCCACAAAGCAGAAGATCCTCAAATTTCCTCCAGCTTATTCTTGTAATTATGTGATTCTGTATTTGAAAAAGTGAAGAAGGGAAAATGCACAAGAGAAGATTCAACACCCCTGCCAGCTGTACCTTTCCAGTGTAAAACATTTTTGCTATAGTATAAACACACTTTCCTCTCTGTGGCAAAAAAAAAAAAATTTACAACAATTCCTGTAATATGTCCTAAATGTTCATTAGGTTCTAGTGAAAACATTATAAATGAACATCGAGTGACAGTCTTGTCACCTATTAATAGCATACAATTTTCGACAAGTGGAATTCTGGGACTTATGCAAATGAAAGATTGGGTCTTCCGTTATACTTCTTGGTAAACTTCCAACATGCTGACTTAATAGCTATGGTGTACTGAAAAAAAAAAAGAAGCCACTCACGTATATTATAAGGGACATAATGAATTATTATTCAAAAAGTAGGCTTGTTGTACTCATTTGCATATAATGTTTAATTTTTACCAAATGTTTCATTTTAATACATGCAAAAATGATCAAAAACAATCAAAATATGCTAATGCACTTTTTATTGCAAATATATTGTTGCCCTTGATTCTGAGGGTTTATTATAAAAACATTTGAAATTCTCAATGGTAAAGTGATTCTTTTAACAAAAATAATATTGAAAATATTAGCACACTTTTGAATTGAAAAGGGCCTTAGAGATCGTCTAGTTAAAACTCCTGATTTTATAAATGGGGCTGCTGGGGCTCAGAGAGCTGGAGCAATTTGTTTACAGTCACACAGCGAATCAGTGGTGAATACCAGAAGATAACCCAGGGTTCCTGCTGTCCAGTTAGTGGATTTTTTTACTGTGCTGCCTTTTCTCAAACAGGCTTAGTATTTGTATTTCAAATGTTTAGAACTGTATCCAGTTTTGTAATCAGTTAATTCTTGTAAGTTTTTTGGACTTATATGGGGACTAACATACAGGGTGGGGTTGAGGGGCAAGAGGAAGGCTGCCAGACATATAGACAAAGGCAAAATGCAAAATTCTTTCATGAAACAGTATCTTCTAAACTACTATATTCAACCACCATCTTCATGATTTTTGTTATTTATAGACCATTTATACTATTCATTTATTTAACTCTTTTTTCTTAAATCAACTTTTTAAGTGAAATAAATGCATGTTACAGAGGGACTTTAAATTACCATAGTAAATGGAAAGCCACAGTACAAGTTTTAAATAGAAGACAATGGTTTTCCATGGTCCTTCCAACAACAACAATAATCATGGAAACATACGCTGTTAATGGAATTCTAACAGGATACTGTTACTTATCAGAGGTTCTGTGTCTGGAACATGCTCTTACTTTCTTATTTTTTAAAAAAAGGATGGAATTTGGGAGATTAGCAAGTGTTAGAAGTGTTAAAGATGTTAGCATCCAACTAAGATTATTTTCCCTTGACATTTAAAGATAATTGAAAAGGAAATGACTTTCTCACAATATGATTCAGTGTCTTCAGTGTCCTGTTCCATCTAAATCACCTCCTGGACCATCAACAGTGCATGTCTCACACTTCGGATGCTGGGCTAGAATGAGACATCTCTGTTATTTAGGCCTCTGACACTTACATTTCTGACCAAGGAAACACAGAGCAGGGAAGCTGAAAGAAATCTCACTGAGCATCTGAGCAATGTAATACAGGGGCGAAGGTACAGATTCTGGATCCAGCAGCCTGGCAGGCATCCTAATCTTGCCATTTATTAACTGTAAAAAAAGTAAATTAACTGCTCTGAGCCTCAGTCTCCTTATCTGTAAAATAACGATAATAACAGAACTTGTCTCAAAGGGTTGTAAAGTTATCTAAGAAAACATGTAAAAAAAATCAGAAACATTTACTGAGCACATAGTAAGTGCCAAGCTTTACATATATGATATCCTGGATCCTTGTAACAGCTTATAAAGGTAAATATTATTAATCTTATTTTATACTTGAGAAAATTGAAGCATAGGAAAGTTAATGATTCCCCAAAGCTAACAAGTAGCAGAACAGAAATTAAATCCTAGGTTTTCTTGTCTTCAGATTACATCTTCTTAGCAATTATGCTTTAGACATGGAGACACAATGGTTAGGGGGAGAGAGGCTATCTCAGATGGATGGGATGCTCTGAGCAAAAATGTCATATATAAGACCTACAGAGGTAGCTGTGAATTATTCAATTAATTATTGTATTAGTTAGCTATTGCTGCAGATATGCTATGTAACAAACCACCTCAAAACTCAGTGGCTTAAAACAAGCTTGCATATATTTCTTTCCACCAGACATTATTTGGTGCATGTCTCATCCGCGCGTTTTTTCATCCTCCTTGGATTAGCAGCTACTTGGGACTGTTCTTCTCATGGTGGTTCACAGAATCTCAAGAGGACAAATCAAGCTCCACATGTACATTTAAAACCTTTGATTATGTCACGTCTCTCCCCATCTTCCACTGTCCACAGCAAGGCACACAGCCAATCCCAAAGTGGAAGCAGGAAATTATACCCCACCACAGGGGGAAAGGGAGGGGAGTGAACATTTGCTGGAAAATATTCTAATCTATCACCATTATAGCGTGGAATCTACCAAGGGGAGTGATGAGAATGAGCCCTGAGAAGATAAATTAGAGTCATAATGGAGCACCCTAAGTGCCAAAGGGTGTGAACCTGATCCTACAAGCTACATGGAGTCACCGAGGTTTCCAATGTGAAGCCTGAATCTCACGCATTCTGTCCCATCTCCTCAGAGCTCCTTTGTTAACCAGGTCACACAGTGTTAGTAAGTGGTCATTGTTAACTAATGCTGCCACCCGGGTAGAAAGCCTTACACCCTGCAGAGAGCACCCTTACTGGAAATATTCAACAATGGTGTAGAGTTCAAACATCATAGCAAATTTTTAGAGAATGAATAACAAGGGAGCTACCTCTTAAATTCCATGGGCCAGACGACTGCCTTCTCTGCCTTGCCTGTGTCATCAGAATGAAGGTAGAAAAGGCACTGAGCAGAATCTTGTCCTAGCCAAGCCTGATGGCCTCTCTTCCAAAGATCTTGTCTTCTCTCCAGATAAAACAGCAGCCCTTTCGTTCTCTATCCTCTTTTCATAGGACTTATCACTACCTGACACTATGCCATAAATTTGTTTCTTTACTCTCTCTCTCTGCCTAACTAGAATATGAGTTTCATGAGGCCAGAGACCTTGTCTGCTTTCCCTTCACTGTATCCTCAGCATCCAGAATAATGCCAGGCACATGGAATGGCTCAGGAAATGTTTGGTGCCCAACTGCATAGATATCATGCCACGGTTTTTCCATCCATTGTCTCTTCTAATCCTGACACACACTTCTGAGATTCCCACAGTTCAACAGCAGCCGATTTTTGCTGTCTTCAGCCCTACATTTGTCTTACTCATCCCAGATCTCCCAGTTTCCTTTGGTATTACTTGGGGTTCTTGATGGCAGATGAAAGAAACCAACTTCATTTAAACTTCAGTAGAGAAGAAATGTGGTGGTGGGGTCTGGGGGCTTAGAGAACTGACAGGAAAGCTGTGGGCATGGGTAGGGAGCAAAAGTGAGAGAGAGAGCACAGCTAAGCTCTTGGCACTGGAACGATTCATTTCAGATGTCCTGTTCTCCCCCTATACTCCTCTTTTACTCGTCCCACTGCTAAACCCCTAACCACACTGAAGCCTCACAAATAATTTCTACCAAACCTGAACTTGGGCTACTCCTTCAAGATTCAAAAATCCTCTCCTTTGTAAAGGAAAATTGGCAGTCGCTTAAAAGAAAGTGGTAGCTCATATCTTGGCAAAAATCTACAAGATATATTGTTAAGTGAAAAAAATCAGTATGGTAGTTTACATTTTTTTGGTTTGTTTTGGGGGGAAAATTGGTAGGTGTCTAATTACTGTTTACTTCATGTTATATTGCAGTAAAAAGTTTTAAAACCACACACACACACAAAAGGGCTTCCCTCGTGGCACAGTGGTTAAGAATCTGCCTGCCAATGCAGGGGACATGGGTTCAAGCCCTAGTCCAGGAAGATCCCACATGCCGCGGAGCAAAGCAAAAAAACGTATGCCTATGCTGGTGCATGTATCTACATGGATTTCCCTGGAAGCCTGCAAACTACCATGGTTATATGGTTTCCGTTAAGTAAGAGAACCATGATTGGGAAACAGGGAGGAAGGAGATATCTCCTTTACTGTATGTGACTGTTTAGATCCTCTGAATTTTGTGTGTATATTACCTAATAAAAAGATGAATTTAAGGCGAGTTTTTAAAAACAAAAATAAATATAATTTAAAAAGGAATCACTATCTGGGCAAGAATATATGACAGTTCAGCTTATTTTTCATGCTTCAGCTTCTAGAAACAGGGGGAAAAGATATTTTTCTTCCTACTGCTTAGAAGGGATGGGAGGGGAAAGGGGGAATTCTCCCTTAACCTTTTATGGTAGGTTCTCTACACATATGAATATCTGGATACATAGCATCTGTGGTAGGTTTTATTAATGGCCCCAATTTTTTTACCTCTTCTGTATTCATAGCTTTTGCCAAGTGAATTTTACTTCCTTCCATGAAAGGCAGAGTCCATTTTACTACCCCTTAAAATTGGGCTGAACCACATAAATTGCTTTGGACCATAGAACAGGGGTGGAAATGACAGGGTGTCACTTCTGAATCTAGGCTTCAAAAGTCATCTCATGTTCCTATTTGCTTTCTTGAACCTCTATCATCTCCATGGGAAAAATCCCTGGCTCACCTGTTGGTCCAAGGAGGACAAGAAGCATATTAAGCAGCCCTTGTCAACTGCAGTGGGGCCCAGCTAAGATGAGCAGAGCTATCTGATAAATAAATGCTCATCACAGGGTCTCTGTGATGTGTAATTGCTTGTTATACAGCACTAGGTGACTGATACAGCAACAAAACTGAGAAATATCTGATAAAGGCACTACCTCTCCAACTGCATGGACTGGTTGACCTCCTGCCCTCTCTCAAAGGAAGAAAAATCACTGACACCCAGTAAACCCCTGTAATGTGACCTGCATTTTATTTTTTGATTCTCACATGATCCTATCACAGAGGCACTAATGTATCCCTTTTATAAGATAGGAAATAGAGGTCCAAACAAGTAAGCAATCTTCCCAAGTATATAAAGATGGTAAATGGCAGACTTTGGATTTTAAACAACTTATATTGGATGTCCTCTTTCACACACATCAAAAATGCTATTTCTTTAGTAGACACGGTCTAATACATACCTGTTACCGGGAGGTCCTGTCCCTCTCTAACCAACCCATTTGGGTGGACATTAGAACAATCTTAGGACATAGCCAAAAATGGAGCTGCCACAAGAGTGTCACGGGACAGAGTTTTCATATTCATCTCCAGAGAGTCATTCCCCAGGGAAGGCAAGATTCCCCTCTGGGGAGAGGGGCCTTGGGCAGTGTGCAAACTTCCGAGCTCAGAGCAGCCTCAGCTCATAAATCATTTGTGAGACAATAGCCTGCGGTATCAAGTTACTCCAGGCCCAATTTTGCCATCTCTGGATAAAAACTGCTCTGTGCTGCAGGCTGAGAGCTGGGAACAATTTCTGCTTTAAAGTGCTCACGTTTCTTGTGTCATCCTTTGTTTCCAAAGTTCTACAGCAGGCTTCTGCCTAGAAGGATAACAGGCCCACTCCCACTTTTCAGGAGATGTGCATACGTCTGCCGCCTCAAAATGGTCGGGAAGAAGCATTCCCTCCCTATGGAGCATCTGGGAATTCATGACCACTGACTCTTCCAACCATCAACTCGTTTTCTCTTCCCTCCAGCTCAGGGAGGTCAGTTTTATTACCCTCATGTTTCCAAGGAGGAAACTGAGGCTCTGAGAGCATAAGAGAGTGGCTTCTGGCTCTACAACTGACAATCAGCAGATGTGGATTTAAAATCCTGGCTCCTGAAACCAAGCCAGGGACTTGTGCATGATGAGTGGCCACATGGCATGACAGCCCCTGAGATGCCATTGTCATGTGACCTTCCTTTGTAGATAAGCTTTGCCCCTTCCTAGTGGGCCTCGGAGAAAATGCAAATTGTTTGCCAGAGCACTTGATTAAGCCATCTCTATACCTGGCTATACATGACTTGATCATGCAGTAACAAGGGAGGAATGGACCTTAGAGGTGTGTCTGGCCCAATTGCTTAATTTTATACCTGGAAGAACTGAGATCCCAAGGCCATGCAGGTAAGTCTGTATTAGAAACCCAAACTTGGATTTTCATATCATGACAGCAGCCCACTACCCTCCCTACAGCACTAGTCTGAAGCAAAAAGTACTACAAAAAGCTTGTATTATAGAGCTTCACCAAACCCTCTCTGGTCCCCTCTCTAATTATGTCTCCCCTTGTGAAACAGACAAGGTGGGCTTTTGTTTCTCCATTTCCCAGACAAGGTGATGGACAACCAGAGAGATAAAGTACCTTGGATTGAAATACTCCAGATCTGAGCCAGTTGCTAGAGATCATGGAGAAACCAACCCTTCATTTTCAAAGGAAGCTTAGTGAGATTCACTGATATTTATATCCTACATGCATTTATTGCATGGGATTATGTGCCATTTACCATGTTGGTGCTAGCATAATAAAACACACATGACTTGGTGCCTGCCCTCATGGGTGTTACATTCTAACCAAGGAAGCAGACATGAAGTCTATAATTATAGAAGTAATTATACAATGAAAATACCAATAAATGGAATGAAAAAAAAACATAGGAGGTCATAAGAGCTTTTCATGCTGTTGGTGAGGAGGACTGACTTTTTCTAATGGGTCAGGAAACATTTCTCTTGGGGGTTCTGGAAAGAAGTGTGAGTGTTCCCTAAAGGGAAGAAGAGATCAGCAGGTGTAGATGTCCTGACATAGGAAGGAGCAAGTTGCATTAGAGCAGCAGACAAAATGCCAGAGCAAGTGGAACACTGAGGATAAGGTGTGTGTGGGGGGTAGTGAGATGAGATGGGGGTTAGGTAGGGTCAAATGCAGGTCTTTCTTGGGTCAGAGAAGGATTGTGACTCTCATTCTAGGAATCCAAGGAAGCAACTGAAGATTTTAAGAGTTGAGCAAAATTATCAGTCCTGTGATTTAAAAATTAAACAACACATTCTTCCTCTAATGTCAAGAAGAGAGCAGAAGGGCACCAAGCAAATGGGTGGCTGTCTTTGACTAGTGAAGAGGCAGTGAGAGAGGTGAAAAGTGGATAGATTTGCACTACATTTTGGATGTAGATGCAGTAAGATTTGGTGATTGATGACTTGGGGTGGCAGAGGGAAGAGAAAATAAAAGCTGTCAACAATGACTCCCAAGCTTCTGGCATAGGAAATTAAGTGATGAACAGAGATAAGAAACACCAGAGGCAAAGAAGCAAAAGGGCATGTGTCTGAGGCTGGGTAGGAAGTGAAGAATTCAGTCTGGGATGTGTGGCATGGTTAGGTCAATAAGTCATGAATTTAGACCTCAGAGGGAAGTCTGGGCTGGGGAGATAAATTTGGGAACCATCAGATATAGATGGTTCTTAAAGTCATGGGAATGGTTTGGATTTCCTACAGAGGAAGTGAACAGTGGGAAGAGCAGAGCACAGTAAAGCAAAGCTGAGAATCCAGGAGACAAGGAGACTCAGGATCAAGCTCTGGGGACCTCAGCATTTTAGACAGAAAGGAGGCGCTGAGAGTAGAAACTGAGAATGAGTAAACAGCCAAGTGGGAGAAGAATCAAGAGAGGATTCCATGAAGAGTGGTTAATGTTTTTTGAACAGTAGAGAGGTCAACTGAAATGAAGACCTCAGAATACGCTTTAGATTTAGCCTCATGGAGGCGGCTGGTGAATTTAGGATGGAGTGATAAGGCAGAAATCTGTTTGGAGTGAGTTGAAGATGGAATGATGTGGGGAGGAAAAGAAACTGCATGCTAGACAATGTTTTTGAGAAGTTTGGATGTGAAGGAGGGTAGAAAAATTGGTCAGTAGCTAGAGGGAAATATAACATTAGTTTATTGGTATTGCTACATTTGCTGTGTGACCTTGAGCAAGTCAACTAACTCGGTTTATACATACATGCAAAAGGGAAATAACAGAACATATTTGTATATTCTATTATTTGTGCTGCAATGAACCACAGATGATGGAGATGATGCAGAACAGAGGTCGGATGACAAATGGAGATGGTGGGAAGTCAGGGAGTACAGAGCACAGGCGGGGGAGTGGTCCTTGGACAGGGAGGGACTGTTCTTACATTGGAGGAAAGATGTCAAGGATGGGGACAGATACAGGGAGGTTTCCTATGTGAGTGCACAGAAATCTGGCCTGGGAGGACACTTGTGATTCTAAATCTAGTTTGTATGAAAAATCAAGAAGGGGACTGTGGGAGACCTGAGACAAATGTGACTGCCTTAGGAGTTACTCCTCCAGGCAATGTGGTGGGTCCATGTTCTGTGGATGGAAGCCCCGGGCCAGACCCTGGACGCTTGAGACATACAGGTGAGAGTACGGACAGAGCATCAAGATCAGAGACAAGACAGCATCAGATCAGGTTCAGCTGGGTGGGCTTGCATGGTGGGATTGCAGAAGCAAGGCGCGTTGGTGTTCAAGTGATTAATCTCTTTCTCCATTACTCTAAATGAGCTAAACAAATCCCTTGCTGGGCCTGTCACACTGATGTTCCGCATGCAAATCGTTCCTAATGAGCAGGGCACAGGGCTGGTCCCCTAGTTTGTAAATCCACTCATTTCACAAAACATTGTCCTAGTCACATATTTCTGTAACACAATCCATTGGCAGATGAGCTGTTAAATGAAACACTGACCATTCAGAACTGCTTTTGGAATGTGATGTCTCACTCACGGCGAGACACTATGCGTGCAGTGCGCTCGGGATTAGATGACTTGGGTTCATGTCCTCACTCTGACCATTTTCCCTTTTCTGAGCCTCTAGTTTTTTCGTGCATGAAATGAGGGGTTTGGGCTAGACTGGTATTTCCAAAGGGTGTGCTGACATATTCATGATTTGCAAAACAAATTTTTTAAAGATTCCATGATAAAATATTGTGGAGAAATCTGGGGTTGAGAAGTTCAATAAGATTTTTTTGCTTGTTTTTTTTGTTTGTTTGTTTTACCGTGGGACAGCTCAGAATCAGCTGAGCTTATTCAATCAATGTTAACTTGCATTATGAGTATTTGATCAAACAGGCACTTTTAAAAATGGAGGACCGGGGCTTCACTGGTGGCGCAGTGGTTGAGAGTCCGCCTGCCGATGCAGGGGACGCGGGTTCGTGCCCCGGTCCGGGAAGATCCCACATGCCGTGGGGCGGCTGGGCCCGTGGGCCATGGCCACTAGGCCTGTGCATCCGGAGCCTGTGCTCCGCAGCGGGAGAGGCCAAAGCAGTGAGAGGCCCGTGTACCGCAAAAAATAAATAAATAAAAATAATAATAAAAATAAAAATGGAGGACCTTGTTGATCAAATCTTCTGGAACTGCTAGACCAGATAATGCTGAAGATTCTTCCAAACACTTACCTGCCTGTAACTATAAAGAATCAGTGGGAATTAGAGAAAGAAAACTGCAAAAAGCTGAATGGGGTCATATTAACTGATTTCAAGGACAATTTATTGGGCACCCTATGCCAGGCATTATTTTTTCTACTTTCTCCTTCACTTCTCCTGAATTCAAAGAAAGTAAAATTGGAAGAGAAAGGATATTTAAGACACCTAATTGATTTTATTGTATTAGATTCTATTGTTTACTGTATCTATTGTACTGAATTGTATGTTCTCAGTGTTCTCAGCAGAGCTTATTGAAACTCACGTGATCCCTAAGCCTCTCAGCCACATCCCTGTTATCTGGTGTCCAGCGTCAGCTGGAATATTTCCAGGGGCATGGAACTCTTTATCTTCCAAAACTACCCACTCCCTTCTGGGCAACATTTTCTTAGAAAATGCCAGAAGTTCCTCCCAATGTTTCTGAAGGGACCAAGTGTGATCACTGAAGTTCCTTCCTCTTGCTGGGCCTCAGTGTCCTCATATGGAAACCTAAGGAGCTACGGAACTCACCTCTAAGTCACCTTATGATCTTTGCACTCTTGGGTTCTAAATGTGGACAGGTCCTAAGGTGTAAAACTGGGGACACTGCTGCACAGTGACTATGAAGTCCCAATGCAGGAAATATTAAGAAATACACTCTACCTATATATATCCCTTAAGGCTGATCCAAGAATATCTTACCCAAGAGGAGTTGAAACTTCTTGTGACAATAAGCACACAAAAAGGGCAATAATCCTGAGTTCTAGGCCCTCCTCTCACCAACTAACTGTGTGACTTGTAGCAAATAGTTATGGACTGGATGTATGTGTCCCCTCAAAATTCATGTATTGAAATCCTAATCCCCAATGTGACGGTATTGGGAGGTGGGACCACTGGGAGATAATTAAGTCATGAGAGTAGAACCCTCAAAAGTGAGATTAGTGCCCTTAGGAAAGAGACCCCAGAGAGCTCTCTTGCCCTCTTTCTGTCGTGAAGGATACAAGAAGTCATCATTCTGCAACCAGGAGGTGGGCCCTCACCAGACACCAGATCTACCAGCAACTCCATCTTTACATTTCCCCCTCCAGAACAGTGAGAAATAAATTTCTGTTGTTGACAAGCCACCCTACCTGTTGTTAACAGTTCAAACTGACTAAGATACAAGTTAACCCCCTGAGCTTGCTCACACACCTGTAAACTGACAGTCATGTCACTGTGACAGCTAAGGTCCCTTCTAGCTGTAACATTCTATCTGCCTCTGAGTCCAGAACTCGTTCTTGAAGGAATTTGTAAATAAGGAAGAAAAGAGGGCCTCCCTGGTGGCGCAAGTGGTTGAGAGTCCGCCTGCCGATGCAGGGGATACGGGTTCGTGCCCCAGTCTGGGAGGATCCCATATGCCGCGGGGCGGCTGGGCCCGTGAGCCATGGCCGCTGAGCCTGTGCGTCCGGAGCCTGCGCGTCCGGAGCCTGTGCTCCGCAACGGGGGAGGCCACAACAGTGAGAGGCCCGCATACCGCAAAAAAAAAAAAAAAAAAAAAGGAAGAAAAGAAATGCTCTTCCAAGCAGAAGAAACACAAGAAGCCTCAGGAATTATCACATGATTAAACCTTTATGATGGACAGTAGAAAAGCCTGTTCTGAGATATAAAAAAACAGTAATATCTAACAACAGTTAATAATAATTTATTCAGTGATTACTTAGGTCATTTACACTCTATTATTCAACATATTACTCTATGGCAGGCACTGTGCTAAGTTCTGTGGATATAGCAATGAATAAGACAGAAACAATTCCTGTTCTTGTAGAACCTATGTGTGTGCGTGTATGTCAGGGCAGTGGGAATAGATAGTAATCAACTGAATAAATGAGCAAGATGACTTGAAATAGGATAGTGGTGAACAAATGGATTTGATTGCTATGATAGCAACCCCAAATCATATTAGTTTATATAAGATAAAAAGTTTATCTTTAATCATATAAGAGCTCAGACATGCGGAATCCAGAGAGCTGGTATGATGG
This sequence comes from Mesoplodon densirostris, assembly GCF_025265405.1. Lineage (NCBI taxonomy): Eukaryota > Metazoa > Chordata > Mammalia > Artiodactyla > Ziphiidae > Mesoplodon > Mesoplodon densirostris. The sequence continues at coordinate 15,038,074 of NC_082666.1, read as the reverse complement.
TTCCAGAGCGTCAGGAAAACTGGTTCCTTCCTTCTTGTTGCTCTGTCATCTTTAGGGCATTTCACTTGTTTTCTTAGTGAAAGATGGAATCATCACTTCCACCTTCTAGCTAGTAGGAAAGAAAGGGCATACTTTTCTCTTTAAGAGTAAGGTTCAGAGTGGCAAACATTGCTTCTGTTCACGTCTCATTGGCCAGAGCTTGTCAGATGGTGATACCACCTGCCAGAATGCCTGGGAAATGTAGGCAGCCACTCCTTAGCAAAAAATTAAAAGTTTTATTACTATAGAAGAAAGAAAAAGTAGATATTGAGGAATACCTAGCAATCATTTTCATAGATAATGATAAGTAATACAAAGGGTTTATCAGCCAGATTAGGCTAAGTGATGCTACAGTAACAAACAACCCCCAAATCTTAGTGGCTTAAGATTTATTGTTGCTTATGCTGCATCGTGGTTCTAGAGGATAAGGGGATCTCTTCTCATCATCACCATGTAGGAACTCATCTTGAGTACGCCAGTTATCATGCCAGATGGAAAGAGATCTCTGGAAGGTCTTTCATTGGCAATTAAATGCTCAGAATAATTAACATGATTTTTGTCCACGTTTCATTGGCTAGAACTAGTTGCATGGTCTTACCTAACAATAAGTAACCAAGAGTGTCATCTTATCCAGTCTACGGCAGGAGAGAGAACTGCAAATATGTGGTAAATAGCACTGCTCACTACCTGGAAGGATAATGGGAAAGAGTGACTTGAATAGGGGATTTACTTTAAATGGCCACAGAAAGCTTTTCTGAGAAGTTATTGGAGCTGAGACTAGAATGATAAGAAACAGGTCATAAGCATTTGAAAAGTCTGTGGAAAGAGCACAATTTTTTTAACACACAGTGGTTGCTATGTAGAGGGGTGAGAAAAGAAGTAAGAAGGTCAATTGACAGTGTTTATCACCTCAAGGCAAACTTAATAGGTAAGCATTATTACCATCCCAGTTTTAGAGATGAATAGGGGCACAGAGGAGTTAAATAATTTACCCCAAATCACATAGCTAGTAAGCACCAGAATTTGACCTTACGCAGTGTGACTCAGCAGTGAAGCTTGTAACCACCAAGTTATACTGTCTGTCCCAGCCCTTGAGGTTGACCCTCTCTAGTGGAAGACAGTAGGTCTGGGATTAGCTAACTAGACTATGACCTAAATTGTGGGTGGGGCACAGGAAGGTGCCAAAGGAGCCCATCAGAGGACTGCATAGCAATGTGGGGTTGTCAAGAGACTTCTCAAAAAAAAGGCTCTCTTGTGAGTACATGTTGGTTAAGTGGAGAGGGAGTAGAGGACGCACATCCTTAGCAGAGGGAACAGCATGTGCAAATGATCACAGCCTGGAAATGTAGCTGGAGAGAAAGTGATATGGAGAGGGAGTGGCAGGGAATGAGCCTGAAAGGTCGTCTGGGATCTGTTTTGCTCACCAACAGTAATGAAGAAATTCATCAATTATTCAAACTTCTTTCCAATTACAATCTCTATCACAAAGTGCTCCTTTTACTATAGCAAAAATTTTTACTATAGCAAAGCCAGCTTCCAGAGTATTTCTGGAGACTGTCAGCATGAACAACAGTAACACAGACCCACTGGTGCAACGAGAAGGAAGCAGGGGCTGAAATGGAATTTGACTCAGTCTTCGGGGGAAAGAAAATAACCCAGGAGTAAAACACGAGAACTTGTGAGCCCACTATGTGTCCTTCAGCCTTATTAACTGCTGCTCCTGGCTTGTATGGTGAGGCTGTGAAAGAAACTCACAGTTGGAATCAGCCAACTTGGGGATCACTGGACAAGAGCAAAGAGGGAGCTATCCTGGACCACAAGCAGATGCCACAGACATCAGAGGAATCTGGCAGAATACAGGGAACCCCAACAAGCTTACCCTGGCCTCCAAGGCTCTGTAGGAAACTGCATCCAGCTTCCATTCCGACTTTGTTTCCTACCACTCTCCCTCACCCCTATTGCACCACAGCCTTGCTGGCCTTCTAATGACTCCTTGACATTCCCCATGTGTCCCGATCTCAGTGCCTTTGCCCTTGACCTCCTCCTCCATCCAAATTAGCACCTCTCATGTTTTTCCTTAGTTTATGGTCTTCATAACACTTACCACTGCCTGATATTAACCTGTACATTTGTTTTCCTGTTTTTCTCCCAATGGAATATACTCTTGATGAAGACATTGCCTACCTTTTTAGCTGTTATATCCCCAAGACTTATAACAGTATCTATCACATAAACAGTGTTCATTACATATTCGTAGAATGAATGATGGTTAGTCAAGTGGCAGAAACAGGTAAAAGCAGGGGCTTGATCATAATGGAACATAAAAACAACCCAGTTACTGAAACAGGGGTAAAAATAGAAACTGAAATTAAGCCAACATAAAGGAATGCCACTTAGTGGCTGGTCTGAGGCTCCTTCCATGGATTTTACATGGAGCTCAGGGTCTGGCCAAGCCCTGAGATGGGCCCTAGAGTTCCCTGGATTGGAGATGTGTGGGTCTAAGGTGGATGAGTGTGATTCTCCTTTGTGGAGCTTCCCAAATTCAATTCACTTTCATATGAAACCTTTGAGGGGGTGGAGGGAGGATCCACCCTGGTGCCAATAATCTACCTCCAATGCCCCACCCATCTCCTCCTATCTCCTCCCATCTCCCCCTTCCTTCTGGTTTTAGACCTTGGTGATGAGATGACTGTGATCATAAACATCAGAGAAACCAGAGCCAGGTAGCTGGCAGCATCCCTTAGTGTGTCATTCTGCCCACCCTGCAGTTTGCTAAGAGCCTGTCGGCCAGTTTGCTGTTCCGGTGGCAGGCCCAATTATCTCCATATCACAGCAACGAGCATCCAGACCACATACCTTGACAAGCGCCATGGCTCATTAGGACGATTACACGCTCCAGGGGCTCCCCGTGGTGGCTTGAGTCTGTGAAATGGACTGGAGCCACCCTTGGCTTTCTGAGGTCCCCACCCCAGGACTCCCGCCACCCTTATCCCACACAACCAAGGAACAACTATATGAAAATGAATTTCAGTCGTAAAATCACCAGTGTGCACTATGTCTGAAAGAGCTCTGGATTTGGGGGACCAAGATTTGGGACCTCGCCCTTCCTCTGCCTTTGATGTACTGTGTGACCTAAGGTGAGTTATTGAAGATCTCTGGGCTTGGTTTCTCCTCTGTTAAGTGAGGCCAAGGGTGCCTGCCCTACCTCCCCAAGTTGTTGTGAAGATTATTCATGAAACTTTATATGTTCTGTTGATTATCATTTGTGATTATTTGCAGGGGGATAAGGGCATGAGAGGTCAATGGGCTGCCATTTGCCTTTTCCTTGGGAATCCAAACTAATATTATTACATAACACTTTCCTCATAAGAATAATGTCTCCTTATTATAGAGACTTTCAGATTTAAGTTCCCAGGTAGAGCAATTTATACCAGTTTCTAATAAAAGCATTGGCCACTGATCCAACTTCCCTCTTTCAAACCATATTTCTTTCCACCCTCCACACAAGTCTTCGTTCTTGGGTTAGACAGTTGATAGGATAAGGTTATTACACTAATACGTGGATATTAAATATGCTGTCTCCTCCACTTAGCACGTGTATATTTTAATAGAATTCTTTTTTAACATTAAACAAGGAATGGTACTAAGAGCAGGCTTTCAAGCACAATGATCTATGATTGGGAATTCAAGGAAGGTAACCAGCTACAAGTATAATACCTTTAGTCCTCAAAGGTATTTCATAAAGAATTCATAAAGAATCAACCCCCCAAAACTTTCCTGCCATACCTTCTGTCACTAGGCTCAGAGTCTCAGGTTCTTTATTATCCACCATAGTCCAGACAGGAAGTGCCACAGAAAGCCAACCACAGAGGAGAGAGGACAAGCTTGGTTATTCATTAGAAGGTCTAGAAGGTTATTAAAACTGGATGCCTAATTATTTCCCAAAGTCCTCTTCACTCCCTGATTTCTATTGACTCCTTGTATGCTTTCCAGAAACACAGCCTCAGGCCCCACCAATCCTGGGAATGTGTCCTAGTGGGATAGGTGCTGGCCTGGGAGTCAGAAAACCTGGTTTTGAAGCCTGGTCCTGCCACCTTCGTGACCTGGTCAAAGTCACTGACCCTCCATCACACTTCACCCTCCCCTTTCCTGAGCTTCAATTCCCTCACTAGACAATGAAGAGGGTCAGGGAGGTGATGTCCAAACCTCTTCCGGCACCATGATTCAATACATTCTCGATTGATTTCACTTCAATTAATCTCAATTCAATGCAATTTGTTATATTTCAATTCAATTATCTCCATTTAGTTGAGTAATTCCATTTCATTCAGTTCAAGTCAATTCAAATAAACTCAATTCCACTGACTCCAACTGGATCCATGACTTCCTGGTCTCCTTAGCAATTTCTAGGCCTTGAGAATCTAGGACTGAGATGAGGGGAGGAGGGGTGGGCAGAAATTTGTCCATGGCCTCCATCCAAGTCTGAGTAAAGTTACCACTGGAGTGAATACCTTCAGTCTTTAGAGAAGAAAGCACTGGAAAGAATGTAGGATCAGGAATGCAATGTGGCCTCGTGTAGCATATGAGGTCCAGCACCCATAATAAGCAATGAATGAGTGAATAGATGTCCATGGGAATGAATACAAAACCCCTCTTCTCTCCAGATCTGGCTTTCTCTGCGACCTTTACCAAGTCACATCACCTCCTAAGCCTCATGAGAGAGCTAAAGGCGCTGCACTCGGCAGTCCAGATCTAAAGCCCTGGGGTTCTGTGTCCTCCCACGCCCTCCTGGCTAAGCTCAGAGTGCTCCTCCAAGGAGGAGAGCTGGGAGAACTATGCGCCATGATTGACTCTGGCAGCTTCCCCAGGGGCAGAGCAGCAGGTGAGCTGGTGGAGCCCTGATTGCAAGGCCCGTGGTGAGCTGAGAGGGGTTGATTAGCTCCGGCCTCTTAAATCAAGTGGCTCCAACATTTCCCCCAGTGTGCACATCCCTCCCCTTGGCTCCTGTCCCCCGAATTGCATGTTCCGCTTCCAGTAGCAGCCAGCCTCCTTAATCTGAGGTCCTCCTTTGTTTTCCCTTAAATGACTTGTAATTTAAGAAGTTAAAAAAGAAAGAAGAAAAACGTCTAGGGCCTACTCTACTCCTGATGGAGTTCTCTGATCTTCATTAAATCCTCATGACCACCCCCAGGAGATGCTGTTATTACCACCCCCAGTTTATGGATGATGCAACCAAGGCTCAGAGAGGGAAGCCACTGACCCAACATCACACAGCCAGTAATTGCCAAAACCTTCAAAACCAGAGGAGACGTAATTATGAACAACAGGGTAGCAGGTATGCCATGATGCCAGCTCACTTCCCCATCTTCCTCAGTCCCTTGTGTGCCCTGTGAGACCTCAAGCCTCCATCTATTCCCATGGCCTTTGGATTCCGGTCAGCCTGCCTTCCTGGGTGCTCTCCCAGGATTGGCAGCTAGATCTATCATCGCAAGCCAGAGCCAGCTCAGCCCAAGAAGCAGAGTCCAGTTCTGAACCTTGGTCCACCTTGCTGGTGTTGAGGCCACGCCCCATTTGGTCAAGAGTTAGGCTACTTCCCAAGTCTACTGCAATGGGAATCAAGCGAGCAAGGCGCTGGGGCAAACTGAGCAGAAGGTAGGCAGACTGCTTTCTCCAGAACTCCCAGAATCTTTACATTCTCAGGCACCCAGTCGCAAAGGGTCAGCGCCTAAGGGACTCCTACCTTTCTCTCACCACAACCCACCAAATCAGAGCCTCTCCCCTCAAAGCTTTCATATCTCTGCAACAGAGGATGGAGGCTCATAGGTTAATCAGATAACCCTGTCCATCCTAGAGCTACTTTGTTATCTCTTCTTGGTAATTTGATTCTTTAAGCAAGTTAAACAAATTTAAGACACATAGAGAGGAAGGAAGGGGATAAAACAACCAATGTTGATTAGGTACCTTCTATGGTGGTTCTCAAACTTGAGTGTGTATAAGAATCCCCTGGGGTGACTTTAGAAAAAGCTAATCCGAGGACTCACTTCCAGAGATTCCCATTCATTCATTCATTCATTGTGTTCTTTTATTTCCACTCACCAAGCACTGTTCCAGGGGCTGGAGGCGTAGCAGCAAAAAGTCCCTGCCCTTATGGAGTTTACTGGAAAGGAAATGGAGAAAACAGACAGTATGGAAATTAGTAAGTATACTGTATATCAGGTGGTAAAAGTTCGGGGGAAATATGGAGCAAAACAAGGGGTGAAGAGACTGTAATAGAAGGAGATCTAGGGTCTACTTTAAACAGGTACTTTGGGGGATTCTAATGCAGGAATCTAATGGACACTGAAAAACACAGGCTTACTCTATGTCAAAATCTTTACATGGGGATTTAATTTAATACTCACACCGATTAAGATGGTTATTGCTGTTATTATTCACATTTAACAGATGGGAAGACTGAGGTTCAAAGAAAAGAAAAATTTGTGAAAGTCATCACAGCTGATAAGAAGCAGAGCCTGACTTCAGAGCCTGTTCTTTTCCTATGCAACGCATTAAAAAATGGTGAAAACTGCAAACAGCATGGCCAGCTACAGAGGGGCATTGTCCCCATCACCCTTAGTGTTGTCACACCTTCCCTGTGTGCAACACACAGTCTCACCCTTTGTCTCTTTTGAGGTTCATGACTCTGAGAAGGAGAATGTGGTCCCTATTTCTCCCCCTGTACCCCAGCCATGTAGGCATGCAGTCTCAGAAACTGACAACACCTTACCCAAGTCCATCAGGTAAAGTACATCTGCCCTAGAATTGGGAAATGGTATACGGACATACTCGGGGAGACCTCTGAGTACCTAAGTGCCCAAATGGAACTCTGGGCTTTCTTTACTCCCCTGGGTTACCCAATCTGTACAACTGGCTGTTGGTTTTGGTTCCCTGGACCCCAGCCTGCTTCACCTACTTTCCTATTGGCTCAACCTTTCCCCTGAATAAACAGCCAATAGATGACATCTGCAGATAACAACAGCAACAATAATAATAACAATAATAATAAACACTTAGGACAGCGGTTACCACATAGTAAGCACTCAATAAATATTTGTTTCATACAATCCCACCTTAAGAAACAGGAAACATTTCGAGTAAACAACCTGACCCTGCACCTAAAGCAATTAGAGAAAGAAGAACAAAAAAACCCCAAAGCTAGCAGAAGGAAAGAAATCATAAAGATCAGATCAGAAATAAATGAAAAAGAAATGAAGGAAACGATAGCAAAGATCAACCAAACTAAAAGCTGGTTCTTTGAGACGATAAACAAAATTGACAAACCATTAGCCAGACTCATCAAGAAAAGAAGGGAGAAAACTCAAATCAATAGAATTAGAAATGAAAAAGGAGAAGTAACAACTGACACTGCAGAAATACAAAAGATCATGAGAGATTACTATAAGCAACTCTAGGCCAATAAAATGGACAACCTGGAAGAAATGGACAAATTCTTAGAAATGCACAACCTGCCAAGACTGACTCAGGAAGAAATAGAAAATATGAATAGACCAATCACAAGCACTGAAATTGAAACTGTGATTAAAAATCTTCCATCAAACAAAAGCCCAGGACCAGATGCCTTCACAGGTGAATTCTATCAAACATTTAGAGAAGAACTAACACCTATCCTTCTCAAACTCTTCCAAAATATAGCAGAGGGAGGAACACTCCCAAACTCATTCTAGGAGGCCGACATCAACTTGATACCAGAACCAGGCAAGGATGTCACAAAGAAAGAAAACTACAGGCCAATATCACTGATGAACATAGATGCAAAAATCCTCAACAAAATACTAGCAAACAGAATCCAACAGCACATTAAAAGGATCATACACCATGATCAAGTGGGGTTTATTCCAGGAATGCAAGGATTCTTCAATATACGCAAATCAATCAATGTGATACACCATATTAACAAGTTGAAGGAGAAAAACCATATGATCATCTCAATAGATGCAGAGAAAGCTTTCGACAAAATTCAACACCCATTTATGATAAAAACCCTGCAGAAAGTAGGCATAGAGGGATCTTTCCTCAACATAATAAAGGCCATGGGCTTCCCTGGTGGCACAGTGGTTGAGAGTCCGCCTGCCAATGCAGGGGACATGGGTTCGTGCCCCGGTCCAGGAAGATCCCACATGCCACGGAGCAGCTGGGCCCATGAGCCATGGCCGCGGAGCCTGCACGTCCGGAGCCTGTGCTCCGCAACGGGAGAGGCCACAACAGTGAGAGGCCCGCGTACAGCAAAAAAAATAATAATAATAAAAAAATAAAAATAAAAAAAATAAAGGCCATATATGACAAACCCACAGCCAACATTGTCCTCAATGGTGAAAAACTGAAACCATTTCCACTAAGATCAGGAACAAGACAAGGCTGCCCACTCTCACCACTCTTATTCAACATAGTTTTGGAAGTTTTAGCCACAGCAATCAGAGAAGAAAAGGAAATAAAAGGAATCCAAATTGGAAAAGAAGAAGTAAAGCTGTCACTGTTTGCAGATGACATGATACTATACATAGAGAATCCTAAAGATGCTACCAAAAAACTACTAGAGCTAATCAATGAATTTGGTAAAGTAGCAGGTTACAAAATTAATGCACAGAAATCTCTGGCATTCCTGTACACTAATGATGAAAAATCTGAAAATGAAATCAAGAAAACACTCCCATTTACCATCGCAACAAAAAGAATAAAATATCTAGGAATAAACCTACCTAAGGAGACAAAAGACCTGTATGCAGAAAATTATAAGACACTGATGAAAGAAATTAAAGATGATACAAATAGATGGAGAGATATATCATGCTCCTGGATTGGAAGAATCAATATTGTGAAAATGACTCTACTACCCAAAGCAATCTACAGATTCAATACAATCCCTATCAAACTACCACTGGCATTTTTCACAGAACTAGAACAAAAAATTTCAAAATTTGTTTGGAAAAACAAAAGGCCCCGAATAGCCAAAGCAATCTTGAGAACGAAAAACGGAGCTGGAGGAATCAGGCTCCCTGACTTCAGACTATACTACAAAGCTACAGTAATTAAGATAGTCTGGTACTGGCATAAAAACAGAAAGATAGATCAGTGGATCAGGATAGAAAGCCCAGAGATAAACCCACGCACATATGGCCAACTTATCTTTGATAAAGGAGGCAGGAATGTACAGTGGAGAAAGGACAGCCTCTTCAATAAGTGGTGCTGGGAAAACTGGACAGGGACATGTAAAAGTATGAGATTAGATCATTCCCTAACACCATACACAAAAATAAGCTCAAAATGGATTAAAGACCTAAATGTAAGGCCAGAAACTATCAAACTCTTAGAGGAAAACATAGGTAGAACACTCTATGACATAAATCACAGCAAGATCCTTTTGGACCCACCTCCTAGAGAAATGGAAATAAAAACAAAGATAAACAAATGGGACCTAATGAAACTTCAAAGCTTTTGCACAGCAAAGGAAACCATAAACAAGACCAAAAGACAACCCTCAGAATGGGAGAAAATATTTGCAAATGAAGCAACTGACAAAGGATTAATCTCCAAAATTTATAAACAGCTCATGCAGCTCAATAGCAAAAAAACAAACAACCCAATCCAAAAATGGGCAGAAGACTTAAATAGGCATTTCTCCAAAGAAGATATACAGACTGCCAACAAACACATGAAAGAATGCTCAACATCATTAATCATTAGAGAAATGCAACTCAAAACTACAATGAGATATCATCCTCACACTGGTCAGAATGGCCATCATCAAAAAATCTACAAACAATAAATGCTGGAGAGGGTGTGGAGAAAAGGGAACCCTCTTGCACTGCTGGTGGGAATGTGAATTGGTACAGCCACTATGGAGAACAGTATGGAGGTTCCTTAAAAAACTAAAAATAGAACTACCATATGACCCAGCAATCCCACTACTAGGCATATACCCTGAGAAAACCATAATTCAAAAAGAGACATGTACCAAAATGTTCATTGCAGCTCTATTCACAATAGCCCGGAGCTGGAAACAAGCTAAGTGTCCATCATCGGATGAATGGATAAAGATGATGTGGCACATATATACAATGGAATATTACTCAGCCATAAAAAGAAACAAAACTGAGCTATTTGTAATGAGGTGGATAGACCTAGAGTCTGTCATACAGAGTGAAGTTAGTCAGAAAGAGAAAGACAAATACCGTATGCGAACACATATATACGGAATTTAAAAAAAAAATGTCATGAAGAACCTAGGGGCAAAACGGGAATAAAGACACAGACCTACTAGAGAATGGACTTGAGGATATGGGGAGGGGGAAGGGTAAGCTGTGACAAAGCGAAAGAGAGGCATGGACATATATACACTACCAAACGTAGGGTAGATAGATAGTGGGAAGCAACCGCATAGCACAGGGAGATCAGCTCGGTGCTTTGTGACCGCCTGGAGGGGTGGGATGGGGAGGGTGGGAGGGAGGGAGATGCATGAGGGAAGGGATGTGGGAACAGATGTATATGTATGACTGATTCACTTTGTTATAAAGCAGAAACTAATAAAAAAAATAAAAATAAAAAACAAAAAACAAAAAAATAAATAAAAAATAAAGTCTTTATTGAATTTGTCACACAAATAAATAAATAAATAAATAAATAAATATTTGTTTCATAAGGGGTTGAATGAATGAATAATTATAACAAACATTTGTTAAGTGCTTACTATGTTTGAGGTGCCATGTTAAGCACTTCTTAAATTTAATTCTCACAAGAGCCCTATGAGAGAGGTACTATTTTTTATTACCCTGTTTCATAAGAGTGAACTGAAACTTGGAAAGGTCAAGTTATTTGCTCAGGTTCACAAAGCTAAGAAACAGTCAAGCTTGCATTTGAACCCATGTCTGTCTGATTCCAAAGCCCATGTTATCAACCATGATCTATCATCAGGAAACTAGGTTATATGGTCATAATCTGCTCCCTGACCAGCTTCACCCATCACCACTGCCTGGAGAACTCTGCAGCATTACAGGATACGGTAGATTAGGTTGTTTTGAATAACAGCCCTGACTCAGATCAAGACTGGGCTCTCTCCACCATACTGACCTTTATACTTTAGACTCTTGGAAAGCTCATTTTTAGGCCAATCATATAATTAATGAGTGCCCTTTGGCCCTGATCCTGTCAGCTTCTTCAGTCTCCATATCAGCCTAGTCTGATGCCCCAGCGCAGCTCACAGCTGGCCCAATTGATGGTGGTTTTATAACATAGCTGCAAAAATCTTTAAAACTCCATCTATTGAGAGGTGGATCTATGTCCTGACCCCTTGAATGTGAGTAGACTTATGACTACTTTAACCAAGAGAGTAGAAAGAAGTGTTGCCATGTGACTTCTGAGACTAGATCATAAAAAGCCACACAGCTTCATCCATTCTTGGAGCCCCTGAGCCAACATGTAAGAAGTTCAAATACCTGGAGGCCACCATGCTGTGAGGAAGCCCAATCTACATGGAGAGTTAAATGTTGGCACTCTGGTCAACAGTTTCACAATGAGCCCACCTTCAAGTCATCCCAGCCCAGGTGCTAAACAAAAAGGCTCCAGGCTTTTTGAATCTTCCCAGATGAGGCACCAGACATTGTGAAGCAGAGAAAAGGCATCTTCACTGTGCCACCAACTTCCTTATCCACAGAATCTACAAGCATAATATAATGGCTGTTGTTTTATGTTACTAAGTTTTGGGTTGGCACGTCACACGGAAGTGGATAACTGGAACACCATCTACATGATCTAGTCCAGTAGTGTAGTATAATAGTTAAGTGCACAGGCTCTGGAGTCACATAGAACTGGGTTTGAATTCTATGTTATGCCATTTTCTAGACTACGTAAGTTATTGGACTTCTTTGAGCTTTATTTACTTCTCTTACATGAAAAATAGTAATAATGATAGTATTTCAATCCAAGGACTATTATGAAGATTAAAGGAGATCGTGCATGAGACATCTTAGTGCCTAGTATGTAGCAAGCACTCCGTAAATATTGGCTCTGATTGTTTTTACTGTGTGTCTTATTAACTGCAGTTATGATGTTAATACTTTATGGATGAGGAAACCAAAAACAGAAGTGAAATGACTTCCCTAAGGTCACAAAACCAATCAGGCTTTCTAATTCCATGTCCAGAGCTTTACAGCTTGCCTTGTCACCACAGACACAGCCAGCTCCAGGTGGAGCCAAATGTTTCCTGAGGGGCTTGGGAGATGAGAAAAACACCACTGATCTTTGAACCATTAGGAGGCACCAAAGGAGACACGGAAGAACTTCTCTCTCTGTGTTCCCACCTTCACAAAGCCCCGAGCACCAAACTGGAGGGACATCTTCCAAACATATTCCCAAATCAGCTTCCCTTTAAAACAAAGCTAAAAAAAGATGTGGCACTCTAAATGCCATCCCTTCACATGCTAGTAAGCAGCTTATCCAGCCCAGTGTGTGGCCACCTTAAGAGCTGAGAGGAGAGAGCCTGCTGCTGGAAGTTATCTCTGGGCTCTCTGGGCGGTGAGTGAGTCACTGGGATGATGGGGAGAGGGAGGCAGGGGAGGGGCAGGGGACCTGCTCAGGAATCCCTGTAGGGGTGAGACGTGGGGTGAGGTGGGGAGACACAAGGGTTGGGTGTGCATTTTCATGGGCATAGAAACTAGAGGTTTTAAATTTGAGAGCTGGAAGGTGGCAAAGCATTTTGTCCAACTCCCAACATTTTACAGATGAGAAAACCAAAGACTTGGAGGAACAGGGATAGAGGAAGCTTGTAAAACTGAAAGTCCACCTACGTGAATTTGTTTTAAGAAGCTTCCTTAGTAGCCCAACCACATATTCCCTGGGTCTATGTAATACAGGTGGTATCTCTTTTTACAGATGAGAAAACTGAGGTTCTGGAGAGGAAGCATCATACTGAAGTTCACACAAGTTAGCCTGGAAGCTAAACTTAGAGCCTAGTCCTTAGATCCTGGATTTTGTCTACTTTAGCCCCATACACTTTCCCTCCCCCATAAACCTGGAGTGAGAGATTAATGAGGCCACTACTTTACCGCCCAGAAATTCACAGGGCAAGAGTGTCTTTCCTCTGTGATTACAGGGGATGTGTCAGTTATCAGAGAATTAGAGACACAGATGTCTGCTGAGAATGGGAAAAACAGGAAAAAAAATGTGAAAATTAAATAGAAAAGATGAATTTTTAAATTGGAAAGGATCACCTTTTGAGAAGAAGAAACCAAAGAACAAAAGGGTAAAATAATGTTCCAGCTGGTGTAAGGTATAAAGCTGTGTAAAGAAAGGGGCAAGGGCTTAAGATACCACAAGATCCAGATTCCCCTCCCAGGCTGGACCTTTACCAGCCAGGCATCCTCAGGTAGATCATCAAAACTGCTGAGTCTCTATTTCCTCATGTGTATGATGGGAGTAAAAATAACCTCTTCATACAGTTGCTTTGAGGATTAAACATAAAACAGCTAGCATGTAGGAGGGCTTCCGTAACTTTTCTCCCTAAAGGAAGGATCCAAGACTCTAAATAGTACTCCTTAGTCCCAGGTTCTGTGAAAACAATGAGACTTCTGGGTGGAGAGTACGTAACAGTCTTGCTGGACCCCTACTCTCATCTTTTGCGGTGGATAACAACTGAAGCAGCCACCTAGCTCACAACCTGCTCCTCCCCAACTCTGGGAAGGTCCTTAATATACAGAGATAGGACCCTGGTGGCCATGCCTTGTTGCTCAGCCCTAGTCCCAAGCCATAGCTAACTGACCCGGAGGTAAGCCCAGCAAATAAGCCGGGTCAGTCAGAGGTTTCCCTGGGACTTTCACACCAGTCTCCCATCTCTGGTGGGAGTCATGGAACATGAGCAATGAGAACCACAGGAAGCTGTCATGTTCTGTGCCTCAGAGAGGAAGCCAGAAGAGAACGGAAGTGACCTACAGAAATGAGAGACACGAGGAGAGAGGCAATGCGGCTGTGTGTAGCCCCTGATTCCTGGTGTCCTTGTGATCCAAATACACCTCTCACCCAAGGCTTGCAAGATGCCCCAGTGTCCTCTAGTGAATTAGTCTCTTCTTGCCTAAGCATTTCTGCCCATTGGATTGAACTGGGTGGTCATTAAGTCCTGCTCATCCCTTAACCAGTGGTGGTTCTTGAATGTGGACTAAATACCTTCCGTACTCTCATCTTGGGACCCCAAGAACTAAGGACAAGGGAGCCTTTCAAGATTCCTGGATAATAAGCCAGAGATGAGGAATTTCTAATAGAGCTTTCATATCCACCTCCCTTTGACTTGGCCTTCAATCCTAAACCAAAGAGCATAAGTAATACACTTTTCCCTACAATTCAATGGCATTTCAAACTTTATAGTGCTCTTTATTATAGAGGAGGCTTATAAGACCCCTACCTGGAGGCATTATTCTTTTGTCACTTTTATAGAAGTTATAAGATGCACTTGTCCTTCCTGGCTTAAACCTCCATCTTTTTCAGGAAGCCTAATCCTGGAAGAATCTGTAGCATCTCCACCCCTAGGTCAATCAAACCTTAAAGTAAGAGTTTCAAGTTCTGGGGTCCTGACTCATCTGTTGCCTCTTAAGTCAACAACCCCTCTTCTGAAGCAGGAGGTTAGTGGGCCCACACTATCAATGCACTCCTAAAATAGCCCATTGGGCTTGCCTGTGGGAAACCCTGCCATTTGATTCACTTGAACAGTGTTTCCAGCACCAATAGTGAGCCAATCTGGTGACATCACAGGGGACAAGATCAGAAATGAAAAATACATGACCCATGGCCCCTAGTGGGTTCCCTCCCACGTGGGAAGAAGGAAGCCACGGACACAAGTAGTGGCAACCTTCCAGGGAATATGCTGTAATCCAGGTAGGCATGAAGTTATCTGAGGAAAGGGAACAGCAAATTGCCTCTAGGAGTTCTGAGAAGGCTTGCCAGAGAACATCGGAGCTGAGTCTTCGATCAGCTCAGCTCCTTCACATCTCTGGACCTTGGGCAAGTGAATCGATCTCTGGGATGTCAGTTTCCTCCTCTGTAAAATGGGAAAAATAATAGTGGCTCCCTCGCAGGCTTGCTGTGTGGCTTAAGTGAGTTAATACATGTAAAGTGCTTACAGTGGTGCTTGACACAGAGTAAGTAGCCAAGCCCATTAGCTCTTACCAGCAGCATCAACACTGAAAGGTTAATATGAGTGTATCAGAGAAACAAGCAGGGGAGGGCTGTTATGCGTGGAGTCTGGAAGTTATCCTTGGTGGCTGGAAAGTCAAGTGTGTGGGCATGTCAGGAGCTGACCTAACGTTTTCAGTAAAGGGTCAGATGGTAAGTATTTAAGCTTTGTAGCCCAAGAGATAATGTCCTCAACTCTTCAAGCAACCTTCTCAAGAGAAGGCTAACTGTGCCTCAGTTTACCTCTAAAAATGTAAAAGCCATTCCTTGTTCATGGTGCGCACTGGATGTGGGCTGCATTTGGCCTGCAGGCCATAGTTTGCCAACTCCTGCTCCAGGAGAAGGCCAAAGGCTGGGCTTGTAAGGTTTTCATAGGCCTTGCTAAGGAGACTCGACTTCTCCAGGCAGGGGAGAGGCAAAGGGTTTAAACAGGGACTTCAAGATTAGATTTGCATGTGGCAAAGCAATGAGGAGAATGGGTTAGGGCAAAGAGGGAAGTTTAAATTGACAGTCCAATTAGAAAACTACTATGATTGCAATGGAAGTGATATTTGTGCAGGGGCAGTTGTGATGAAGATGCTGAGGGACATTTAGAGGGAACATGAACATAATTGGTGGTCTAGATTCAGGCGGTAAGAGGAAAAGAGAGGCAGAATACTCCATGTTTCTGCTTATTTATTGACAGATCAACCTCTACTTGGGGAGGAAGTGAGTGCCCCATCCTCAGAAGCATTCAAACAGAGTATAGATTCCTGCCTGACAGCTGTAGATAGCAATGGATAGAGAGAGCAACAACTGAAGTCTCTCCTAGCTCTGAGGGTCCATGACCCTATGATTCTGTGATTGTCTTTATCAATCTAACAGGAGCGAATGATTTGTTTAGTCAATGAAGGATACAGACAAACTTTACTCCTCAATACAAATCACCTTAATTTTGCAGAAAGCTGTCTATTTTCTACAGCGCTCATATCCATTATCTCTCTGAGGAGCCTGGAAAAGGACTGTGAAAACTGAAAAAATGCTAGACAAATATGAGATTGTGTTATTATCATTATTATTTTAAAAACACACTTGAATTCTATACTTTATTTCAGATTTAGTGCAGTTACTCTGCCTTCGGTCCAGTGAGTTATTTATTTCTATAGCCCTCTCATCTCTTGGACAAAACCTGGCACATGGTAATAATTTTTTTAAAAAGTTTGTCAAATCTTAGCAGTGTGTCAAGAGCCAATTCGAAAAGCATTTAATCAGCTCAGCCTTCTCCTATCACTGCAGAGAAGACGGAACAGTCCCATTGCTAGCTGCAGTTGCAATAATAGCATCATTATTAATAATAATACTCACCATTTATCAGTATTTCTTGTGTGGCAGGCACTGGTCAAGGGTTTGCAGACATTCTTTTTTTTTTTTTTTTTTTTTTTTTTTTTTGCGGTACGCGGGCCTCTCACCGTTGTGGCCCCTCCCGCTGCGGAGCACAGGCTCCGGACGCGCAAGCCCAGCGGCCATGGCTCACGGGCCCAGCCACTCCGCGGTATGTGGGATCTTCCCGGACAGGGGCACGAACCCGTGTGCCCTGCATCGGCAGGCGGACTCTCAACCACTGCGCCACCAGGGAAGCCTTGCAGACATTCTTAATTAAGGATCTCAAGAACCTAACGAAAATGCGATGGTGGTGCCCATTTTACAGATGACATGAGAAAGTCAAGGCTCAGAGAAGGGCAGCTGCTTGCTCAAGTTCATAAAGGTTAGAACTGTGTTTTCAAAAACAGGTCGATTTTAATAACCTCACCTTCCTCGGGGACACAGGGAAGCATTTTCGTACATATTTACTCTAGGAGGGAGAGGTTAGGGCTGCTCCGCGTGCCAGGACTAGTCATAAGGTCTTTTGTCATAACTGCCTCTCCGTCTCGGGGGGTCTCTCTGGGAAACACAAACCTCTTGACCCCTCAGCCTCAGGCGGAAACCACAGCTTCTGGCTTCCCAGGTGCAGCCGCCAATGCGGCTGCCGGCCAGCAGAGGGCAGCTGCGGGAAGCCGTCCAAGGACAGCCTCCACCCGCATTAGAGCTAATTAAGCCGCGAGAGGCAAGAGGCAAGCACATTTCTGTCTGATGAAAGCAAACAGATCTACTCCTGGGCTGAGCGAAGCAGGGAGATCAGCGAGGAGGGACGTTTATCCGCTTCCAAGAAGCCGGCTGGACGGTGCCATGGTGGCTGCCTGCAACAGAACACTGGCCCGTGGGATCCAAACCCGGGGGGCTTCCCACGAGTCCCTCCTCCCTCGAACAGGACAAGAGAGTCTGGCCCAGGGCTAGAGATGCTGTGAAGCCAACTGAGTGGCTGTAGCCAAAGGGGCAGCCTGTTTGCAGCAGAAAAACCAACCCAGACTTACCAAGAGATGCAAAGCATACATCAAGAAGCATGTGCGCACAAAACAGGGTGAAACACACAAACATTTAGGGAGACCAACAATTGCTCCTGACTTTTAGATATAAAACTGGAACAATCCAGGCAACCACGGTGGTTGGTTACCTGTCCACTGAATATACATACAAGGTGTGTACACCCACAATGCATATGGATGAAGCACATACACACACCAAGTAAACGAAAATGCTTATGCACTAATGCAGATGTATATGGAGGTAGTCAGCTGCACTGGTTTGAACTCAGATGGCCTGAATTCCAGTACCAGCCCTACCACAAATCTGTGCAACTCTGAGCAAGTGATAAACCATTCTGAATCTGCTTCCTCATTTGTGAAATGGAACCTAGCTGGGTTAATTAAAATCATACAGTTTGGAAGCTCACTCAGAAGTTGGGGGACTAAATCAAGTTCCCCCAAGGAAGCCTGGGACTGCTCCCATTTCTTTTACCAAGTCTCCAACCTTAGAGGATGCAAGCTAGGTGACCCAGTCCACATCCCTGTCCCCAAACCAACATCCCTAGGGATGCTCTTATCTATCTAACAATGTGGGAAACTTTTAAGTCAATCTGTCTATGATTGTCTCTCTATGAGTACAATCATACTGAATATGTAATTCCTTTTTCCATCCTCCTTTCTCACTTAACTTTAGCACAGAGAATAAGCATCTTATAAACATCTTTTTAAAGGGCCACAGAATGTTTCCTTATATGGATATCTGTACCCTTCTAGTTTGCTATTTGGTCCTTTCCCCCCGCCCCTCCTTCGGCTACTATAAATAATGCTTCAGGGGGAAAAATGTTTTCATGCATAGAACTTTTCTCTATTTTTGGAATCTTTCTTTAGAAAAAAAAATCTCAGAAATTAAATTACTAAAATTATATCATAATTTGAGACTCTTCATGCACGTTGCCAAATTGTTTTCCAAAACGGTTGCCCTAGTTTACACAGCTACCAGCAATGCATGAGAGACTCTTATCACCACATTCTCCAAAGCACTGGCTATCCTCTTCTTTGTTTAAACTTTGTTAATTCAGTAGGAGAAAAATGTTATCTCATGGTTTTAATAAGCGTATCTTTGATTATTCGAGAGAATGGACATGTTTTTCTTGTGTTTGTTCACCAGTTGTATGTATTTCCTCTTTTGAGAATTGTCTCTTTCTGCCCTCTGCTCACTTATCTGCTGGGGTCTTAGTGAATTTAATTCATTTGCATGCGCTCTTCATATAATAAAGATAGTAATCCTTTGTCATATTTGCTGTGGGTATTTTTCCAGTTTGTCTTTTCCTTTGTGGTTTCTTCTATCACTTCTGAGTTTATACAGCCACCCCATCCTCCAGAGACTTGATAAATATTCATTTCTAATTACGGAATTTTTTTTCTCCTGGTATGATTTGATTCTATAAGCTTGACATTCCACACGCCCACAAATCTATGATTCTGTGCCTCCACGATGACCACGTATAGCACTGGGTTATCTTTCAAGGCACAGGCTCCCTAACGTGTTTCATATTTCATCTTTACCCTCCCTCATCCTTCAGATTATAAGCTCTAGGAGGGAAGGGCTATATCTGTCTCATTCCCCCTGAATCCTAGGAGCCCAGAACACTGCCAGGCTCATAGTGGGTGAGCACTAAATATCTATTTCTCGATTTTCTCCCTCATCTGTTCCAGACCCTTGAGAATGCTCCGGTTCTGGCCCACATCCAAGCATGCAGAATGGATGATCACAGGTGTGAGACCACTGGGGACAGCAGGGAGGGCATCACCAGAAGAAAGGATGGCAATAGCAAAATTAAAAGAGCGAAAGAACATGGTATGTAGGAAACAGTAAGTAGTCGAACTTACCAAGAGCACAGGCATGTGTGACCGTAATAGAACATGTGGCTGGAGGTGTAAGTTGGACCCAACTGGTAAAGGGCTGTGAAAGCCAATTTTGAAATTTCATCCACAAAAATTCCATTCTCCACAGTGCAGCCAGGGTGATCTTTACAAAAGGTAAATCTGATCGTGTCACTGCTCTGCTTTATAACCTGCAAAGGCTTCCCCTTGCCCTTAGGAGACAGCTGAGAATCTTGTAATCGTCTACAGGGTTCTGCCTTTCCCATTCATTATACCTCCCGCCATTCTTCCCTTGCTCAAAATACCAACCCCCATTCCATTCTGCAGCCCTGCCAAGCCCATCTCATCATCGGGCCTCTGTATTGCTGTTTCTTGTCCTGTTAACCTCTCCCCAGCATTACACACAGCTGCTTCCTTCCATTACTTGGGTTGGAGTGCAAATATCCAATGTTGCCCATGCTCCTATCACTCTCATCTTATCCCCTGGTTTTACTATCTTCATGTAACTTATCATTATCTGAAATGATCTTCTTTGTTATCTTCCTGTTTATTTTGTCTCCCCTTCTTGAACATAAAACTCAGGAAGGCAGAGACCTTTCTTGTCTCGTTTACTGCTATAGTTCCCTCCCTGGAACAGTGCCTGGAACGTACAGTAGGTGATGGTTAAATTTTGCCTGACTGTACGAAGTCAACTCATGGGCAGTTGGAGCTACTGAGAGGGTGGGTGTGCGAGAAGGATCAAGCATGTATTTCAGAAAGATCGCCCTCCTGGCATGGCGGAGAATGGTTTGGCCTGCAGAAACTGGGATAAGGAGACAGAATGATATTACGTAAAAATGACTGATATCAGAAACTTTTCTGAAAGGAAGATTTGATCCAGGGAGAGCTAGAGATGGAAGTGTGTTGTGCAGTTGGTACTGGGAAGGAAAACATCTGCAATCTGCAGTCATCAAAACAAACGAATAAAAAATAGCCATCGTGATAACTAATATTGAAATAGTACTTTAGCTTCCAAAGACATTCACACCATCTTATGGTATTCTCATCATCACCATTCAAAGCAGCCAAGGAACAGGCTACTATCTTCGTTTGACAGATGAGAAAACTGAGGCTCAGGAAAGTTAACTCAGGGACCCTGTGTAGCTTGTGAGCCGTGGATGTGGACAGGAACCAAGGTTCCTGATGCTCAGCCCTGGGCTCTTCCTGGCAAGTGCTGGGGTGTCACGATTTTCCCACAGTGCACACACTCCACAGAATGGTGTGGTTGCTAAAATCATGCCTTAGAGTTAATGATCCAGATGAAAAATCTTCCCTGGCCTTTGGGCCTGGAGAAGAGGCCGGTGCCACTCCCTTCCCTAAGAGAGTTAAAACATCACAAGTCAGGGAGGAGGCCATTTGCTGCTACATTAACAGTAAACGCCATTTACTCCAGTGATATCTCCATATCGGACTTTATTGTTCCCTCCCCCGTGGCTAAAATTACAACAAAACAGAGCAGGGAACAAGGGAAGGAGGAGACAGACAAGGGTCAGAAGGAGACGGGGAGTGGCGGCACCATTCAAGGAGGCAGACAGACTGGGAGCCCCAGATCTCCTTACGCCCTGAACTGGAGCCCTCCATGTCCCTACAGAGGTAGCAATTTCCAGTGGCTCATCAGGGTACAGGGCATCTCTACAGAGGGAGCAATTCCTCCGCGTCTCTACAGAGGTAGCAATTTCTCCACGTCTCTACACAGGTAGCAATTACCAGTGGCTCATCAGGGAACAGGGCACAGGCCCAGGGGAGGAGTCTTGGAGACATGAGCAGCAGAGGTGGGGAGAAGCGCCCGGAATGTCTTATGATTCTCCTGAATGGACTAGCTCCCTCACTGCTCAGTCGGGCACGTCCGAAGCTTGCTAGTTGTTCCAATACCATCTGCTTCCTGGAGCTTAGACAGGTCACACTAATTATTTTAATCCCGAGTTTGTACCTATCTGTCTTGTTCTTTAGATGAGGAGAAAGAAGTGGAAGGCAATAGGTCCCCCAGACCTGCACCTGTCCTGAATCTGGGGAACAAGGCAGGGGGTGGTGGCATAGCACAGAGGACAGTTCCCATCCCAATGGCTCCCAAAGGTGTTAGATCAGCATCTTCCGCCTTTTTGGGTCTTTCCAGTAATTCGCATCCAAGTACAATTGACAAGCCATTAGACAAGCCTTATCGCTACGAGCTGACAGGGTCCCAAGAATAACTTGATTATGCAGAGATAGTATTGATAGGGAAGTAGGTTAAGGTTTGAGGGAATGAGGCCCCATATCCCACCCTCCTGGAGTACACCAACCAAGGAATCAGTCCGGACAGGAGCCAGTGGTCAACTGATTTTTCTCTTCCTCCTTCCTCCCTTCTTTTTCTCCACTCTTCCTTCCCTCCTTCTATTTTTTCACTCATTGCTTCCTCTTCTTTTTCTCTGCCTCTTTCTCTTCCCTTTGCCTGAATCCAAATCCACATGTTCCAATCTTTTTCCTGGGTTAAAAAAATTAAATTCTGCCTTTACCACTCAGTTCAAGACATACTGCCTACAACTTATGATAAAAGAAATTGAATCGCTTCCTTTGAGCTATCCAGTGTGTATTTGCCCATAGGTAAACAGAAGCACCATTTTAAGGTAAAAGTGTGTGTGTGTGTGTGTGTGTGTGCGCGCGCGCGCGCGCAAGATGGCTCCTGGGAGGAAAGGGAGGAAAAAAAGGCTGAGAGAGCACAAGTCAAATTCATTCATTCTTTCATTCATTCCTTCATGAAATATTTGATGTGAGCTCACTGCAAGCCAGGTGCTGTGCTGGCACCACCCTCAAGGAGTACCCAGGCTGGTACAGGACTGGGCAGCTACCAGGAAGTTGTAAGTGAGCGCGGTCACACAAGGAGTGAAGATGAAGCCATGCAGCAGAAGCAGTGGCCTTGGGATTACTTCTTAGAATGGTTGAAGCAGCTCAGGCCAAAAAGAGCGTGTGTAAAGCTCTGTGTAAGGAGAAAAGAGGAGGGTGAAATTCGAGAAGGCCTGCTGGCCACAGACATGGGAGGGACATTAAGGGCCCAGGGCTGGAGCAAGAGCTAAGCGCTGGGACAGTCACGAAGGGCAGGGCTAGGATATATCCGGGTGTGTATGTATATGTGTTTGTTGGAAAAAAGTGTTAGCTGTTCAGAAACCACATGCAGCTGCCCTTCTCAGACTCTCCTAGAAGGAAGACTCCTGGGAAGCAGATCTGGTTGCGTTGAGGGTAATAATTGTCGAAGATGCAGATCAGAGAAGCAGAGAGCAAGAGGGCTAAAATCTGAGAAAAAGATGCTTTAAAATATAGGTTTGATTATTATTCAGCTATGGCAAACCAACAGAGCAAGAGCTGAGTGCCACTGAACAGAAAAGCTGTCATACACACAAATTCCAAGAGGAAGGGGCTACAGGGGAAGCATCATGTTCAGTCAGGGGGCAGAAGCGGGTGGGGCAAACATGGACAAGAGCCTTGACTGTGGTTTCCATGGGTGGGAACGGGGGAGGCAGGGTAAGCAGGTTCAGGATTGTCTAGTTTACATAATTTCAGTGGGCATAGGAGCTGTCCCTAGTTACCTGGTACCTGGGTACCTGTCCTTTGGGTGATTAGGGCAGGAAAATAGTGGCCCAGAATGTAAAAGCCAAATAAAGGAGGCGGGGTCTGGGCTGGATTGTTGTATATGAAAAATGCACTTGCAGGCAAGTACTTTACTATCTCTGGGAATTAGAGGCAGCCCTTTCAGAGTCAGCAAGGCCTCAAAATGTCAAAGCATCAAAAATACTAAAAAGGTGTGATCAATACAGACATCAAGCTCCAAAGGGTGAGAGTCTAGGTGGGGTGGGAGTGGGGAAGAAACAAAGGTGCAGATGCAGGGAAGGAGAGAAGACATAGACTTGAGAATATGGATATGCTTGTGAGGGAGCGTATTTGTGTTTCAAGGAACGAGAGAGAGAGAGACATGGCGACAGAGATGGTAGTAGCACAGGAGTGGAACATCTGAGAAAGAACAGATCAGGTAAAGAAATACTTAGGAAGCTTTACTGCCTGACACGTAAATCCTTCCTTTATTCAACAAACATTAGTCGTGTATGCTTTCAGAGTTGGATCTGACGAGGGGATGGTATTACAACATATGAGACTGGCCTAAGATACCCGCTTAACATTTAGATTTGATGTCTCTACCCTAGTCCAGTGTGGTAGTTTTCAAATGTTTATGAGTCATGGAATCTTTTCTCCAACGGAGATCTTATACAGAAGTCCAGTACAGAAGATGCAAAAGGACTCTGGCTGAAGTTAAGGTTCCAGGGCCCTACCATGCCAGCCCCTCTCATACCCCACAGTAGCCCCCAGGGTCCCTTTATCCAAAGTGCAAAGCTTTCCTGAGCATGGTTTGAAAACCTCTGCTCTGGGGCAGTAATACTCAGGATGACTGGAGCCAAACCTGGGAACAGGTTTGAGATAAAGCGCAGATGTAAGATGAGTTCTCTTTTTGGATGGGGATGGAGGGAGGTACTCTAAAGAGGTGCCCCACTATGGAGAGAACCCACAGACCTATATTTGGAGTATAGGGAAGAGCTTAAGAGAAGAGCTTTTTCAGTATTATGAATGTGGGGTGTTTTTTTTATTTTTTTGTTTTTTTGTTTTTTAAATCTGGGTTTGAAACTCACTTCTGATCCTTGGGCAAATCACAAGAACCTTCTTGGCCTCAGTTTCTTAATCCACAGAATAGGATGTATACCATGAATCCTAAAGCATCCTAAATTACCAGGATTAAACCAGAAAATGTACTTATTAGAGTGTTTAATTCGTAGTAAGCATTCAGTAATGTAGACTGCTATGATCCTCCTCGTTAGTATTATTCCCCAGAGGAACTAAGTAATTCATACTGGGTTGACCTCCATAAGATGTTTCTAGCTCTCAAGGCTGTACAAAAATAGAATGGGATAACTGATGGTGGCAAGTTGCCCAATGTGGGAGATGTTTAAGGAGGGGTTCAAGGCTACTGCCCGGGGATATTGCCAAGTGGATTAACTGATTAAATGGGGGATGGGGCTACATAGGTCTATTCTGGTCTTGAGAATCCAAGTGTTGTGGTTCCATAACTCTAATCCCACTTAACTGTAAGATCCTTTGCTATTAAGATTTCATCAGTATCCAGTTTTGGTGAGCCAGAGGGAGGCTGATGGTGGGAAGACAGGGTAGGTTGGTGGGGTGGGGGTTAGTCCAAAAGTCTCTCAGTCCAGCCCTCCATGGGGCTCCACAAAGCTCTCAAGTCGCTCAGGTGGATGCAACTTCCTGAAATATTAACAGGTTCCAGGCAATTGCTGCTTCCCAGTGCAATTAGAACCTAATTTGGGGAAGTATGTTTTTCTGAAAAGGTTCATTAGCCAAACGCAACCCCCCAATTCTGTAGTTTAGGAAAGACGGATGGGTCCAATATGTAGGCACTTGGCTGATGACCTGGGAGAAAAGACAGATGCATTAAACTAGATGGGAACACAAATAACCTTCTATCTTTGGAGCAGCAAGTCATTGGCAACCTTACCCATCTCTAGGTACAGTCACTCAGCACATGAAGGCCTTCAGGAAGGCACTGGGGATGCAGCCACCCTGCCCACCATGTAATCCTAACATTCGAGAGGGTCTTAGAGGTCTTTAATTAAGCAAACCCTGACCTTAGGAAGGAGTGCCCTTCACAAAGACCTTGACCATGTGGCTTGAGCACACAGCAGTGGGTAAGGGACCCCCCCTTCCCCCGCCCCTCCTGCCCCAGAAAACTCATGCTCTTCTGATCATAGAAAGTATCTCCTGAGATATGCTATCCAGACCTGTATGTTCACCCCCAAGTGAAACTTTGTGTTATGGAGTCGAAAACCAAAACAGCTTTCTTGTATTTTCCCTTTAGCTAATTTGATGTTGTCTTCTGGCTTCTCTTCTCAAGAGAAAACACTCTCAACACTTTCAAATTTATTTGATTGTACTTAACAGCCACCCATCCTCCTGGTTCTATGTGCCACCAGCCGCTTTGAACACACTCCTTGTATAAGTCTCCTAAAGTATGGTTCCCTCAACTGGACAAAATACTTCAGGTATCCCCTGGCAATTACAGAATACAGCTAGCCCAGTTCCTCCTCCATTCTGGACATTATACAATGATTCTTCAAATAACATAAACCATTTATTGAGTGTCACTGTGCTCTGGTCAGTATGTTACATGTTTTAATCCTTAATACCACCCTGGTTAGGAAGGTATTATCCCCATATTATAGATGAGGAAGCCAACATACGGAATAATTAGATAATTTCCCTGAGACCACACCACTGTCTTTAAAGTCAGGATTTGAATCTAGGGCTTCCTTTTAACTGCCAATCCATTCTGCCTCTGCCGGACATCAATTGCTGTCATTTCACAATGTTTATAATGTTTTACACTTTAATATAAGTGTTTTGTTTTAATTTAATTTTTTTGGTAGGAACACTTAATATGAAATGTACCCTTTTAACAATTTTTTAAGTGTACAACACTGTTGCTCATAGGCACAATATGTACAGTAGATCTCGTGAACTTGTTTACCATTCTTAACTGAAATTTTATGCCCATTGATTCACAACCCCCATTTCCCCTTCCTTCCAATCCCTGGTGACCACCATTCCACTCTTTGGTTCTATGAATTTGACTATTCTAGATACCTCATATAAGTGGAATCACGTAGTATTTGTCTCTCTATGACTGGCTTATTTCACTTAGCGTAATGCCCTCAAGGTTCAACCATATTGCTACATATTGTAGAATTTCCTTCTTGTTAAAGGTTGAATAGTATTCCTTTGTATGTATATACCATATTTTTTTGATCCATCTATTTGTCAGTGGACATTTAGACTGTTTCCACACCCTAGCTATGGTGAATAGTTCTGCAATAAACACAGGAGTGCTAATATTTCTTCAAGATCCTGACTTCGATCATTCTGGATAAATACCCAGAAGTGGGTCTGTCAGATCATATGGTAAGTAATAATCAAGGAAATGCAAATCAAACCCAAAATGAGATATCACCTCTCACCTGTCATGATGCTATTACCAGAAAAATGAGAGACAAGTGTTTGTGAGGATGTGGAGAAAAGGGAACTCATACACTGTTGGTGGGAATGCAAAATGCGGCAGCTGTTATGGAAAACAGTATAGAGGTTCCTCAAATAACTAAACAGAGCTACCATATACAAAATGTTTTCATAGGAGAATTATTTTATTCTCAAAAAGATCCTATATCTTTAGGCCTCTACATGAGATGCTCA
Organism: Mesoplodon densirostris; assembly: GCF_025265405.1. Classification (NCBI taxonomy): domain Eukaryota; kingdom Metazoa; phylum Chordata; class Mammalia; order Artiodactyla; family Ziphiidae; genus Mesoplodon; species Mesoplodon densirostris. The sequence continues at coordinate 15,011,240 of NC_082666.1, read as the reverse complement.
CAAGTCAGGTACACCTCATTTGATATTACATTTTTAATTTAAAAAAATTTGTAAATAAAAGGTAGAAGTTCATGCATCCTTTAAATTTCACTTTGGCTACTTCTATTAATTATTCCACTCACTGAGATCATTTTAAGTCTTTATCTTGTCATCAAGTGTGTCTGCAACATCTGTGCATCTGGTTGGCACCCCTTCTGTATTGTCAACCAAATCATGCATACAGGAATTAACAAGCACCAGGTCAAGGTTGGAATTCTGTAACTTACCCTGGTAGGTTACACTGGTATTTCAGCCACTAACTAATGCACCTAGTTATAATCTAGTCCAGTAGTTTCCAAACCAAGATGACCTTCAGAATCAATTGGAGATCACTGATCACCAGATTTCACCCAAAACCTCGATTAGAGTATCTGAGGATGGGACTCAGAAATGTGTATGTTGACGTAACTCCTCTGGAGATTCCCGTCATCTCTCAGGTTTATTTACTACTGATCTCATCCACATTTTTCAAACTTGTCCAGAAGGGTATAAGGAGAAATTTGACCAAGTTCTTTGCAGAAATCAAGACATGTCATACTTGGGATTCTGCAATCTAAGACTCCATAATAAGAGAAAATTAGGTTACTTTAATATATAACTTAATCTTGGTAAAAATTCAAATTACTTTATAATACTTGATAGAGTTCAGGCTTAATTTTTTTTTTTTTTTTTTTTTTTTGCGGTATGCGGGCCTCTCACTGTTGTGGCCTCTCCCGTTGCGGAGCACAGGCTCCGGATGCGCAGGCCCAGCGGCCATGGATCATGGGCCCAGCCGCTCCGCGGCATATGGGATCCTCCCAGACCGGGGCACGAACCCGTATCCCCCGCATCGGCAGGCGGACTCTCAACCACTGCGCCACCAGGGAGGCCCAGGCTTAATTTTTTAAGATTGACCAATGAGAATTATAATGCCTTTAATTGAAATCAGTGATTAATTCACGATTATCTAGCACTACACCTAATTTTACTAAGGAAAAATCAGAAACCTAGAGAAGCTAAGTGACTTTCCCAAGGTCATGCAGTGAGTCAGTGCAGAGTCTAAGCTCGACTCCAAATCACCTGATTTGAGCTCATTTCTCTTTCCTATACATCATGCTATGTCTTAAATTTATACTTGGCTTTGAAATTCATTGTGGCTTTGTTTGATTTACTGCATATCAGATGGCCTTCCTTATTCAATTTTGCTTTTGCTGATATAAAAATGAATTTGCATTCACTGAGAACATGCCAACTAATGGCATAATGAAAGGGAGGGAAAAGAAAGGGAGTATCCCAAACATATTCCAAAGGATATAAGGTCAAATTCAAATTTAAATATTCTGGAAGAAAATCCACTAAGAAAACATTAAATTCAAATTTCCAGGATAGTGGAAAGTGTTCTGGATCAAAGATCTTGCTTGGTGACTTTGGGTAAATCAATAAACTTTTTACAAGAATCCAGGTTGTGGGAGTCTTACAAAACCTCACTTTTCTGTGGAAAAGTGCATTTCTAATAAGGTAAAAGATGATTTTATTCATTTTTTATAAATAAAAATTAATTATTCTATGGCATATTTTTTAAAGAAGAGTACAACAGAAGTCACATGACAAGGCCACAATGTTAAAAAAGGAGGCCCACTTACATTGTTGGATGAAACGTTCAATATAAAATCAGAAAAGATTTGAAAAAATCAATAGAATACTTTATGTATTCATCGCTACTGTAACAGTGATGGCAGTCCCAATAACTACTCATTGAATCCTTGCTCTATATCTGACACTAAGCTAAGCTCTTTTCGTAGATTCTCTTATTTAGTCTTTACACCACACCTAGGAATCAGGTTTGGGTTCCATCTTACAGATGCAGAAAAATAATATTTAAACTTTAACTGTTAAATAGCACTATAGGGTGAGACCACACTTATGTTGACTTGGGACCCAACTTAAAAATATATTAAAGGAATACCTAAGCTGAATAGCCAAGAAAAAGACTTACAATGCATGCCTATTTTTATTATCTAAATTTATGATGGTCTGGCTCCAGTATAAGTATGCCTCATTTTTCTCTGAAATTATCAAAAGAGATCAATGATGGAAAATGATTATTTTTAAGTACTCTGTTAAAAAATATTACTAAGACACAAATACAGCAGCATTTCCCAATATGGCATTACAATTAGCTTGAATGACTCCACTTTACCAAAACCCACCCTCATATTGAATTTTGGCATCCTGTATACACAACTGTAAGATTACTCTGAAATTATTCATTGTATCAGCAAATCTTGGCATGTAATTGTGTTCAGTTTTTTGCCAGCTGAAAAATAATGGCATTCCACCCTTTTTGGGCACATTCTTTTTCGTTACCCGTCTCCATTAACCATTGCAGGGAGGGGATGGCTAACATTTACTGGACACCTGTTAAGGGTTAAGCACTGGCCACGCATGGACACCTTCTGTTCTCATCACAGCCCTACAAGGGAGGGCAGCAGTCTCTCTCTCTGACAGGAAGAGAGGGCAAGTGTTGTTCAGAAAGGCTGAAGAATTTGACCAAAGGCACACAACTGGTGAGTAGCAACATCAGGATTGAAATCCCATAGCTCAGGTCATTTATCTACTGCAAGCTGCCTCCCAAAGGTGAGGCTGAAGCACAGAAAAACCATGCAGGGTACTCAGGACCACACAGCAAGTCCATGGCGGTGTCAGGGTCTCTGCAATATTGATATTCCTTTTTCCTAGGAGGCCTAGATGAGTTTTAATTGAAATGATGAATTCCTGAGCACACTGCTCTTTGAAATACAAATACCAGGGGACAGAGTGTCAATAATACAGTCCCTTTCCAGACCATTTCAGAAAGTGAATTTGTTGGCCACCTCTGGGAACCTATATGCAGGGAACAATGAGTATGATATTCAACGTGTGAATCTCTGGGGAACTAATTTATGTAGGGGCTGGGAAAATGCCCAGAAGGTCTGCAAATAAATCAGGGAGCATCCATGTAGTCAGAGTCATGGTCACTGATGCTAACAAGCCAGCCCCCTGTGCACCCTCCCTCCCTGATCTATTCTAACAAGACATGCTAAGCTGAACAGAGGACAGATAGCAGAGAAGAAAAGCCAAGAAACAGAGGTGAAGGAGAGGGTGTTCCCTCCAGGCACATCTAGTTAGTCCCTTTTCATTGCACTGGATGTTGTCTCCCTCTGTGCTCATCACATCCGCCCATCTCCTTATCTCACACATCGCTCATTGCACTACCTTCCTCCGTGGTCTCCCTGCTTTAGTCACCATCCCTCCAATCAGCTCTCTGGACCAGACCATCACCCAGAATATCGATAATCAGCAGGCAAATGCAAATGAAAACCACAAAGAGATATCACCTCACACCTGTCAGAATGGCTATTTTCAAAAAGAACACAAATAGCCAATGTTGCTGAGGATGTGGAGAAAAGGGATCCCTCATATGCTGTTGGTTAGAGTGTAAATTGGTAAACTGGTGCAGCCACTGTGGAAAACAGTATGGAGGTTTCTTAAAAAATAAAAATAGAACTACCATATGACCCAGCGATTCCACTTCTGGGTATATATCTGAACAAAAAATAAAAACACTAATTCAAAAAGATACATGCACCCCAATGATCATAGGAGCATTATTTACAATTGCCAAAATGTGGAAGCAACCTAAGTGTCCATCTACAGATGAATGCATAAAGAAGATGTGGTGCATATATACAACGGAATATTACTCAGCCATGAAAAAGAATGAAATTTTGCCATTTGCAGCAACATGGATGGACCTGGAGGGCATTATGCTAAGCAAAATAAATTAGAAAGAGAATACAAATTCCATATGATATCACTTACATGTGGAATTTTTAAAAATAAAATCAACTATTAAATGTAACAAAAAAGAAGCAGACTCACAGATATGGAGAACAAACTAGTGTTTACCAGTGGGGAGAGGGAAGAGGGGAGGGGCAATATAGGGATGGGGCTTAAGAGGTACAAACTATCAGGTATAAATAAGCTACAAGGATATATTGTACAACATGGGGAATACAGCCAATATTTTATATTAACTATAAATGGAAAATAAGCTTTAAAAATTGTGAATCACTATATTGTACACCTGTAACTTATATAATATTACACATCAACTATACTTCAATTAAAAAGGAACATCTCTTGGGCTTCCCTGGTGGCGCAGTGGTTGAGAGTCCGCCTGCCGATGCAGGGGACATGGGTTTGCATCCCGGTCCGGGAGGATCCCACATGCCGTGGAGCAGCCGGGCCCATGAGCCATGGCCGCTGAGCCTGCACATCCGGAGCCTGTGCTCCACAACGGGAGAGGCCACAACAGTGAGAAGCCCGCATACCGCAAAAAAAAAAAAAAAAAAAAGAACATGTCTCCAAAACTCAATCAGAATCTGGCCCTCTCTTGCTCAAACCCTTTCTATTCCCATGGCCCAAAGGATAAATCAGCATATGGCGCTTTAGATGCTGCTCTGTCTGCTCCTGACTGCCTCTTCCCTGTATGCTGCCTTCCAAGGCTGTCTCCACATGCCAGGGCTGGGACTACGAAGAGGCACAGAGCTGAAGGGGAGGCCAAAACACTCCGTAATCACAATAACAGATACTCTAATTCAAAAATTTTAAAAATCACGGTAAATGCAAATAAATCCACAATGAGCAAATATCAAAAGTTTAAATAAAAAGCGCTGTGCTAAGCCATATTGGAGCCTGAGGCCAAAGGAAAAATCGCTAATACTGATTCTGTTTTTATTTAAACTTTTGAAGTTTTCTTCATTATGGATTTTTTCCATTGATTTTTATTTTTTTAACTATTAATATTAAATATTATTTCTAGCATGTTAGATCTAAAATGTGATAGTATCAGATTACAAAAGGCCTAGAAGAGCAGGCAAAAAAGGAGTATTTAAGATTCTTTTTTGGCCATGAGGGAGAGTTAGGATTTGGAGGAGGAGAATGGAATAATTTAGCCTGTCAGATAATTCTAGAAATAAAGAACTGGCCTGAGAGGACTGTGGTGAGGAGAGATCATTATTTGGCTTTTGCCATATTTTTCCACTATTTCATGCCAATATGATAGGAGTCTTAGTTACGTATCACTGACCTTCACTGTGTATGTGAGGACAAATCAAGTGACTGGTGAAGGGAAACCAGGAATGATGGCTGAAGTAGAACCAGGGTCTTCTGAATCTTCATTTAATCTTTAATTTATTTATTCATTCATTTTTGCGTTCAATAATCAAATATTAAGTGCTTAGAAGTAGGGTTGCCAGATAAAATATTGACTGTCCAGTTAAATTTAAATTTCAGGTACACACTTAATTTTTAGTGTAAGTATATCCCAAATATTGCATGGGACATACTTAAACTAAAAAAAAATGTGAAATGTGTTTGTCTGAAATTCACATTTAACTGAGCATCTTATATTTTCATTCATTAAATCTGATAATCTTACTAAAAGGCTGCTGTGTGCCAGGAACTATACCAGGAGCTGAGGACATAATGGAAAATAAAATACACTCAAACGTCATCCTTGTGGAACTTACTATGACTGAGGCAAGAATTAATCAAAATATTGCAAAGATGACCCTAAATAGTGTATAGTGACAACTTTTTATGAAGGAACAGTACAGCGTTTGATAGTGAGAACTAACCTAGTCTGGGGCACTAGTGAAAGCTTTCCTAGGAAAGTTATATTTGAGTGGAGATCTGAGGGTTAGGTAGGATTTAATTAGATAAACAGAACTGGAGAAGAACTTTGGGAGGCAAAGGATCAATATGTATGAAAGGATCTTGAGGAAGGAGAAATTATGGTTTGCTAAAAGGGTGGAGAGAAAGCAGTGTTGCTGGACCTCAGAGGGGAAAGGCAAGAGTGATTAGAGGCTGGATTGGTGGGCAGGGGCCAGGACGAACAGGGCCCTGTAGCTTAAGCTCAGAATGCCAAGCTTTTGTGGATAAATGCAGTCACTGGGGAGTTTTAAGCTAAAGATTGAGATGACCAGAATCGAGTTTTCCTGGGCATATATCCAGAGAAAACTCTAATTTGAAAAGATACATGCACCCCAATGTTCATAGCAGCTTTATTTACAATGGCCAAGACATGAAAGCAAACTAAGTGTTCACTGACAGATGAATGGATAAAGAAGATGTGGTACATATATACAATGGAATACTACTCAGCCACAAAAAAGAATGAAATAATGCCATTTGCAGAACACGGACGGACCTAGAGATTATCATACTAAGTGAAGTAAGTCACAAAGAGAAAGACAAATACTATATGATATCGCTTATAAGTGGAATCTAAAAAAAAAGATACAAATGCACTTATTTAAAAAACAGAAATAGACTCACAGACATAGAAAACAAATTTATGATAACCAAAGAGAAAAGGAAGGGAGGGATAAATTAGGAGTTTGGGATTAATAATATACACACTACTATACATAAAATAGATAACCAACAAGGACCTACTATATAGCACAGGGAACTATTTTCAGTATCTTGTAGTAACCTATAATGGAAAGAATCTGAAAAAGAATGTGTGTATAAGTGAATTACTTTGCTGTACATCTGAAACTAACACAACATTGTAAATCAACTATACTTCAATTAAAAAAATTTAATTAAATAAAAAAGAATTGAGTTTTCCAAAGATTCCCTGGTTCGTGCTGGAGAGTTTAAGACCCAGGAGGAAGCAGGAGACCTGTTAGGGACCTCTACAGAAATGCAGGTAAGAAGAAATGATGGTGTCCTGGGCCAAGGTGCTGGCCAAGGGTTAGGGAGAGAGATTTGAATGCAGCGTCCTTCCAATTACCTTAGACTGTCAGGCGAGAGAGGATGACATTAGCAATCATGAAAATGTAAAGGAAAGGAAAGATGGAAGAGATACTATAAAAGCAAAATTGACAGGACTTGTTCAATAAATGCTTCTTGATTGATTGAGTAGAAATTAGTGTCTGATGCCTTCTGTGGAGAGAAAAGAAAGCACACACATTATGCAACTGTTTAAAAATTGCTCCTTTATGTTCTCCAAGCTCTTTTAAAGTCATCAAATGTCACCTCTTCTGACTGTGCCCATGTAACACTACATGTTATTAATCCTGCAGGTAGCAGGATGTATAATTAAGCATATATGCATGGTGACTTATAATTAAGCACACATTTATTGTGATGTATGCATTGGTGTATGCTTCCTGGTGTGTGTAATTATGCACGTGTCAGATGACATGAAGTCACAACTCATTCTGTGAACAAGCTAAGGTCTCAACTCCTACCTCGACCTGTTAATTGGTATTAATCTACTTCTTTTAGAAAAAGATCTTTGATCATTGAACTTGCTATACTCTGAGGTATGAGTTACAGAAACATCCACGAATACCAAAAAGAAAGCTCTGTTTTCTTTCAATATATATGCCATTGACATACATCAGTCATTCAAAAGAGAATATTGGGGCAAATTCCAAACAGCCTGTGTATAATAAAATGCTCTTACAGACTCAACAGAATGATATAGGTTCCCCATAGTCTGTCCTATCAAAAAAAGGCAGCCTGATACGGTGAAAGAGCATGTTCTGTAGTCCTGAATGATCTTCAGACAGATCTTAGGCCACTCTGTCTACCAATGAAGCTCACTGTGTCTGCCTAGAAGTAGTTTTTGAGGTCAGATACACTGAGTTCAAGTCCCACACTGCCATTTAACTTCATTGGACAAGTTATTTAACTTCTTTAAGGCTTGGTTTTCTCATTTGTAAAAAGAGAATTATAATTAATAATAATAATAATGGTGTCTTGCTCAAGGTTGTTATTAGGATCGCATGAGAAGGCTTTGTACAGAGTAAGACTCAACACTTGTTAACTATGTAGACTTCACATATATTTTCTTATTTAACCTTCATCATCATTACACAAAGTAACAAGTATTATTATTCCATATTACGGATGAGAATGCTGAGCTCCAGAGAGGTCAGTAGTGTCACGCAGCTATTAGGAGATGGAGGATTTCAAGCCCAGTTCTGTTTTACTTAAAAACCTGTGAATGCTGGGACTTCTCCAGTGGTCCAGTGGTAAAGAATCTGCCTTCCAACGCAGGGGACATGGGTTAGATCCCTGGTCGGGGAATTAAGATCCCACATGCCACGGGGCAACTAAGACCGCGCACCACAACTACTGAGCTCCTGCACCTCAACGAGAGAGCCCATGTGCCGCAAACTACAGAGCCCATGGGCTCTGGGGCCCACACACCACAACTAGAGGGAGAAAACCTGCACACCACAACTAGAGAGAAGCCCGAGCAGACCACGCGCCGTAACGAAAAATATCCCACGTGCCTCAACAAAGATCCCGTGTGCTGCAACTAAGACCCAATGCAGCCAAAAAAAAAAAAAAGAGGAAAATAAATAAATATGTTTTAAGAAACCTATGAATGTTATATGGTACATTTCCTCCTTTCAGTTACAATAAGGTTTTGTTTTATTGATAGGCATTATACCAGATATATATACATATAACTTTCTAGCCTGCTAAAAGCAGTCATTTTAGAAAACAGAACATAAAAGTTAACAATATAAGCTTTAGAACCAAAGAGGCCTAAATCAGAATTCTAGATCTGTTACTCATTACTGGTATAATCTTAGCAAGTTATTTACCCTCTCTGAGTTCTTATAGTTTCTTCATCGGGAATATGGGGCTATTAATAATATCTTACTCATAGTGTTACTGAGATGTTTATAGCTCTCTGAACAACGGACTGGGCTTCTAGACTGAGAAGGCTTCTTGCTATCTCATCAACCTGCTGGGTAGGAGATGGACAGAAGAGGAAAAGACCCAGCTTCCCAGATCTCCCAGCCCCAACCTGCCCCCATCATCCCAGTCTGGTGATTCCACTACAAGGCTGCCAGCATCACACAAACACTGTCTGTCTCACACACTCAGCTATCATGTCAGCAGAGAGACATGGGTCATCAGAGTGACAGGGGGCTGTCACGAGGCTGAAATGTTTTCTGTCTGCTCAGGAGAAAGGTTTTGCTGGCAGTAGGCCAGGGGAAACACAGGTGGCTGATGGGGCTTGGCAGCTGATATCATTTCCTTGTTAGAAATGATCTTCATTCTTGTGCTAAAGATGGAAGAACTTAGGGAGCTGGGGAAGGGAAGGAAGCTTGGCGATCTCACCCAGGTGGCACCACCAGACCCACTGAGATAGACGAGAAGAAGATTAGCTCCAGCCAAGATCCCCTTTGACCACTTACTCAGAAGATCATGACTTCCCTGGTGTACTCCAGTGAGCCCTATGCTTGTTGATGACCCTGACCTGCTGGACAGAAAGCTGACAAAGCAAGTTCTATCTCTGATTGTAACAAACACCTAGAACCTTCCTCTTTTCACTATCATCTGCCACCATTAAATCCCAAGTCTACCTGTCTTCTGATTCTGCCACTTGACGTCTTAGCTTGGTTTTCCTTGCAGTGAAACTAGACACTGCCCATCTATGAACTTTGTCTCAGACTCATTGTTTGGCACTCTCCACTGCTACACATTTTAAGTTGGATGCTTTATGCAGAAGAACTTTTCTGCCCCACGTCCAGTACTTTAGCCTAGAAGGGATAGACCCCACAGACACCCTTCAGAAAAGATGCTAATCTGGATGGCAGAATCTAACATTCTTTGGGCCTCATTTCAATGGAGAGTAGGCTCACTGCTTTAAAAGACGAAGTATATCTGAATTTATGCTCATTCTGTACTATGGATTACCACCCTTTTGGGTGAATTAGCAGGCAGCCCTCCTTGTCCAAGAGGCTGTTTGGGTAAGTAGACTCAAAGTCCATTCTGGAGACCCTATCATTTATGTTCATAAATGTAGGAAATACTTAAGTTTGTGACCATCAACCTTGTATACCAGCACCACTTACCAAAGATGCTTGGCATTTGGAGAGAGCCACATGGGCCCAGATGTTTAGGCATAAAGTCTGTATTTTGTTCCTCCATTTCTCCATTTTCCTTGTGCAGGCACAGTTTCCTCTTCAAAGAGTCCCAGAGAGATCAGCATGAGACCCCCAATCTTTACCCTAAACACTCTGTACATGCACCAACCTAGCTTTGGAGCCCTAGGACTCATTTGGCTGGTCCTTAAGCAATTCAGACAGACATACATTACTCGTACCTTTACCTCACAGTTACTTCATTTGATCTGGCATCTAAGTTAGTTATGCATGCAGATAACCATGTTATCAAAGACAGAGATTTACGTATACAATTTATGTGGAAGTCAGGGTTAAAAGAGATGACAATATTGGGAAAGCCTTTTCAGATTCCAGAAATGTCAAAAAATTTATTTAACAAATAGGGATTAATTTTCCATTAGGGGCCAGCAACTATATTAGGTACCATGATTCAACAAGGCACAGACAGCCCCTGCCCTAAGAAGCCACCAGTCTAACCTGATCTACAAGTGCCATGTTAGGTACATACAGCCAGGGCATTGAGGAAGGGGTTTTGACTCAAGGGCAAGTGGAAGAAAAGTCAGGGAGGCAGACAGGAATTCCAGGGAGAATGGTAGCATATGCAAAGGCAAGGAGTTGACACTGAACATGGCATAGAGAAGAGGACTATGTGGCAGTCAATTCTGTTAAAGCCATGGGATAGAACAGAGTATGAATAAAGGGTGGAGCATAGTGGTGAGTGCAGTTTCCAGAATGAGACCAGAGGGTAAACCTTGGCTCTGCTCCTTACTAGCTGTGACCCTGTTTAAGTTTCCCATCTTCTCTGAGCCTCAGCATCCTCATTTGTACAATGTGGATCAGAATAGTCCCTATCTCTTAAGGCTGATATAAGGATTGAATGAGCTATTGCATATATTGTGGTTAGAACCCTATCTGGCACAGAGTAGGTGCTGAACAAAATGGTGGCTAGACTCAATGGACAGAGGAGATGGGGTGGTTAGAAGCCTTCTGAGAGATGAAGTTGGCAGAGCTCAGATCCCCAGGAGCTTTGTTAGCTGTGCTAAGAAATAATACTTGAACTCTGACCACAAAGAGCTTATCATCCAGAAGGGGAAAGATAATTATAACAGAGTGAGGTAAATGCTGTAATATGCAGACAAGGTGGGTGGTGATGGGAAAGCTCAGAGAAAGGTCCCTAATCCGGTCTTGGGGGACGAAGGAAGGCTTCTCAGAGTGGGTTGGGATGGGGTGAGGTCCGGAAGGAGTGGGATTTTTGGTGGGGAGATGAACTGTGGTGGGAGGGAAGCTGTGCTCAGGTATACCCTTCAGGCTGATGCCATCTCCAGAAACAAATGCATGTACTAGCCCAGAAATTCTCAATATCCAGGAAGTGGAAAGAGAGAAATCCCCAAGCCCTTCAGTTTCAGGAATCATGTGTTTGCCATCACCCCCTCGCCATGCAGGTACTTCACGGAGCTCATTCACAGGCTCCCTCACTTGATCCTCACCACTTCCTGAAAGGTGGCTACTGAAATCTCCCTTTTACAGAGAGGGCTCTGTCAAGTCAAGCGATTTGCCCAAGATCACAAAGGTAAGTGGTAGAGCTGAGCTGTGAAACCAGTGGCCCTCTGACTTTAATGCCTGGACACTTCACCATCAAATTCAAATATTTAAACTTCAGGTAAGAGGCTTCCCCGAGAATTTTTTTCCCAGAAGACAAGGGAGTAAATGCTCCAGCAGAGAACCCAGGGGAGTCCATAAAACCAAAGGTGTTTTTAAAGCTTAAGTCTAGTCATGCAAGGCCAGGAGATGAAATCTTTCTTAGTGCAGTAGTGTGTGTGCATATGAATGTGTGCACACGTGTGAGTATGTGTACACATGCACTATTACCAAAACTGTGTTCTCTTTGCTAATGATTGATTTCATTTAATAGATAGATTAGAGAAAATCTGGTAGATGGACAAACAGATTTACAAATATGCAGATGGACAAATTTTGGGGGGGAGGGATAAAGCCATCCCAATAACCCTGGTAGGTGATGCTAATAAAACAGCTCTGTTGGAATAATGCAGTGCCTGCGAGATGGGGTGTAATATGGCTAAATGCTTTTACAGTTCCCCATTAAAGTAAGTGGATGGAAATTCATAAAATATTGATAGCATTTGAAATGTGTTCATTCATAGATCTGCCCGGAATCTCAAGTGGTGGCAGGGCAGCTGGCCCAGGCAAAGACAGCATGCCCCAACCAGCACGGACCCTCAACGCCCAAGTATCTGGGATGTTATCTGGCCAACTGAGCCCATAATGGGAGCACTGTGAGGGGGCAAGGTGGAGGAGGAGGGGAGGCAGTACCCCACCTTTTCCAGTTTCTGTGCCCAGCAAAGAAAGCATAGACAAGTGTGTCCTCATGGCATGAGAAAAGCCCTTATGCAAAATTATAAAGCCAGTTCAGCAAAATCAACAGGTTTGCAAATAGACTTATTATTTTTGTAATGTTCCTTCCCCCACTCCAACCAAATAGTAGGAATGAAGGTTTAATCCCACTATCCAGCTCCTAGGTACAGCTGATTGTCCCAGGAGTGACCTGGCCAAATGAAGCTAATCAGAAAATTTTCTTGCTAAAGCTTAAATGGTGCTACAGGGAGCCAGTCTGTCTTTGTTGATAAAGCTGAGATGCTTGGTCACAGACCACTTCCAACCCTGCTTCTCTGATAAGGATAAAGCCTTCCAAGAGAATAAAACCTGAACAGAGAGAACAAAACCCTAGCAAAGAGAAAAGCAGAAGCAAAGATGGAAAGACCTTAAGAGGTTCAAACCGTCGAACCTTGGTTTTATCATCCCATGGGAGCAACAAAAACACTGCTTTAGTTGCAAAAACAGGAAGAGGAAGGACGGACGGATGGATGGACGGACGGAAGGAAGGAAGGCTCCCTGATTTTACCTAAGCAAAATCTGACTTCTGTAAAATGTCACCTTCAAATCCATTTTACTTTGCATCCTCCACGTATTATACAATAATTAATAATTATATGCTATGTTTATTGATCATTTTCCCATGTATTGAATACTTTGCTAAATTCCTTTAGGTGTTTTTCATTGAATCCTCAGAGTAATCTTATGAAGTTGCTATTATTGCCACTTCCATTTTACAGATGAAGCAGCGGAGACTCCGAGAGGGAACACAGCTAATTTCATGTATTTATTAAATGGCAGAGCCAGGAGTAAACTAAGAATGAGTTTGATGCCAACACTGTGTTCTAAGCCAGTCTACTCTACTTCCTCCTGAAATGTTCCTGAAAATCTAGATTGACCATCCCAGAGTGGCATTTAACTGTCATCTGGGTCTTGCCTCCCTTGAGCAATTGCTCCAAGTTCCGTGAACTCTCACTCCCAAATACATTGGCACTGTCTCCTGTACTGTCCCTGTCCTAGGTTGGGTTCTTATCACCCCTCATCCGGGTTGGGGGCACCTAAATGAACTCTCAGTCTTCATCAAAGAAAATCTGTCCTCCACTTCGTACGTGTCCTTTTTCTTTTTGTTAAGTGCTCCTCTGAGCATGCTGTTCCCTTGCTAGAAAATCTTCAGTGAAAATACATTTTATAACAGACCAAGGTCCAATTCCTTCATGAGACAGTCAATACTTTTCACATTCTGACCCCAATCCACCTCTCAAGACTAATTTCCAGCAAGTCTCCATGACACTCCCTCTTCTCCATTCACTGAAAGAAGTTCTCATTCCTAACGTGCATTGTTCTTGCAGCCCTGCCTGTCCTTTACTCTTTCTCCAGCAGAGCTGATTTTTTTCACAGGATCACACAGCTTTGGGGGCAGAGATCTAGAGCTGAAACCCAGGTATCCTGACTCCTAACATCTACTCCCTATGATTATTCACTTAATATTTCCCCCACATATTCGCTGAGAGCATTGCGCTGTTTGATAACTAAGTTTGTGCTTCTCCCTTTGGGGATGAAGGCATTAAAGATCTCTGTTAGATGGCCAAGAGACACATGAAAAGATGCTCAACATCACTAATTATTAGAGAAATGCAAATCAAAACTACAATGAGGTATCACCTCACACCGGTCAGAGTGGCCATCATCAAAAAAATCTACAAACCATAAATGCTGGTGTGGAGAAAAGGGAACCCTCCTGCACTGTTGATGGGAATGTAAATTGGCATAGCCACTATGGAGAACAGTATGGAGGTTCCTCAAAAAAGTAAAAATAGAGCTACTGAATCATCCAGCAATCCCACTCCTGGGAATATATCAGGAGAAACCATAATTTTGAAGATACAGGCACCCCAATGTTCATTGAAGTACTATTTACAATAACCAGGACATGCAGTACTATTTACAATAACCAGGACATGGAAGCAACCTAAATGTCCATCGATGGAGGAATGGATAAAGAAGATGTGGTACATATGTACAATGGAATATTACTCAGCCATGAAAAAGAATGAAATAATGTCATTTGCAGCAACATGGATGGACCTGGAGATTGTCATACTGAGTGAAGTAAGTCAGACAGAGAAAGACAAATATCATATATCGCTTATGTGTGGAATCTAAAAAATTGGTACAAATGAACCTATTTACAAAACAGAAATAGAGATATTTACAAAACAGATATAGAAAACAAACTTATGGTTACCAAGGGGGAAGGGGGGAGGGATAAACTGGGAGATTGGAATTGACATATACACACTACTACATATAAAATAGATAACTAATAAGGACCTAGGACCTACTGTATAGCACAGGGAACTCTACTTAATACTCTGTAATGACCTATATGGGAATAGAATATAAAAAAGAGTGGATATATGTATATGTATAAGTGATTCACTTTGCTGTGCGGCAGAAACTAACACCACACTGTAAATCAACTATACTCCAATAAAAATTAATTTAAAAATAAATTTTAAAAAATTACAAAATAAACAGAAACTGATTACAAAAATAAAAGCTTGTGCTTTGAAATCTTAAAAAAAAATCTCTGTTACCATACAGTCCCTGGGAGCACAAATATTATCATTTGTTTAACCCACAAGATCATACTTTGTCTTATATTGGCATCTTTAAAGATTTCAGGATGATGTGATACAGGATACACAAATTTTAATACATAGAAGAGAAGTGTCTAAAGTCTGCGGCAATTTCCAGAAATAGAGGCATTTGTGATATGCCCTAGGAAGGGCTCAGGGAACTCTGTTTGAAGGTCACAATGAGCTAATCTGGAGGGAGAACAAAATAGATGGAGGTTGTATTAGTATATTTGTCTTTTGGCCAATCACTCCACAGACAAGATAACTACTAGGTTAGAAATTTTCTTAAAGGATTTCTAGTTTCACTTTCTATCCAACATAAAACTTGCCTTCACAGGTATTTGGATGCTGATACCCCATTCTCTCCTACACCTTCTCCAAAACGGAGAGCTCACTGTACCTGCATCCCACACAGCAGTAGTGAGGGATAGTGCCAAGCAGCTCCAATGGGTGCCTAGATACACTGAATCAAAACTGACTTCCCAGAAACTCTACCACTGGTCTCATTCTGCCTCTGAGACCCACTGAATGAGCCCATTCTTTCTTCCCCACTGCCGTAATTTTTTTTAAAAAAAGACATTTGAACACTGCTCCTGTACAATTACATTTGAACCATGAGCCTCTCTCATTCTTTGTGGGCACTCTTAGCATTAGTTTCTCTCACCCAGGAACTAGCATGCCAACAAGGACGTCTTTCTTGGATTGATGGCCATTAAAGGGAAGTAAATGTGCTGATGTACAAGATTACAGGCGGACTATTTTCTGGGAAGCTGTGGCCTCCTGTAGGTCAGTGCAGGAATATTTCAGTTTCTGAAGATTAAATTGGGTTTTACTAATGGCTTGAATTTCCGATGGATAGAGATAATGGAAACTAATGCAAGGAAAGAGGATTTCAATCAAAAACTTGACAGACTCACCCACCAGATTTAGCCCCAGATGGTATGCTGTACCCAGGTGTCCTGCTGTTGCTATCATAATCAGGCCCCCAGCTGAATTAGCCAGGAGGCGGTTTCTGAATCTAATGCAAGTGTAATTAAATCCTATTTCATCTTGAGAACTGTTTGGTTGGAAGGCTCTCATAAAGCAAAAATTCTCTTGAGTTTTCTGCTAAACTGGGTCACTTTACCAATGTGATCTTGAGTAAGTCACTTCCCCTCTCTGAGCCTCAGTTTCCTCATTTGTAAATGGCAATGGTAACATTTGTCCTGCTTACCTGGTAGAGTCCCCTGGGCCTCTAAGGGCCTGGATGCCCTTTCAGGCTTTCTGGTCAACCTCCACTTTATCCTCCAAAATGTATCTAAGACATCACTTTCTTGGAAGAGTCTACCCAGATTTCCTGACTCCCCAAACTTGAGTAGGTCCCACTGAGGTACCCCCATGGCTTGTCATGTTTGCCTTTTCACAGCTCTCCTGGCACCTGGAACTGTGTGCCCAATTCTAAATTTCCTTCAGTACTATCAAGTATATCCAGCCTGTCTCCTGCTTTGGCCACTGCTTTTCTCCGTGTCTGGCACCCAGTGAATGACTCACAGATATTTATTGAAAGAGTGAATATCCTTTAACACTGATAAAAGTACAAAAATACAAATAGAGGGGAACATGATATTCATCTGTAAATGCACATGAGTGTAATGGATGTTTTTAGTGAAAATCTTCACATTAAGAAAGATTATCAGGGCTTCCCTGGTGGCGCAGTGGTTGAGAATCCGCCTGCCGATGCAGGGGACACGGGTTCGTGCCCCGGTCTGGGAAGATCCCACATGCCGCGGAGTGGCTGGGCCTGTGAGCCATGGCCGCTGAGCCTGCGCGTCCGGAGCCTGTGCTCCACAACGGGAGAGGCCACAGCAGTGAGAGGCCCATGTACCGCAAAAAAAAAAAAAAAAAAAAAAAAGAAAAAAGAAAGATTATCACTAGATCGTCACAAAAGAAAATGACAGCCTCTGGTCCTCTTAACTCTCAAGTCAAGCCAGGCTATTAAAGCCAGAGATCTCAAGTGTTAGCATTTAAGCAGTCCCTTTAATTTTAAGGATGAAGGAGCCTTAAAGGAGAGTACACTTAGATATTCATATACTGATTTTAGTCAAAATATTCTGAAAGGTGGAATGGGGTGGTGGCAGCATGATTTGTTGCTTCCTGACCCAACATACCTGGTTAAATACCTGATTTAGTATCACTTGGGCATCAAATTCTTTTAGCCACACCTCTTCCTCCACAGAGACCAGCCTCATCCTGGTCTCATCTCATTACAGCTGAATGCAGGTGCAGTGAGACCTGTTAGCCTGTGTCACATACCGCTCAATTCCCAGTCATGGGCTTCTTTGTCACCAAGCAAGCAATGGGACAACCTTGGGAACCTGATGGATACTCAAATATGTGCAACCCAGAAGTACAGGTGAATTAGTGACAGAAGGGCCCTCTTAACCACTGGATGGATAAACACCTCCCTTCTTGTCCTCAATCTGAGGTTCTCGGGTTCATTTCAAGATTTTTCAAGAGTTATGGTGAACTGGAGCATCAAGCTTCTGGAGCAGTAGCCAACTGGATGACACATCTGGTATGTTTTCCCTACTTTACTAATCACTCCCCAGCCCCTCACTCCTGTTCCCTGGGATCATTACCTACAAGCAAGCTGTCATCTCAGGCTTGCCTTTCAAGAGCATCCAAGATAAGAAACCCAGGGT
Source organism: Mesoplodon densirostris (assembly GCF_025265405.1). Taxonomy (NCBI): domain Eukaryota; kingdom Metazoa; phylum Chordata; class Mammalia; order Artiodactyla; family Ziphiidae; genus Mesoplodon; species Mesoplodon densirostris. Next base: position 14,993,525 of record NC_082666.1, on the reverse strand, counting down.
TTGATTTTTCTCTCCTACTGATCCCCAAGTAATACCATGTATACCATTGACCACTGGCTATTTTTGATTTGTGTATTTTAAAAATTGAAGTGAAATTCACATATCATACAATTAACTATTTTAAAGTGTACAATTCAGTGTTACTTAGGGTATCCACAATATTGTGTCACAAGCAGGTCTCTCTAGGTTCAAAACATTTCCATTAACCCACAAAAACACCCTGTGCCAAGTCACTCCCTGTTCCTCCCTCTTCTATCACCAGGTATCTTCTAATCTGCTTTCTGTCTCTACAGATTTACCTATTATTGATATATCACATAAAATGAATCATATTATAGGTGAGCTTTTGTGTCTAGCTTCAGTTTTAGAGGTTCATCTATGTATGGATCAGTACTTTGCTCATTTTATGACTGAGTAATATTCCATTGTATGGATATACCACATTTTATTAATCTTCTTCTCTGTTGATGGGAGTTTGTTTCTGCCTTTTGACTATTATGATAATGTTGCTATAAACATGCACTTGCAAGTAAGTTCCTGTGTGGATATATGTTTTCATTTCTCTTGGATATATACTGAGGAAAGGAATTGTTAATTTACGTGATAATTCTTAGTTTAACTTCTAGAAAAACGACCAAACTATTTTCCACAGCATATCCCTACCAGCAATTTTTATCCTACTGTACCTTGCCTAGACCTTGTCCTGTTTACCTCTGTGGCCCACTAGTGACTCGCATCTTATAAGCATAACAATGTTTATAAACATAACCAAAGCTACTAAAGAGAAAATTGTATTTTTGGAGAAAATAAGTGTAAATTTGACAAGTCAGCATTATATGATGGGCATGAAGACATAAGAGGAAAGTTGATGCTACTCTGTCATACAGGGAGATGAATTTGAAGCTCTCAAGATAACAAAAAAGGAAAAGAGGAGGAAAGGTAGAAAGAAGAAGGGTGGAAAAAGGGAGTCTTGGAAAACGGAGAAAGCAGAGTACTGGGTACTGGCTGATACGATTCCTCTGAATTTTTCTGTAAAATATAGTGTACTCTCAAATACTAGGAATAGATCATTTTCATCATGATGGTAGCAGTGGTTGCTAATTATGAAGAAGGGGTTAAATTTACATTAAGTGTGAAGTAGTATGAAACAGAAGCAAAATCCATGCAGTCTCTAAGAGCTATAGAGGCACGACAAAGTTAAACACCATTCTCTACGCCCCATCTCACTCCTATCTTGAATTACCAGAAATCTGAGGGAGGGCTTCAGCTTTATTCAAACCATGGAATTCCCCTAGATCTCAGGAGGCAGGGAAGTCTTCAAGGGGATTTCTGGGGTTACTATTTTTATGTGTCTATGTTTTCTCCCACCAATTTCTTGATCAGATTTGCTAGTGGCTTATTTTATTAATGTTTTTTCAAAGTACCAACTTTTGGATTTACCTATTAGTTTAAGATTTCTATTCCACTAACCCCTACTTACATTGTTATCAATTCCTTCCTCCTAATTTCTTCTAGTTTACTTTGTCCTAGTTTTTCTAACTTTATTGATTTTTCTAGCTTTATTATTTTATTCATTTATTTTTATCTTTTTAATTTTATTGATATTGGTATTTCATGCTCTGATTTTTTTCTCTGACAAATATTTCATTCTATAGATTTTACATGTGATATTTTCATTATTTTCAAATAATTTTATAATTTTGTTTTACTTTTCCCAAGGTATTTTTAATAACAGTTTTTTTAAAAATTCTTGGTAGAGAAAACTTTTTACAACTTTTTAAATAGTTTCTCCTTTTATTAAATATCCTCACAGGGACTTCTCTGGCAGTCTAGGGACTTCACTAGTGGTCTAGTGGTTAAGACTCCACACTCCCAATGCAAGGGGCACAGGTATGATCCCTGGTAAGGGAACAAAGATACTGCATGTTGCACAGTGGCGGCCTTAAAAATAATTAATAAATAAATACCCTCATAAATTTTTATTATTCCTATTCCTTGGAATTTACTGAGGGGCATATGTGTGTGTATGTCTGTGTGCATGTGTGTGTATCCTAAAATATGGACAATTGCATGAATATTCTACGTGCACTTGAAAATAATCTGTATTCTGAATTATTGAGATTCAGATATCTATTTTATTCATTGTGCTGTTTAGGCCTTCTAAATTCTATCAAATTTTGTTCACCTCATGTGTCCTGGGTTGAGCCAAGTATGTTAGATACTGCTATGAGTTTCTATTCTTTCTTGCATCTCCTATCATTTCTGCTTTATGTATTGGCTGTGGCTTTGGATGCATGAATATAAATAATGACTCTATCTTCACTGAGCTTTATAGAACTTAACATTATAAATATTTTTCTTTGTCTCCTTTAAATATCACTGGTCTAAATTTACAGTGACCAACGTCCCAGTTTGCCCAGGGATTCCCCAGGATGTGAGACTTTCAGTGCTAAAACCAGCAAAGTCCCAGGCAAACTGGACACATTGGTCACCCTGTCTAGATTCTGCTTTTTCTGATATAAAGATTATGAACCTTGATTTATTTTAGTTATTTACTTATTGAGATATAATTCACATACCAAACAACTTACCCATTTAAAATCTAGAATTCAATGGTTTTAGAGTTGTGCAACCATCAAGGCAATGAATTATCCACACAATGGAATATTATTTGACAATCAAAAGGACTGAAGGTGATACATGCTATAACATGGGTGAATCTTGAAAAGATTATAAGTGAATAAAGGCAGTCACAAAAGAGCACACATTGTATGATTCCGTTGCTATGAAACATACAAGTTAGGCAAATCTATAGATAGAAAGTAGATTAGTGGTTGCCTAAAACTGGAGGTATTGAAGAAAATGGGAGTTGGCTGCTAATGGATACAGGTTTCTTTGGGGGGATAATGGAAATGTCCTCTGATTTATTTTTATCTTCATTTTGCTGGTATATATTTGCCCATCCTTTTACTTTATTTTTAACCTGTCTACATCATATAGTTTCAGAGTCTATATATCATTTTTATAGCAGAATAGAGAACTTCTTTTTAAAATAGGTGAAGGGGCTTCCCTGGTGGCGCAGTGGTTGAGAGTCCGCCTGCCGAGATGCAGGGGACATGGGTTCGTGCCCCGATTCAGGAAGATCCCATATGCCGCGGAGTGGCTGGGCCCATGAGCCATGGCTGCTAAGCCTGCGCGTCTGGAGCCTGGGCTCCACAACGGGAGAGGCCACAACAGTGAGAGGCCCGCGTACCGCAAAAAAAATAATAATAATAAAATAGGTGAATTAAGCCCATTGCATTTATTGATATGATTTTTTATTTGCCCTCTGACATACTGTTTTATGCAAATGGCCCTTTATAATGTGGTCTCTTTTATTTATTTCTATCTTTTTACTTTTTTTTTTTGAGGATGGAGTACTTAGGAAAGTTAGTTATGTTTGTTCAAATTGCCTCCTCTAAGTCAATACTTTTATATACGAACCCCAGTATCCTCCTTTGGCAATTGACTATTGGTTTGCTACTGTAAATAATACTGAAATTTGCTGGTAACCCTTTCTTCACCACCTTCTATCCCAGGAGTTGATTTGGAACAATATCTTTTATTTCTAGTTAATAACTCTAAAGCAGTCATAAGCTTAATCTATATTTTTATGCTTCCTCCCTTTTAAAAAGCAGTAGCACTGTTCCTAAAATTTCAGTGCTATAGTTGTTACAGCCGGCACTTTCTCCCTTATAACCATCACTTATATTTAGTTTTACAGGTAGATATATCTTTAATGCTCACCACCAGGCCTTATGTCAATGTCTCTCCAGTCATTTTCATTCACTGGTAGTTTACTCAGTAAAGCCTCCTAGGAACAATATTTCCTGAGTTCTTGCTTGTTGATAGCAGTTTGTCTGCAGTCTTTATACCTGAATATAAGTTTGGCTGGATTTATAATATATGGCTTATATTATCTTTCCTTGAGTATCTTAAATATGCCACTCCATTGTCTCCTAATATAAAGTGTTGCTGTCAAGAAGTCTGATGACCATCAGATTTTCTTGCCTTCTTCAGTGGCTTACTCCTTTTGCCTGGGAGCACAAAGTACTTTTTAGAATGTTTCAGTATTGGTCAGCCTGGGTCATTTTTCTTGGGTACATGGTGTTTCTTTTCGGTATGTGCTGTCAGACCTTTTTTTTTTTAATCTAGGAAAGTTGTTTTACACTTTTTATTATTTCTATCCCATTGCTTTGGTGTTCGTTCTGAATTTTTATTATATAATATATATGTTATTCTTTACCTTTCATTTCTGTCACTTTCAAATCTTTTTTCATCTCTTTCCTCATTTGTTTGATGTTTAAAATTTTACTCCTTTTCACTTTTACTTCATGATATTTTCTGAAGTTTTCATTCACTCTTGTGTTCTTTCTAGTTTAATCTTTATCTTTGAGTTTTTTTCTTCCATTTCTAATTCTTTCTTGAGTTCTACAACTTCATTACTAAGTTTTTCTTTTACAGGTTGATGTTTTCATTTCCCCATCATTATTTTAATTTCTTTTAGTACCTTTTGAAATTTTAGGCTACAGTTTTCGTCTGTTTTACAGGTATGTTTCACGGTGTGTTTTCATCACCAGTGGAGATGATATTAGCCTCCTCTGTCTCATTCTTTATTAGTAAATTTGTACTGAGCTCAGACTTCATCCCTTTCTGCCTATTGTTACGTGAAATTAGTTTTCCTGAACTTTGGGGAGGAATAAGTGGTTCACGACAGATGTTCTAGCTTCATGGCTCGAGAGCACTCTTTTGTTGCTTCATAATATGACCTGTGCTTTCTGAGATCTCCTTGCTTCTCTCCCACTGTTGTCTGATCTTATCCTTCTTTTGCTGTATCATCTCTGTCCAGCTTAATCTGGATTCCATTTCCAGCAGTTTCCCATCAATGTGGGATTTTGCCCTAGAATAGAGGTTAGCTACATCCTTTTAAGAGTTCAATGAACTCAGGTATTCCAGTCCTTTCAGACTGTACCAGGGATAACTGCACTTTACTATGTACGGAAGTGTATGAAAACCCAGCAGTTAAGGTTGCTGTCCCAAGTCCTTCTGCCTGCTTTTTATTAAGTGTCTGGTGTAGAGTTGGCCCTTGTCCTCTTTTTAGGGCTATCAGAGAATCTGTTGCACTGCTCTGTATCCTCCCTCACAGATTCTGATACTATGCAGATCTCAAAGTGTCAGTGTGTTGTCCACATCTGCTCATAATTTGAGGTTTGGAGGATACCTTGTAACTCAGGTTTTTGAAAAATAGATGCTGTCAGTGTGTTTGGTTTTCATATCCTAGCTCAGTTTTTATGGGGGGTTTAGGGAGATGCAAAAACTGTATCATCAATGTCATCTTCCCAGAATTTGCTGTATTGCCTTTAGGAGTGATCTTTAAAAGACTCATTTACAATGACAGCCAATGTGCAATTGCCACATTCCCATGAATAATCACCAAATCTCTGCTAAAGGTCTTTGCCTCATTTGTTACTAATTCTGTCATATGACCTCTATAAACTGCTATAAACATGCACAATTAATGTTATTTGAGGTTATTTTAGAAAAAATGTGTCTTATTCAAACACTGATTCATTATTCAAAATAAACTAGTAAGAGAATCTGTGTAAAGACAAAGATATAAGCAGAATTCCTCTTTGGGGGAAGTAGCACTTGGAGGGAAAATTATCACCTGTGCGCAGCATAGTCACTGGACGTGAGGCTGGGAAGTCAGACTGAATCTAGGACATAAATGGACACAGGAGAGGGTCAGATCACGTGAGATGCAAATGCTGTACTAATGACCATCATTTCTATAGCTGTTCAGAGAAACAAAAGCTTGGTGAGGGTTTGGTATCCCAGACATTCTTCATTGGGGAGGGAAGATTTGAACAGAGTCTGAGAAAAACAAATATATTTGGATAGACAGGGCATTATAGCTGCATATGTATATCATGGGAGTGGATGGAAATGGATTCACGACAATCAGAAGGACTCTCAAAGCACAGGTCTCCTGTTCACCTCCTGCCTGGCTGCTGAGAGACAGAGCCGGGTCTGATTTGCTGCTCCAGAAGCCAAAATAGCACTTCTTATGTCTCCTCTGCTTACCAACCTAAATATATTCTGTTAAACAAAAATACTATAATGTAGCAGAGACACAGTTTTTGTGAGCTGTAGGCAGAGGACTTTTTGCTGCCCTTGAAATGGATATTTCTCTCTCTCCTTTTACTGTGAATGTAGGATGTGACATCACACTTCCAGAGTCCATTCAGATAAGTCATCAAAGGCTAGGGCTCTGCTGATCTGGTAATAGGTACTTGTAACCCAACTACAACCCAACCTCCTTGGGTCCAGTCTCGGCAGTTCACACACACACACACACACAAAGTCACTCACACTCACACCTCCAGCTCCCAAAGGATTGATGAGAAATATAGACGACTCCTGATTACAGGAGACAGAGATGAGATGGTTATACTGCATACTGCATAGCAAGACTTCCTCAACAGTCACTGGGATCCTCTCCCTTTCCCGCTATTTTCCCAGCCATAGTTATCACATCACCCGCACCACCATCAGCACCACCACCTTTCTGTTCAGCCTCTCTCCCCTACCCTTCCTGGATGCCTTCTCTTCCTGTGTGTGTTTTTCTCCAGGTGTCACCATTTCTTTCCTTCTGAAAATATATTTAGCTCTCCCTCAGCCTGGCTTCTCCTTTTTGCTTCCTCACTCAGCATCTTTAATCAGCAAATTAAAGGCTCCCTTCTGGAATCTGTTCTCCTTGGAAGAGAAAAAGAGGCAGGGGAGACTATAAATAGCACTCAAAGATGGTCCCAACCTGGTGAGTCCACAGTTTCTTTTGTGGTTTAGTTTTCAAGTTTTCGTGGAACTAAGAGTTTGCTTCAAGATGCTTGCTATCCTTTCCTCATTAGCCCATCAGAACACACGGTAAATTTTTTCTCCAACTGCTGCCAGTATACTTGGCTTTTAGCTGGACGGAAGGCAGGGGGTAAAGCATGCTGTCAATTGCTTTCATTGCAACCTTGATATTATAACCAGATGGTCATGGGAATATGGGGTGCCAAGAGACACAAACAATCAGAAATGTCACAGTACCCTTATTTGGGACTACTATCCTGAGATTTAGAATGATTTTTCTGGTTGTAAAACCCACTAAGTTGTATAAAGAACAGGGTAGATATGCCACAGTTGATCAGAACAAAAATACTAGTGTGTATGTATGTTAGTGTGTGTGTGTGTGTGTGTATGTATGAGACACACACAAAGACAGAGAAACTGAAAGAGTGCACATGTGTTCATGGGGATGGGGTAGTGAGGAGTGCATAAATTTATACAGGCATTTCTGACCGCTAAAACAAAGCATCGTAGAGTGCAGTGATGTAAGTCAAAACTGAAGTGTAAGACAGAATGGCCTGATCAAGGAAGAGGAGCATTTATCAAGACACATTCAACCATGTCTGTAATTAAATCCATCCAACAGTCCATTATCCCTTTTGTGCAGATGACTAAAATGAGGCTCAGAGAAAGTAGATAATCTGCCCAAGGTTATACAACAAACAAGATTTCTTTGATTCTTTAACTTCATGCTCTGTCCACTTTCCAGCACTGCTTCCACATCCCCCCATCCATGGGCTGCTTTGAATTTCAGTAAGGGAACTAGGCTGAAGGTGAAGAAGGAACAGACATTGAGACTAGCTCCCCAGCAGTGCTCTCCCTAACTGGCGGTCCACCATGCATGCTCCTTTTCTCAGGGTTGACAGATGCAAGGATAGCCACACTGGCTCAGCCCAACCAGCTGGAAGAGGCAAGCAAGAGGCCAGTATGTACTTTCTCTCCAGCCAGGTTCTGCAGCCTAATCCTCTCCACCCTTCTAATGCTGGAATGGGGCCCTCCCTCCTCCCCCGCCAGCCTCACAGCCAAGGATAGCAGCACAGCTGGAAAAATAGATAGGTCTTTCTTACCCTCTCATGCGTGTGCCCTGGGGCTAGGTAGCTCTATAAATATGGTAATGGCTTCTCAAGCATGCCCAGACTGGAAATGAGACTGAGAGGCTTGAGCAAGGCTGTTCCCGATAACTGCTGTGGCAGGCTTGCTGAGAGGAGATGCTGCATCTGAGCTGCAGGGTCAAATTAACTCCCCACCCCCTTGAGTAGATCCCTTCCCCTCCACCCCCTCCCGCCCTATTAATCGCCTGTACCCACCTGTTCCCTGATTACATTGATGACATCCACAGAGGGAAGAAGGCAAGCAGCAGCTCATGTTTAGTCTATTACCAGGAGGCCCAGACTTGTGATTAAAAAAAACCCATACACACCAGCAACAACAAAGCTACACTGATGAGTACAATAGGGAACCAGCTTGACACTTCCCTGCCATGGCCCTACTGAGTAGAATGACAGCTACAATAAAAAGCCAAACGCCAGCTCAGCCTAAACAACCAGGCGCTCAAAGATGCTGTCTGTAACTGCCTTTCTGTAGCTCTTCCTTCCTTGAAGAATGTGGACTGGGAACACCCCAGAATGCCCTATGGAATACAGACTGTGGGAAATAGTGACTAGAATTCTACAGTGACTTTAGACAAAGCTCTTCATATCACTCTAGACCCTTTTCTTGTCAGATAAAAAGGATAATGGTTAGATGACTTTGAAGTCTTAGATGACACTTCTGCTTCCTCCATCCCCACCCTGCTTTCTTTTTTTAAAATTTACTTCATTGAAGTACAGCTGATTTACAATGTTGTGTTAATTTCTGCTGTACAGCAGTGATTCAGTTATACATGTATATAGACATTCTTTTTCATATTTTTTCCATTATGCTTTATCACAGGATATTGACTATAGTTCCCTGTGCTATACAGTAGGACCTTGTTGTTTATCCATTCTATATATAACTGTTTGCATCTGCTAATCCCAAACTCCCAATCCATCCCTCCCCTATCCCTTCCCCTTTGGCAACCACAAGTCTATTCTCTGTGAGTCTGTTTTTGTTTTGTAGATAAGTTCATTTGTGTCATGTTTTAGAGTCTACATATAAGAGATAAATGATATTTGTCTCTTTATCTTTCTCACTTCACTTAGTATGATAATCTCTAGGTCCATCCATGTTGCTGCAAATGGCATTATTTCATTCTTTTGTTATGGTAGAACAGAGAGTTAATATGCTCCTACTTCTTGGGTAGAAGTTTAGAAGTTTACAAGACCCCAGTGTCTGGGCAGACAGGACTGAGATGGTCTCCTAGAGTTTACCCAAAAGTCAAGACAATGTTTCCTGGGTGGTAGCACACATGTGTGAAGAGACAGACCACTCAGAGAGGGCTGCGGTGGAGAAGATGGGGGAATTCAGCAGTTACCTGCTAAGCTCATCCCAGGGGCCATAAAAGGAGTAGATCTTAACAGATTCCACACACGCACACCTATCCCTATGCATATCCCCCAGAACTTAGATACAACTCCACAGAAAGGGGAGAATCTACCAAGGCATGAATACATGCCTCCCATATAGTAGAAGCGTGGCTTAAAATAGAAATTACTTTCAATTACAGGAGGAAAATAAAAGCCCTATAAAAGCACACCCAAGTTTGTGAACTAAATGCTGCCTCTTATATATTCCACCTGAGCAAATCTCCCAGGTCTCTCTCTCTCTCTCCATCCCATGGCCACTTCACTAACCTGGTCTCTTACCCGGTTCAACACCCCTCACCACATGGCTCCTCCTGATCTCCCAGCCTCACCTCTCACTCCTCTCTCCGACACGCCCCCATCACTCCTCGCCACTTACAGCTCCTTTTAAAATTTTTTTTACATTTTATTTATTTATTATACAGCAGGTTCTTATTAGTTACCTATTTTATACATATTAGTGTATATATGTCAATCCCAATCTCTCAATTCATCCCAGCACCACCACCCCATCTCTTACAGCTTCTGAAGCCACTGTGTTCTCTGATACTCCATGGTTTGGCCTGCACCTTATGCTCTGCCTTGAATGTCTCCTCATCTTCTCATCCATCCTTAAAACTCTTCCCTGAGGATTTGCTTTGGCCTCTCTATTCCCCAATTTCCCTCCCAACCTATTAAATCTTAGTTATCCTTCATGACCACACCCCTCTGACATAAATGACTCTTCTGTGAAGACGTCCAGAGCTCCTTCTCCCCGGGTATTTGTGATACTGTAACTTACAACAAGAAATGTGGTCTTCATCCACAGTCCCAAGGCACAGAGCTCCTAAACCCTTGGAACGTCCTAAGCGATGTTCCAGGTGATAAAGATGACTTTCGTTATGTTACAACTTTTGGAATGCACCTAAAGATGGGGGCTGGATGCCAGTGCAGCCAATCCAGTGATTAGAGGGTTTGAACTTTCAGTCCTACACCGGCTTGCCAGAAAACCACCAGAAGCTAGGAAGAGGTAAGGAAGGATTCCTTTGCAGGTTTCAGAGAGAGCATGGCTCTACCAATACCTTGATTTCAGACTTCTAGCCTCCAAAACTGTGAAAGGAAAAATGTCTGTCGTTTCTAGCCACCCAGTTGGTGGTCCTTTGTTATGGCAGCCCTATCAAACAAATACAGAGGCTTCCCTAGAGGAAGTGACATTTGAATAGGTTCTGTATTTCCAAACAGAAACACAGGATTTATTTGCCCAACAGACGTGGACCAGAGGATTTTTTTCTTTCTGTATTTTTCCTAGTATTTATAAGTCTGCATATTTCATGTAGACATTCTGATGTCCTGCCTCCCTTAAAAGATGAAAAGAGCCATACACCACCATTAGCTGGAGGTCAATGGCGGCCGTTCCTTCAGGAGGAGCATGTGTTCTCAGGTCGCCCCATTTCCCAGAACTCTCACACCTCGCCCTCTCCACTCTTTACATTTCTAGTCTGGCGTCTATGTCATCATAAATGCATGAATCAGGTCTAAGATTTTTAGCCAGAAGACAGTTCAGACAATAAGTCTCTGCAAATCTCCCCTGGAGTCCCCATGAATGGCGCTGATTGTCACCTGTCCTCCAGAGCCCTGGCCACTTGCCTGTGTCAGTAGCAGTGGGGGAGATGAAACCTATCCCACTATCTTTAATTAAATCACCATTCCAGACATTCTCTTGCTCTGCAACTTATTACCATACCCTGGATCTTTTACCCTTGCTGCTGAATTCCAATGTGATGGATCTCAAGTCCCCTACGTGTTCTGCAATTTGCTCTTTAAGTGGAAACGTCTACATTTTGATTGCCTAATATGTTTCTATCATCTTCCATCCAGCAGGATGTCAGGGCCCTCTGTACAGCACTCAGTAAAGGAAACCAGTCTAGACTGCAACCCCTTCATTGAGACAAAGCTCAGGTCAAACCCAATGCATCCAAGCAACCTTCCAGGGCTGTATAATGTGACTATCCCCACTCACCAGGGAAACCAAGTCAGAAAGACCCAGATCTGAATTTCAGCTTCACTACTTATTACCTGTTTGGGCAAATTACTTGACCTCTCTAAATTTTATCTGTAGTACGGACATAAAAATCATCTGAGACATAAGATTCTCATGGTGATTAAATGAGATAAGCATATATAAAATGCTTAGCGCGATGCCTCCCATGTAATAAGCACACTTTAAAGTTGGCTGTTGTTGTTACCCTAATTGTTATCAGTTTCATTGCTGTTTTTATTGTTGCTGTTACTATTATAGCAGTATTCCTCCATTATAATGCTCCAAATAGGGTCTAAATATTCAACTGTGTACAATGTGGGATCGCATTATTGCAAAATTTAGGAAAAAACTAAAAGGCTATTATGAAGAAGAGGAGAATTGCCTACCATGTTATACCTGATATGACATGTAACAGCGGATATCATGTCATCATGATATGTGTATTTTTATAGGGTTTCTCTGTAGTGCATTTTACTCTGGGGAAAAACTAAACTTGTTTGGCACCAGTTGGAGTCACAAGGCAGATCAGATATCACAGAAGACCCCTCCATGGTCAGAGGGTATTTGGAGAGGCCTGGAGCTGTGCATAGAGCTGTGAGCTCTGACTTCAGCCAAAGATCATAAAGAAGGGTCGAGCTGGAGGGGGTGTACGAGGCATGGTGATAGACAGACTTCATCTGGGATACCACCTCAGGCTGATGGAGATACAAACGGATAGGACCTCTGGATAATAATCAAGTTCACATGCACCCCCTGGGAATCTGAGTAGCCTATGTTCTCATTAAGTTGGAAAGCCAACAGAGCAGCTTTGTTTGTTTTTGCACTTTCTCTGCAGTTACAACTTTCCACCAGAGGACTGCCGTTTCTCTGTGCAAAAGACAAGGCTATATTAATACAGTGAAAAGTCTTAAATATGACCAGACCAAAACGGATACAAGGTAGTCATCTGTCTTGCCTTGCTATGAACCATGTAATCCCCCTAAGGAACTACTTGTTTCATGTCACTCCTCTGATCAACAAGCTTCCAGAGTTCCCTGTTACTGAAAGAGCAAGGTCTGAATTCCTAGGAGGTCTGCATGTTGCAGATGTGAGGAAGACAAGGGTATAAGTAAAGAGGCGGCAGCCAGCAGGACTTCAATGTTGTATTTGCTGTCTGTGAAAAACATCATCCAATCAGTCACTCCGGTCAACAACCTGGGCATCACCCTCAATTCATCTCTTTCCTTCTCCTTACACACCCATTACATCAAATAATCAATATATCAATCAGTGAGATCTTTTCAGTGTAACTCCTGAATAGCTCCTGAACTTTTCTACATTTTCTATTCCCTCCACTGCTACCGCTGTCCAGGCTTGAATTATAGCCTGGGCATAATTTGGTTCCCCAGGGCTTTCCCATTTCTCCCCAGATTTCCATCCTTCATATTTAGTTTCAAAGTGGGAAAAACTGATGTGTTTGTGTATTCAGGGGTAAAGTGGTGAGGAAGAAGGCAGTGGCCATGAGGAAGAAGGCTTGGATGGAGAAGAGACAACTAATCGTAACTTTATATAAAGCTAACTTTATATTGAGTGATTATTGCATGCCAGGTGCTGTGCTAAATGCTTTTTTGTTCATTATCTCAATTAATTCTTCACAAGTCCCTTGAGGTAGAAAAGGGAGGCTCCAAGGATGTGATATGCTAAAAATGGCTGTACATTTTTTATTGTTCCTCCCATTGAGAGAGTCAAATTCCCTTTTCTTTGAATCCAGGCTGTCTTAATAACTTACTCAACCAGGAGAAGGCAGCAGAAATGATGTTCTGGACCTTCTGAAGCTTGGTCATAAGAAGCCTTTCTTGTAATACTCTCTATCTCTTAGAGCCTTGAGAAACTGTAAAAAGTCCAACAACCTTGAGAACCTATGAGAAGGTTCTACAAGAACCAACCTATGAGAAGCACAAACCACGGGGAGAGGTTGTGGAGCATGGGATTCCACATGGAAATAGCTACAGTCTGAGGAGCACTGAGGCACAAAGCATGGGAGTGAAATAACCATCTTAGAACTGGATTCTTCAGATGATGCCACATGGATCCAAGATGAACTGCCCAGCTGAGCCCTGAATTCTTAATCCCCTAAATTGTGGTCAAAATAAAATGGTTATTTTCCGAAACCACTAATTTTAGAGATTTTTTTAAATGCTGTAACAGGCAACCTGAACAGATAGATTAACTTTTGATCAAAGTCACACAGTAGATGTTGGAACTGAGCCTCAAATCCAGGTGGTATGAACCCAGAGTCTGCTCTCTTAACCATGGAGCCCATACTGTTTCCTTAAATGGAGAACGCTGGTTAATTGAGTTGGGAAAGTCAAACATTTCCAGAGAACAAGGCATCAGAGCCCAGAGTGAGGAAGGGAGAAGGGGAAAAGGACTCTCATTTATCAAGGAGATTCTGTGTTTAGTCACTGTGCTAGAAATACTTTCCCTGATTTAATTCTTGGAAAAAACCCTTTTAAAGCAGGCATTTTTAACACCATTTCACTAAACAAAAGATAGAAACATGTTTCAGAATAACTTGCCAAAATCCGACATCCAGGAAGTCACAGAGTTGGGTTTTAAACTCAGGTCAGGATCCAAAGCCACTGTGAGCATCGTGCTGGATGTCCTGCTAACTGAGTGAATTTCAGGAGCAGGTCCCAGCGCTGGACTCCCCAGAAGGAAGACATCCCTGCCTACAAGGGCAGGCTTCCGTTCCAGGTAAGCACTGAGCATGCTAAGGTCAGAAGGGATTTATTTCACTTCTACATCAGAAGACAAAAACTTTTAATTAAAAGAAGAGAGAAAAAACTGCCAGAGACTGAGCAGGAAGTCCACGCCATCTGACAGTTTCAATTTTCACTTACAGCTTACTTTCACCGATTGATATCCTTCTCTTGCCTGCTGAAAAGAACCATTAGCTTCTATAAATCACCTTCCAAAGTCACAGGCAACTGCCACTTTAACCCTCACTTGGACACGAATTCAGCAACAACAATGTCTGCTACGTTTTGCTGATCACTAACTGTGTGTCAGAATCTATGCAGAGTGCTTGCATCCATAATCCCATTTAACTCCCCAAAAGTCCTGTGCGGTAGGGGCTGTTAGCATCTCTCATTTAAAGAAAGTTGATCAAGTTTCTGTGTTATAAGACTTCCCAAAACCCCAGCCATGCTGCTGTGCCTGAGAAGCTCCAAGAGGGCATTATTATCATTGTTGTTGTCAGTATTATTAGTAGTAGTATTTTCTCTCTCCACTTTATACAGAATTGACACTTTCTTGTTGTTTACTATGTTCCAGACACAATTCACTATTCTAAATGCTTTCTAAGCATCAACCCATTTAATGACCTTCACAACTTCAATTATTTGTTGTCATTTTGTAGATGAGGATACTCAGGCATGGAGAGGTAAAGAAATCTGCCCCAGGCACACAGCTGGGAAGTGGGAGAGGCAGAATTCAAATGCAGGCAGATTGGGTGTGCTCATCACCAATGGACTGTGCTGAGATATCTCAAAGGCTCAGTAGTCCATGGAGCACATATAGAATCTCTGAAGTTCTTTGAGATTGTACTCTGGAAGTCTTCAGCCACTGGCTGAAGAACTGCTGTTTTAGCTCTGATCATTGGCAGCTGTGTGTCTGCTGATGCACTAGCATCCCCAACCATGGCAGGGTCTCTTGCCCCACCTCTGCGACTGGGTCCCCTGGGCTACCCAAAGCTGCCAGAACAAAACACAAATCAATGGCGGGCTGATCACCACAAAAACCTCCTCTCCTGAAAGGCTGATTCAGCCCTCTCCATGCCCACTCCCACACCCCCCAGCTGTTGAGGTGCCAGCGTGCCTCTCACGTAATCATACTACCTGGGTTAGGATACAGACATTTCATGGCAGGCTGGCCTCAGTGAGGAAAGGAGGTGTCTGTTCTCTGCCTCTGACATTTCCACTTTCAGCCTATGAGAGCAGAAGACAGAGATCACCAGCTGTGGCAGGATGCCGAGAATCCCAGGAAAACACCTCCCGACAATCAATAGAGGCTTCTAGGAGCTCCATTCCTGAGCCTTCTCTTTGGTGTCTTCCTCTGAATCTTTGCTCAGCTGCTACTGCTGTGTCACTGGCACCCCAGACAAGGAGTTGAATGATCTTATAAAGTAAAAGACTCTAAACGGAAAGGATCCTAGGGATTATTTCACCCTGTCTCATCATGTACACACACATACATCATGTACACTAGGAGACTGAGGTGCACAGAGTGAAAAGGGCTTCAGACCTTCCTGATTTGAGTTAGGACCCAAAGTACAATGTCCTGAGTCCCAGTTCAGTGTTCTTTCCAATAGTACAGTCATTTCTTAGATTGTTAGGGGGAGCGAATTAAGAACAATTGGTCCAGGTATCTAATTTTATAGCTGGGAAACTGAGGTCCAGAGAGAAGGAAAGCCCTAATTCATAAATAATGACTTTGCTTTGGTTATTTGTGTTCATATACTTCCCTCCTGAGTCTGCAAGTGCCATGAAACTAGAGTCCTTGCTGGATTCATCTTCATACCTAGGAAATGACTGACACAGAGCAAATGCTCAATAAATCATAGTCAAATGGATGATGGATCTAAGAACAAATGAATAAATGCACAGTGGAATGAATAAATGGATGAATGAATTAATAAATAAATTCATCTACCTTAAAGTATTGGTCCCTATTGGGAAGAAATTCCTAAGGAAGTAACTCTTGAAGTTGTCATCACTCATCAGTATCAGAATTCAAGTCAGTTTCAAATGTTTTCCTAAGCATTCAGTTTGATGAAGAGAGAAAAAGCAATCCACATCAGCAGGGAGAGGTGTTTGGTGGGAGAAGAAGCTTAGATCTGGTAGGGTGGGACAGCTAGACAGATAACATGCTTGCATTTCTTTTAAGGGTACTAAGTTCTCTTTAGACCCATTATCTCATTAATCCTCAAGAGGGCTCAGTGGTGTGTATATCATGCCCATTTCTCAGATGAGAAGACAGGGTCATGGATAGAAAAGAACCAACCCATGACCACTTGGATCCTTGGGCAGAGTCAGGCTTGGAATCCATGCCCTCCCATTCTGCTCTCTGCCAGGTGGTATTGGAAACTGTGCTGAGGGTTAGAGGGGTCCTGAAGACACCTTTTGCACCATTAAACCAAAAACAGCTTGTGCTTTTTTCCAGAAAGAAATCTGTAAACAACTGGTGTCACCATGCTGGGCCCCCGTGGGCTCAGGAAGGATTAAACTATAGCTCCACGGACTGAGCTCATTTCTCACTCTGTCTCATTAGGAGAGGCCATCGGCACCTACAGCCGAGAGCTGGCCTGTCATCCACTCACACCTCCCACTCTCAGGTGACAGCCCCGCAGGCTGCTCCATTCCATGTCCGATGTCAATTTCTTGGAGACAAATGGTGGGGCTTTTTCTAAGAAATTGAAATGTGCTGTTTTTTCAACCAATATTTATGGTGCACCCTGTGTATACCTCTGTGTGCTAGGTGCTTTGGGGAAGAACAGAATGAACGGTCCTATTATATGCTAAGCATGATACTATTTTATACACATTATCTTATTTATTAGTATCATTATTCTTGCTGCTGCTATTGTTGTTTTTATTTAAGGCTATCTTTTATTGAGCACTTATTCTGTACCAGAATTTTGCACTTTTTATATAATGATGATGAGGATGATAATGATGATGATGACAATGACTGCATAGGGTTGAATAGTGCTTCTCCCCCAAAGTTCATTCCCCCTCTAGAATCTCAGAATCTTATCTCAGATCTTATTTGGAAATGAGTCTTTCTAGATGTAATTAAGTTAAGATGAGGTCATAGAGGATTATGGTGAGACAAAACCCAATCCTTGGTACCATTATAAGAAAACGGAAGTTTGGAAACATACACAGAGAAAAGAATGCTACATGAAGATAGAAACACAAAGGGAGAACATCATGTGAAGAAAGAGGCAGAGATTGAAGTGATGCATCTACGAACCAAAGAACACCAAAGATTTCTGGTGACCACTTGAAGCTAGGAACAAACAAGGAAGAATTCTCCCCTAAAGCCTTTGAAGGCAACATGGCCATGATGACACCTTGATTTTGGACTTCTAGCCTCCAGAATTGTGAGATAATCCATTTCTGTTATTTTAAGCCAAGCAGTTTGTGGTAATTTGTTAAGCAGCCCTAGGGAAATGAATACAATGATTTTACTTGTCCTTTCTTGAGTACTTTCCAGGACAGCACTATACGAGAATTTCACGTGAATTATCTCCTGTCTCATCTTGAGCATAACCCATAAGGGATCCCCCAGCCACAGTATCTGCGAGATTTTCCAACACCAGAAATCACGACCAATTGGTTTACTCCTTGAGTTTCTCAAGTGTTAACTCCCAAGGAGAGAGCCCAATTGGCCCACCTCATGTTGAGTCAGAGCATGGATCATGCGTCACCGTGGAGCTAAGAATGTGTTGCTTTTCATTCAAGAGTCCCCCTGGCTTGATCCAATCTTTTGTCGTCTAGAGTTGGGGAAAGAACAAAGGAAAAGGTTAAGGCTGAGACATGGATGTTCAGGAGATCATCACAAAGTCCTCCGGATTGTATTTTCCCACATTCCAAGAGGACCTAAGGTCAAGCAGAGAAAAGATGCACTTTATCAAGATGAGGGAGATGCTATTATCCAGTTGTGCTTTCCCTCAGCACTCTTGGCAAGTCACATAAACTCTCTAAGCTTTAGTTTCTTCATCTATAAAATGGGGATAATTGTTTCCTCATGTGAGTATGCTGAAGAGGAGACAATTAATACCAACAGTGGGAAATACAATAGATCCTCACTACATAGCTGCTTCTCTTACCATTGTAAGGATAATGCTGTCTAGCCTATCTATTTGGATATTGTAATTATTTATTTGAAGCAGTTTGGTTAAACATTTATTAAGTGTCGACTATGTATATGAGTGTTATCATACATGAAACGTCTCTGAGAATGCCCTGGCCACATGTCTGAGTTCTGTCACTGGTGTTACTATGATCATCATCCTGCCTCTGGTAGACCAACTCTAGAAAGCTGGGCTGATGCTGCACCAAATAACCTGAGTTAGGGATTCTTAGCAAGCAGGCAGGCAGGCAGAGCCAGAGCTCGCAATGAAGGTAAAACAACTCTAAAGAGATAGCCAGGGGACTTCTTTCCTATATTAAGCTATTGATTTTTTTATAAACTAAGAGCACAAAAGGCCAGTGAAAACAATTGAATCCCAGAGCTGGACACCAAAAAAATCAGACGTTCTTTGTCCCTTGTTGGCCAATTTCATGAAGTGACTTCCTTTTAGAGAAAACATGAGACTCCTTTATTTCTAGGAAGTAAGAGGAAGGCAGGGAGGAAGGGAGAGAGCAAGGGAGGGAGGGAGGGAGCAGTATGAGAAAAGGCTCTAAACTGGAGAACAGGAAACCTAATTTCTAGCTCAACTCAGCCACTGATCAAATTCCTTCCTTTCTTCCAGAGATCAGGTGGTAAAACTTGATGCTCTCTACATTTGGACAGTCTGCGACCCTGTTACAGGAGGGAGGCAGGGAGGAGAGAAAGGATGGATGAAAGAAGAGAAGACCTGTAAGAACACACAGTGAGCCTAGGAAGAAGATTCTGGTTGGATTAACTCTTGAGCTTCACCTGGACTCCAGCTATGAGCCCAGACAATGTTCCCATCAAGGACCCTTGCCCTCAGCTGGTAGTGGGGACTGAAGCTTCTTCAGCTGGGGAGGGAGCTTTATTTAACAAAACTAAGCCAAAGTATGAATAAGGAATTCTGGGCCTTGGAAGGGCCATGCAGGAACCTTGAGGTACCACGCTGGGCCTCGAGGAACCCTGAAATACAAGCTCCTTAGCTTCAGGGTAAAATGCTACTCCACTCTGGAGTTATGCCTTGGGTAGGTGTAGACCACTCAGAGAAAACTATGCTCCATTTCTCTTCAAGACTGACACCTCCTCCTATGACTGTAGACTGAGATTTAATGGTACTTACTGAGAGCATCACTTTGGTACTCTACATGCACCAGCTCCCTGGCTCCTGGGGGCTGAAGATCATGGTTTCTATTTTATAGGAACTCTATGGAAATGCTGGAAGTACATCACTCCTCCAAGAACCAAGCCTAGCATTATTGAGACCAAGGACTCAGTCTCTTTTCTGCACCAAGACATTCTGCTCATTGGGGTCGCATTAATTGTTATATGCCAGGCATCATGATGAGCTTTACAGACATTGTGTCATTTACTACTCATGACAGGCCCATGACATAAATATTATTGCCCACACATGAAAGATAGCACAAAGGTAGTCATATTTGAGGTGTCATCATGCCAAATTATCTTCTTGGAGTCAGGACGAAGTTGTTCCTAGAGTCTGGGCCACTACCTTTTCCAGATACTGATGCTCACCCAGCCCTGGCTTGGGGGCCAGGAGCTCAGAGATGTTCAGGGATCTGGAACCATCTGTCAGATGTCATCACATGAGCTGGCCACACAATCCACTTGCTTTCTTCCACTTCAGGAGGAGGATTGGCTTTCAGAGAGGTGGTATTGTGGAAGGAAACGAAACATCCAGGTGGATTCAATATGTCTATCTTGGGCCTGAGCTTATACCTTATAGCAGTTCTCTTTGACCAGTGTCATTGCTGTGTTATTCCCTCATCTATGACAATCAGCCACATGTTTGTACTGTGCACCTAAGGAGACACCTTAATTTTCACTCATGATTAAATGCTGAACTCAATTCTAAACACTTCCATAAAGCCTTTCTTCAGCATGGCAATTCTCCATGGAATCTCTTCCTTCTGACCTTCTAGGACATTCTCTCTACTTTTTAAAGAATTTATTTTAATTCTACATGTGGTCTCTGAGCCTCCTTTGAGAACAAGTTCTCATGCTCATGGCAGCAGTAACTCTCCAAGGTGCTTTTATGGCTCTTAGTTTGAGTTACTCTAGATTCAGACAAAGAGGTAAGGATTGGAGTGCAGGTAGTTAATTTTTGTGGGGAAATAAACACAGGGGAAGAATGGGAAGTGAGAAGGGGGAAAGGAAGGCAGCCAATAATGTGTGAGCAGCGAGGGAGTAAACTCCCTGGGGCATTCAGGAAGCTGGATTAGAGCAGACTTCAGAGTTATCCCACCCAAGGGGCAAAAGAGCTGGGATAATTATATACTGACTCCTGCTGAGTATCATGCAGTGGGGTCTTTCCATCCTGTTGCGTATGTGGGAGAAGTAGGTTTCAACAGAGAAAGATCTCAGGCAGTTGGAATCAGGCCAGGAGCACTGAAGTAGTCAGGGTGACGGAAAATGGGCAGGACACCAATAGTATCTACTGTGTGCCTGCTTCTCTAGCCTATCCGTAAGGGTCAGCTATTTGATCTACAAAACGGGGGTTGCTGAGGAAGTTAAACAAGCACTCATCACACATGTAAGTTGTTAGCAGCGTGGGCAGCATATGGTAAGCATCTAAAAAATATTGACTGTCATTTCTTTTTCAACAGACACTGGATCTCTCTCTGAGAAACCCAAGACGTGTATACTTCCTAAGAGTGGGGAAACTGAGGCCCCAAAATATCCAATGACTCCTTTAGAGAAATGAGACTGCTTAGCAGTAGAATGTGTGTGACTCCCCCAAGAGTGAAATCCAAGGCCACAGAAGTTCTTATATCAACATGCCCTCCTCTCTGCAAAGTGATCACACAGCTGTGCAAGACTGTGTCCAATAAGGATGGAGACATGGATGGGCAGTGGTTTCATCACTGGATTTTCATCATTGTCTTTTTTGTTTTAATGGGGGGTAATTATTTTTCTCCTTAGAATCTCAATAAACATTATATCTAAGACAAGATGCTGGGTACAAGTTGAATCTGTATGAATAACTTCCTGAGAGATTTTGAGCTCATAAGCCTCTTTGGGTCTTATCAGTTTCTCTCTTTTTCTTTTTAAGTATTATTTATTTAAATAAAATTTACATTCAATAAAATTCACCTTTTTTAGGTGTATGGTTTGATGAGTTTTGACAAACATAGAATCAATCCTATAAACACCACTGCCATCAAGGTATATAGTAGATATTTCCTTTATTCTCAGAAGTTCCCTCATGACCTCTGTATTCCATTCCCTCCCCCAACCCCCAGTGCCAGGCAACCACTGATCTGATTTCTGCTCCTATAGTGTTGCCTTTTCCAGAATGTCAATGGAATCATAGGGTATATAGCTTTTTGTGTCTGACTTCTTTCCCTTAGCATAATGCATCTGAGTTTCATTCATGTTGTTGCTTATAATAGTAGTTTGCTTTCTTTCAGCACTGAGGAACAGTCTATTCTGTGGATGTATCACAATATGTTTATCCATTCAGTAGTTGATGGACATTTGGGTTGCTTCCAGTTTGGGATGATTATGAGTAAAGCTGCTGTAATCATTCCTGTATGTGTCTTTGTGTGGTCATATGTTTTCATTTCTCTTGGATAAATACCTAGAAGTGGGAATCACAGAGTTGTATGGTGTTATGGACTTAACTGCATCTCCCCAAAATTCATATGGCGAAGCCTTAACCCCCACTACTTCACAATGCAACTGTATCTGGAATAAGTCCTTTAAAGGAAAAAGGTGGACAAATTGGTTCAAGATGGCGGCGTAGAAGGATGTGCTCTCACTCCCTCTTGCAAGAGCACCAGATTCACAACTAACTGCTGAACAATCATTGTCAGGAAGACACTGGAACTCACCAAAAAAAGATACCACACATCCAAAGACAAAGGGGAAGCCACAGTGAGACAGTAGGAGGGGCGCAATCACAGTAAAATCAAATCCCATAACTGCTGGGTGGGTGACTCACAAACTGGAGAACACAAATACCACAGAAGTCCACCCACTGCAGTGAAGGTTCTGAGCCCCATGCCAGGCTTCCCAACCTGGGGGTCTGGCAACGGGAGGAGGAATTCCTAGAGAATCAGACTTTAAGGCTAGCAGGATTTAACTGCAAGACTTCGACAGGACTGGGGGAAACAGAGACTCTACTCTTGGAGGGCACACACAAAGTAGTGTGCACATAAGGACCCAGGGGAAGGAGCAGAGACCCCATAGGAGAGTGAACCAGACCTACCTGCTAGTGTTGGAGGGTATCCTGCAGAGGCGGGGGGTGGCTGTGTCTCACCATGAGGACAAGGACACTGGCAGCAGAAGTTCTGGGAAGTACTCCTTGGCATGAGCCTTCCCAGAGTCTGCCATTAGCCCCACCAAAGAGCCCAGGTTGGCTCCACTGTTGGGTCGCCTCAGGCCAAACAACCAACAGTGAGGGAACCCAGCCCCACCCATCAGCACTCAGGCAGATTAAAGTTTTACTGAGCTCTGCCCACCAGAGCAACAGCCAGCCATACCCAACACCAGTCCCTCCCATCAGGAAACTTGCACAAGCCTCTTAGACAGCCTCATCCACCAGAAGGTAGACAGCAGAAGCAAGAAGAACTACAATCCTGCAGCCTGTGGAACAAAAACCACATTCATGGAAAGACAGACAAGATGAAAAGACAGAGGGCTACGTACCAGATGAAGGAACAAGATAAAACCCCAGAAAAACAACTAAATGAAGTGGAAATAGGCAACCTTTCAGAAAATGAATTCAGAATAATGATAGTGAAGATGATCCAGGACATTGGAAAAAGAATGGAGGCAAAGATCGAGAAGATGCAATAAATGTTTAACAAAGACCAAGAAGAATTAAAGAACAAACAAACTAGAGATGAACAATACAATAACTGAAATGAAAAATACACTACAGGGAATGAATAGCAGAATAACTAAGGCACAAGAACAGATAAGTGACCTGGAAGACACAATGGTGGAATTCACTGCTGTGGAACAGAATAAAGAAAAAAGAATGAAAAGAAATGAAGACAGCCTAAGAGACCACTGGGACAACATTAAACACAACAACACTTGCATTATAGGGGTCCCATAAGGAGAAGAGAGAGAGAAAGGACCCAAGAAAATATTTGAAGAAATTATAGTCGAAAACTTCCCTAATATGGGAAAGGAAATAGCCACCCAAGACCAGGAAGCACAGAGAGTCCCATACAGGATAAACACAAGGAGAAACACGCTGAGACAAACAGTAATCAAACTGGCAAGTATGAAAGACAAAGAAAAATTATTGAAAGCAGCAAGGGAAAAATGACAAATAACATACAAGGGAACACGCATAAGGTTAACAGCTGAGTTCTCAGCAGAAACTCTACAAGCCAGAAGGGACTAGCATGACATATTTAAAGTGATGAAAGGGAAGAACCTACAACCAAGATTAATCTACCTGGTGAGGATCTCATTCAGATTCAATGGAGAAAACAAAAGCTTTACAGACAAGCAAAAGCTAAGAGAATTCAGCATCACCAAACCAGCTCTACAGTAAATGCTAAAGGAACTTCTCTAAGTGGGAAACACAAGAGAAGAAAAGGACATACAAAAACAAACACAAAATAATTAAGAAAATGGTAATAGGAACATATATATCGATAATTACCTTAAATGTGAATGGATTAAATGCTCCAACCAAAAGACACAGGCTTGCTGAATGGATACAAAAACAAGACCCATCTATATGCTGTCTACAAGAGACCCACTTCAGACCTAGGGACTCATACAGACTGAAAGTGAGGGGATGGAAAAAGATATTCCATGCAAATGGAAATCAAAAGAAAGCTGGAGTAGCAATACTCATATCAGATAAAATAGACTTTAAAATAAAGAATGTTACAAGAGACAAGGAAGGATACTACATAATGATCAAGGGATCAATCCAAGAAGAAGACGTAACAATTATAAATATATATACCCCCAAGATAGGAGCACCACAATATGTAAGGCAACTGCTAACAGCTCTAAAAGAGGAAATCAACACTAACACAAAAATAGTGGAGGACTTTAACACCTCACTTACGCCAATGGACAGATCATCCAAACAGAAAACTAATAAGGAAACACAAGCTTTAAATGACACAAGATACCAGAGAGATTTAATTGATATTTATAGGACACTCCATCCAAAGGCAGCAGATTACAATTTCTTCTCAAGTGTGTATGGAACATTCTCCAGAATAGATCACATCTTGGGTCACAAATCAAGCCTCAGTAAATTTAAGAAAATTGAAATAATATCAAGCATCTTTTCTGACCACAACACTATGAGATTAGAAATCAATTACAGGGAAAAAAATGTAAAATCACAAACACATGGAGGCTAAACAATACATCACTAAATAACCAAGAGTTCACTGAAGAAATCAAAGAGGAAATCAAAAACTACCTAGAGACAAAAGACAATGAAAACACGAAGATCCAAAACCTATGGGATGCAGCAAAAGCAGCTCTAAGAGGGAAGTTTATAGCAATACAATCCTACCTCAAGAAACAAGAAAAAACTCAAATAAACAACCTAACCGTACACCTAAAGGAACTACAGAAAGAAGAACAAACAAAACCCAAAGTTAGTAGAAGGAAAGAAATCATAAAGATCAGAGCAGAAATAAATGAAACAGAAACAAAGAAAACAATAGCAAAGATCAATAAAACTAAAAGCTCGTTCTTTGAGAAGATAAACAAAATTGATAAACCATAAGCCAGACTCATCAAGAAAAAAAAGGGAGAGGACACAAATCAATAAAATTAGAATTGAAAAAGGAGAAGTTACAACAGACACCACAGAAATACAAAGCATCATAAGAGACTACTACAGGCAACTCTATGCCAATAAAATGGACAACCTAGAAGAAACGGACAAATTCTTAGAAAGGTATAACCTTCCAAGACTGAATGAGGAAGAAATAGAAAATATGAACAGACCAATCACAACTAATGAAATTGAAACTGTGATTAAAAATCTTCCAACAAACAAAAGTCCAGGACCAGATGGCTTCACAGGTGAATTCTATCAAACATTTAGAGGAGAGCTAACACCCATCCTTCTGAAACTCTTTCCAAAAATTGCAGAGGAAGGAACATTCCCAAACTCATTCTATGAGGCAACCATCACCCTGATACCAAAACCAGACAAAGATACTACAAAAAATGAAAATTACAGACCAATATCACTGATGAATACAGATGCAAAAATCCTCAACAAAATACTAGCAAATAGAATCCAACAACACATTAAAAGGATCATACACCATGATCAAGTGGGATTTATCCCAGGGATGCAAGGATTCTTCAATATACACAAATCAATCAATGTGATACACCATATTAACAAATTGAAAACTAAAAATCATATGATCAGGCTTCCCTGGTGGCGCAGTGGTTGAGAGTCCACCTGCTGATGCAGGGGAAATGGGTTCATGCCCTGGTCCGGGAAGATCCCACATGCCACGGAGCAGCTGGGCCCATGAGCCATGGCTGCTGAGCCTGCGCGTCCGGAGCCTGTGCTCCGCAACAGGAGAGGCCACAACAGTGAGAGGCCCGCATACCACACACACGCACAAAAAAATCATATGATCATCTCAACAGATGCAGAAAAAGCTTTTGACAAAATTCAACATGCATTTATGGTAAAAGCTCTCCAGAAAATGGGCATAGAGGGAACCTACCTCAACATAATAAAGACCATATATGACAAATCCACAACAAACATCATTCTCAATGGTGAAAAACTGAAAGCATTTCCTCTAACATCAGGAACAAGACAAGGATGTCCACTCTCACCACTATTATGCAACATAGTTTTGGAAGTCCTAGCCATGGTAATCAGAGAAGAAAGAGAAATAAAGGAATACAAATTGGAAAAGAAGAAGTAAAACTGTCACTGTTTGCAGATGACATGATACTATACATAGAGAATCCTAAAGATGCTACCAGAAAACTACTAGAGCTAATCAGTGGGGCCTCCCTGGTGGCGCAGTGGTTGAGAGTCCGCCTGCCGATGCAGGGGATATGGGTTCGTGCCCCGGTCTGGGAGGATCCCATATGCCGCGGAGCGGCTGGGCCCGTGAGCCATGGCCGCTGGGCCTGCGCGTCCGGAGCCTGTGCTCCGCAACGGGAGAGGCCACAACAGTGAGAGGCCCGCATACCGCAAAAAAAAAAAAAAAAAAAAAAAAAAAATAGAGCTAATCAGTGAATTTGGTAAAGTTGCAGGATACAAAATTAATGCACAGAAATCTCTGGCATTCCTATACACTAAGGATGCAAAATCTGAAAGAGCAATTAAGGAAACACTCCCATTTACCACTGCAACAAAAAGAATAAAATACCTAGGAATAAACCTACCTAGGGAGACAAAAGACCTGTATGCACAAAACTAGAAGACAGTGATGAAAGAAATTAAAAATGATACAAACAGATGGAGAGATATACCATGTTCTTGGATTGGAAGAATCAACATTGTGAAAATGACTATACTACCCAAAGCAATCTACAGATTCAACGTAATCCTTATCAAATTACCAATGGCATTTTTTACAGAACTAGAACAAAAAATCTTAAAATTTGTATGGAGACACAAAAGACCCCGAATAGCCAAAGTGGTCTTGAGGGGAAAAAACAGAGCTGGAGGAATCAGTCCTGATGTCAGACTATACTACAAAGCTTCAGTGATCAAGACAATATGGTACTGGCACAAAAACAGAAATATAAATCAACAGAACAGGACAGAAGCCCAGAGATAAACCCATGTACCTATGGTCAACTAATCTATGACAAAGGAGGCAAGGATATACAATGGAGAAAAGACAGTCTCTTCAATAACTGGTGCTGGGAAAACTGGACAGCTACATGTAAAAGAATGAAATTAGAACACTCCCTAACACCATACACAAAAATAAACTCCAAATGGATTAGAGACCTAAATGTAAGATGGGACACTATAAAACTCTTAGAGGAAAACATAGGAAGAACACTCTTTGACATATATCACAGCAAGATCTTTTCTGATCCACCTCCTAGAGTAATGGAAATAAAAACAAAAATAAACAAATGGGACCTAATGAAACTTAAAAGCTTTTGCACAGCAAAGGAAACTACAAACAAGATGAAAAGACAACCCTCACAATGGGAGAAAATATTTGCAAATGAATCAACGGACAAAGGATTAATCTCCAAAATATATAAACAGCTCATGCAGCTCAATATTAAAAAGTAAACAACCCAATCCAAAAATGGGCAGAACACCTAAATAGACATTTCTCCAAAGAAGATATACAGATGGCCAAGAAGCATATGAAAAGCTGTTCAACATCACTAAGTATTAGAGAAATGCAAATCAAAAGTACAATGAGGTATCACCTCACACCAGTTAGAATGGGCATCATCAGAAAATCGACAAACAACAAATGCTGGAGAAGGTGTGGAGAAAAGGGAACCCTTGTGCACTGTTAGTGGGAATGTAAATTGATACAGCCACTATGGAGAACAGTACGGAGGTTCCTTAAAAAACTAAAAATAGAATTACCATATGACCCAGCAATCCCACTACTGGGCATATACCCACAGAAAACCATAATTCAAAAAGACACATGCACCCCAATGTTCATTGCAGCACTATTTACAATGGCCAGGACACAGAAGCAACCTAAATGCCCATTGACAAAGGAATGGATAAAGAAGAAGTGGTACATATATACAATGGAGTATTACTCAGCCATAAAAAGGAAAGAAATTGGGTCATTTGTTGAGACGTGGATGGATCTAGAGACTGCCATACAGAGTGAAGTAATTCAGAAAGAGAAAAACAAATATCATATATTAACACATATATGTGGAACCTAGAAAAATGGTACAGATGAACCGGTTTGCAGGGGAGAAATTGAGACACAGATGTAGAGAACAAACGTATGGACACCAAGGGGGGAAAGTAGCTTGGCATGGGTGTGTGTGTGTGTGATGCATTGGGAGACTGGGATTGACATGTATACATTGATGTATATAAAATGGATAACTAATAATAACCTGCTGTATAAAAAAATAAATAAAATTCAAAAAATAAAAATAATAAAGTAAAAAGGTGGTTAGGGTGTGTGGTAATTTAATCTGATCAGTGTTGTTATAAGGAAAGGAAATTTGAATACACAAAGAGATGTCAGGGATGTGTACACAAAGAGGAAAGTACTTGTGAGGATACAGCAAGAAGGTGGCCACCTGCAAGCCAAAGAGAGAGGCCTCAGGAGAAACCAAACATACTGACACCTTATCTTGGACTTCCAGCCTCCAGAACTGTGAGCAAATAAATCTCTGTTGTTTGAATTACCTGACCTGTGGTATTTTGCTATGGCAGCCCTAGCAAACTAATACATATAATAATTGCATGTTTAACTTTATAAGAAACTGCCAAAATGTTTTCCAAAGTGGATGTACCATTTTACATTCCCATAAACAATGGAAGAATCTCAGTTTCCCCATCTTCTCCCCATTTTAATAGTTGTGCAGTGATTATTTCATTGTGGCTTTAATTTGTATTTCTTTAGTAACTCATGATGTTGAGCTTCTTTTCATGGTTTTTTTGTTACCCTATTTCTTCTTTGACGAAAAGTCTGTTCAGTTTTTTTGCCCATTTTTAATTGGTTTATTTTCTTATTAATGCATTTTGAGAGTTCTTTTTTTTTTTTTTTTTCTTTTTGCGGTATGTGGGCCTCTCACTGTCGTGGCCTCTCCCGTTGCGGAGCACAGGCTCCGGATGCGCAGGCCCAGCGGCCATGGCTCACGGGCCCAGCCGCTCCGCGGCATATGGGATCCTCCCAGACCGGGGCACGAACCCGTATCCCCTGCATCGGCAGGCGGACTCTTAACCACTTGCGCCACCAGGGAGGCCCTTGAGAGTTCTTTAAAACCTCTAGATACAAGTCCTTTATCTGATATATCTTTGCAACTATTGTCTTTTGTCTGTGGTTTGCCTTTTCTTTTTCAACGGTGCTTTTTGAAGAGCAGCAGTCTACATAAAATCCAGCTTATGATTTATTTTCTTTTATGACTTGTGCTTCTTGTGTCCTATCCAAGAAAACTTTAGCATGCTGAAGACTTTCTGCTCCACTCCTCCATGCCCTAATTTTCAGTGGGACAACTGCCCGTTGCTGAAGGCATGCAGTTGTTTGCTCTACCAGGGATGGGAGCAGGTAAGTCTATAAGATTGAGGGATGAAGGGGTAGAAGCTCCCTTGGCTAGTGGACCAAAGCCATGTTCTCCTACAGCATCATCAGTTAAAACGCTGATATGCCAATAGCCTGTGCCAATTTATTCTGGCTTCCAAGCCAGGCAGCATGGGTTAGAGGTACACAAGGGACCAAACTCCCTCGACCAGCAACACTGGATAGAATTGTGAATGGTTGGAAGAATGAAATAAAATTTAATCTGGCAAGTACAGAGAATGGGGCACAGTATGGTGACTGAGGAGGCTAGGGCCAGCCCAGAAATCTTTGGACACATCATTACAAAGTCTGGCCTCATCCTAAAGTCATTGAAGAGCCACTAAAGAACTTCACAGAGAACATAATCTGATTTGTAATTCAGAAAGATCATTCTGGTTTCAGAGTACAGAATGAATTAAAAGAGAGCAAGACTAGAGGGAGGGAGACCAGTTAGGAGCTGTTGGAACAATCTTCTTGTTTTTTATTGACATACAGTTGATTTACAATATTATATTAGTTATAGGTGTACAACATAATGATTCAGTATTTTTATAGAGTATACTCCATTTAAAGTTATTACAAAATAATGGCTATACTTCCCTGCAATGTACAATAGAACCTTGCTGCTTATTTATTTTACATGTGTACTTTAAGAGATGGATTGATGGCTGAGACTAGGGTGGTGGCAATGAGAGTGGAGAAAAGTGTATCGATTATCTTTAAGTCCCTTTAATATTTGGAAATTCTCAAAATGCCTCATAAACTCTACGTCCTTAACAAAACAAGGAAAATGTTAATTGCTACTATTATTGTTAAACCATCCTGGATCCTTCTTTCTTCGATGCATTTACCACAATAGCTAATTACACTACAGAGTCACAGTACCAGATCGATAATATAATAATACTAATATTTACATCGCCCCTGTCTCCCAAAGGGAGGAGCATTACTGAACAATCAACAAACAACCCATTTCTACTTCCCTGATGATCACTTTGAGACAAACAAGTGGCTCTTCCCACTTTGAAGAGTTCCAAGTTGAGCAGAAACTGCAGGATGTGTGATATATTTGAATTTTCATCATTTATTGAGAACTTGCTATGTGCCAAGCACGTTTTCACATATTATTTCATTTAATTCTCATGGCAATCCTGTGAATTTAGATATGTTTGTCCCAAACTAGAAACTAAGAAAACTAAAGTGCAGAGATGGAGTGACTTTTGCAAGGCTATAAAGTCAGGAAATGGAGGCTTCCCTGGTGGTACAGTGGTTAAGAATCTGCCTGCCAATGCAGGGGACACAGGTTCGAGCCCTGGTCCGGGAAGATCCCACATGCTGCGGAGCAACTAAGCCCGTGCGCCACAACTACAGAACCTGCGCTCTAGAGTCCATGTGCCACAACTACTGAGCCCGCACACCTAGAGCCTGTGCTCCACAACAAGAGAAGCCACTGCAATGAGAAGCCCACACACCACAACAAAGAGTAGCCCCCGCTCTCTGCAACTAGACAAAGGCCGCACGCAGCAACAAAGACCCAACGCAGCCAAAAAATAATTAATTGATTTTTAAAAAATAAAATAAAATAAAGTCAGGAAATACAAGTGGGGATTTGAACCCCATGCTCTCTTGGGTCCCCTGGTATTTTCTTCCTGCCAGTTGAAAACACCATGCTTCCCATCCATATGTCACACTCGCATAAATGAAAGTAATAACTTTCAGACACATAAAACTGAAATAACTTTAGGGAATTAGCATTCTTAACAGGTCTTGGTGTTGGAATTTTTAAAAACATCTTTATTAGAATTACTCTCCTTAGGGAAATACTGATATTTTTTAACTGATAAAGAAAATGCATGGGTATAAAGAAACAGTGATTTGTCTGAAAGCCACCAAGAACCAATACATTAAAATTTTAAGACAAATAATTAAGAGAAATGAATTGGGGCTGGGAATTGTATTTCTTAAGTGAACAACACTATCTCCCGGATTTAACAAGGAAGAAAGTCATTTCTATTGGTATCAGTGGTTCTTAAACAGGTGAGGTGTTACAGATCTCATTTAAAATATGACAGGCTATTATAGACTGTCTCTCCCACAAAATGCCCCGAACATAAAATTTAGTATATAATTTCAAGTGTTTTAAAGAACTCCCGTTATAGATGACTTCTATCTATAACCTCAGATTAAAACCTCAGACCTGAAGTATTATGCCAATATAAATACTAGTATTTAGTTTGGCTTGATTTTTACTGAAAATTCACCATACTAAGAATCAGAAGACATGGGCCCAAGTTACCCACTGAATTATTTTGACCCAAACTCAGTGGCTGACAACAGTAATAGCATGTGTTTCTTACACATAGGCAGAACAACTGGGGAAGGGCCAATCTAGGCTATCTATTCCCCAAGATTCTCATTCTCTTTCTGGAACCCATGGGCTCGCCTAGGCACATGCTTCTGATGATGATGACAAAAATTCAAGACAGAAACACAGGAGGCATCTTAATGCCCACACACAGAACCAACGCACTGATATTTCTGCCATATTCTACGGGCCAAAGCAAGTTCCACAGCCAAACCCAAGGTAAAGGAGTGGGGAGATATGCCGTATTAGTTTTCTATGCTTTGTAACAAATTGCCACAAACCACAGCTTAGACAAAAACATATTTATTATCTCATAGTTTCTGTGGGTCAAGTGCTTGGGCAAGGCTTATCTGTGTTCTCTGCAAGGCTGTAATTCAGGTGTTGGCCAAGGCTCAGTTCTTATCTGGAGGCTCAAAAGGCGATAGATCTACTTCCAAGCTCTCTTAGGTAGTTGGCCCGATCCACTTCCTTGTGGCTCTAAGTCTAAGAACTTCAGCTCCTAGATGTTGCCCACAGTCCCTTGCCAAATGGACTCCTCCAACAGGGCATTTGCTTACTTCATGGCAGCTTGCTGCTTCTGTGCCAGCAATGGAGAGAGAACAAGTCTGCTGGCAAGATGGAGTCTATATGATGTAATATAACCACATCATCACATTCAAACTGTACTCTCATCCCATCATCTTTGCCATTTTCTACTGTTTAGAATCATGTCACAGGTCCTGCCCACAGTTAACAGGAAGGAATTATACAAAGTTTGTGAAGCTTAGGAGGTGGGATCTTGGGGCCACTTTCCAGTGTGTCTGCTTCAATCTCTTTACTGTAAGATTCAAGGCCAAGAATCAATCCACCATCATATTTCAGAGTGGCAGAAAGCAATGGAGGGCCACATTAGATAGGACAGACAGGAAGACCTCTCTGCAGAGGTGATATTTAGGCAGAGGTGTGAACAAATGAAGAAAACAGTGGTGCGAAAACAATTTGGAATTTCTAGAGTTTGGAACAATGGAAAATATGCAAGAATTGGGAGCAGGGAATATGCTTTAAAATGGACTATTGCTCAGCCTACTCTCAAATGATGGCCCAGACACCAGGTCTTTTCTAATCTACCAATTAAATTGGCTGCTTAAATTGCTGTGCCAGAAACCCGTCTTCCAGACAATGGGTACCAAGTGGCTAATGAGGTGAGAAGGAGATCATGAGAGTTGATGCCTGACGGAACATTTCTCTGTGATGTTCGCAGGAGCAGCGGAGGGAACATGTGAAAGATATAGGGCTTGACGGAGCCTCTAGAGAGGCGGCAAGGGCTGTAGATCATGACAGATAATGGCTATGAAGGAAGAGGTTTTGCTCAGCCTGTGGTGGTAACTGAGTTGCAGACTGAGGCACCAGGTTAATTGACTGAACCAGAGGATCTGATGACTGCTAAAATGAAGAAGCGATTCTGAGAAAAAGCCGGAGCACTCAGACAGACCCACATGATCCTATGTAAGCCATATAACCTCTCTGAGCATAAGGCTTAATCTGTGTAATGGGAGGACTGAGCTTAAGTCGGGGCCTCAAGCAGCAGTGTGTGCTATGAATCTTCTGTAAAACAGTAGAAATTATGATTTTTATATTTCTATTAAATGTGTCTTATGCCTGGTTACACTGCCTTTTAAAACACTATTAAGGTTAAAAGATGATCAAATACATGTTGGTTTGTGGTCTCTGGTAGACAGTTCCAAAAGTCCTTTTCAGCTCTTAGTAAAGTGCTGAGCAACTTGGTACACTGTAAGATTTCAATAAAATGATTACAATTATTGTTATCAATTGTATTATTTTATGATAGTCTTCAAGGTGTTAAATGCAATGTACTTGGAAAGGCAGTATATTAAAATGTCATCAGCCACTAATTTTATAGCCAATTTAGTGAACTCCTATTAAGAGTCCAAGGAAGGGGCTTCCCCGGTGGTGCCTGCTGAT
This sequence comes from Mesoplodon densirostris, assembly GCF_025265405.1. NCBI lineage: Eukaryota > Metazoa > Chordata > Mammalia > Artiodactyla > Ziphiidae > Mesoplodon > Mesoplodon densirostris. Next base: position 14,959,598 of record NC_082666.1, on the reverse strand, counting down.
GCAGGGGACATGGGTTCGTGCCCCGGTCTGGGAGGATCCCACATGCCACGGAGTGGCTGGGCCCGTGAGCCATGGCCGCTGAGCCTGCGTGTCCGGAGCCTGTGCTCTGCAACAGGAGAGGCCACAACAGTGAGAAGCCCACATACTGCAAAAAAAAAAAAAAAGAGTCCAAGGAAGATAAAAGATCTTCCTTATACATGGTAGGTGCCCCAGTAATGCATTTTTAAAATTAGTAAGCAAGGACCAGCTACATCACATGTAACTCTCAAACACTGGCTAATGACTAATAACAATAATTTGTGGTTTGTGTATAGAAATGTAAAACATACCAAGACAACACTGCTATTGATTATCTCATGTTCTCTCCTCATCGGCCATTAGAGCTAGGCAGGAGAGACATTTGTTTTCACTTTGCAGGTGGAGAAAGTGAATGTTAAATAGGCTAAGAGACTTTTCCAAAGTCCCAAACTAAGTTGTAGAATCAGAAATAATATACATACGACTTCTGTCATAACTCTCCATTATGAAGAGGCAGTCCCACGACCACATAGGAGTTATCGAAATGGCAATCCTCAGACCCTGTTCTGAATATGTATTAATCAATAGGATGGAAGTGTGGTCCTGGGAGTTATATTTTTTTAAAGTTCCCCCAGGGAATGTGAGGGGGGACCTATGACATTAAAATGTAAACTCTGAGAGGACGGGACCTCTGTCTGTCTGATTTCATCTGGGTACAATGTCTGGCACGACCAACTTATATATATCCATCAGATGAATGAATGGATGGATGAGTGAGTAATCACAATGCTTTAGCGTCCCCTGGGAAGTCAGAAATAAATTAAGGGCAGTGGGCTTTTTGGTGTGGTGCCAAACTGTAAAGGCACACAGAGAATAGGTGAGTTCAAATTTAAATTCAGCATTAATCTGTGTACCTAGCATGTGACAGAGACTGCACCAGACGCTGGGAATAAAAGGTGAATATAAAGCACCTCCGTTCAAGGTGCTGCCAGCCAGATAGGGAGATAAATTGTATACACTGAAACCTAGAATATAATACAAACAATGCCAATAATGGTAAGTGCCTTTGGCTGGGCACCTTCTAAGTGCCAGCACCTTACATGAATGATCTTATTTCGAAGTGCTGAAGGAGAGATGCAAAAGCTTAAGTGTTACAGAGGAGGAAGAGACAGACTTCACCTCCTTCCCAGGTTTGTTTTGTTCACCTGCACAGACAGCTGCTCTCTCTGGGAATGAATGGCTGTTCGCTGACGCAGGAGGCAGGAGCTCTCTGGGCCTCTGAGAGAAGCCTATGATCAAGTATCAGGTGTTGGGGCAGTCCCTGCTTCCAGGTGGGGAAACTGAGACAAAGTATTGACGATAGGTCTTTCTAATTTTCCAGTTCAGAAAGAAGGGAGATTCTTAAATCTGTGATTCTTCACTTCACTAAACAAATCCTCTAACGACACCATCCCTATTCCCTTTCCTGGACTTTTATAGATCCTTAAAATTCAGCAAAACCTTTTCTTCATCTTTAGTAATAATTCAAATCCCACTTAGCCTCCAGAGTACAGTTCATACCTCTTATTCTAACCTCCACTGCTCTCTGTTCTGCTGACCGGCAGATTGGCAAATATCTGCAGGACAGCTTTCAGGGGTTCCTTGTGGCCCATATCATTGAATTAAGGGTTCACTACCTCATCCCTGCCACACCTGGCCTCCTCATCTCCAGGTCTTCCTTCCAATACATACTTAGGACTCTCAACTTTCAAATGCAGGATTGGTTCTAGCCAACTATCCAAAGGTGAAAATTCAGGCGTTCATGGGTCAGCGTGCAGAGAATCACAAAATGAAGACCACTGTGTAAACTTGACAGATGAGAGACAAATAGTACTGCCACGTTGATTTTATCACAGCACAAGAAAGAGGAAGACTAGCAAAACAGACTTAGGGCTGATGAATTCATAAGCACTTCTGCACAGTTGTGTTTTCATCCCCAAGGTTAGCAACAACCTCCATCATGCCAAATTCAGCCATCAGTTCTCAGAGTTCATCTTATGAAAACACTCAGCAGAATTTGGTCCAGTTGTTCACTCCCTGCTTCTTTACGTATCTTCTGCCTGTGACTTCTAAGACTCTTCACTCTCCCACTCTCCCGATTTTCCTCCTGTCTCCCTGGCCATTGCTTCTCAGTCCTCATGGTTGGCTTTTCTTCCTCTTGTTGGCATCTAACTGTTGCATTCTCCCACCGTGATCCTCGTCTCCGTAAATGGCACCTCTCTCTTCCCAGTTGCTGATGTCCAAACCTAGAATTCATTGACTTTTCACTTTCTCACATCCAACCCATCAGAAAAGCCCACTGATTCTACCTTTCAAAATAGAGCTGAAGAGTCTATGCCATTATCCTGGTTTACCTGGACAAACACAGTAGCCTCCTAACAGGTCCCCCTGCCTTCACCCTTGTCCCCTTATGGTCTGCTCTCCACATAGCTGCCTAGATGATCTCTTTAAAACCTAATACTACTCCCACGATCAAAATCCTCCAATGTTTTTCCATCAAATTCAGAAAATTCATATTCCTTATCATAAGCGACAGTCTTCCGTGATATTAACGTGCTTTTCCACTCTGACCTCGTCTCGAGCATCCCCCACAGCTCACTCTGTTCTGGACTGACTGGCCACCAGGAGTAATCATCTGTTGCAGTGCAACAAATTGTGCAAAACTCAGAGGCTTAAAGTCACAGTAAATATTTACTATCTCACAGTCTCTGTGGGTCAGAATTTGGGGAGGAGCTTGGATGGACTTTTCTGGTTTAGGGTCTCATGAGGGTGCAGTTAAGATGTCTGCCCCACAAAGGCAGTTTCTTGCCCATTTTATTCATTGTTAAGTCTCAAGTGTAGAAAACAGTGTCTGGCACAAAGTAGATGCTCTGTAAATATCTGTTGAATCGATGAGTAAATGAAGGAGCGAAACCCCAAGTCTTAGGACATGAAGAAAAGCCACCTAAGAGCTAGGGTATAGAGAAGTGAATTAATTTAGTCCAAAAATACTATTAAGCCTTACGAACTTCAGAGAGGAAGAACACAACACTTCTGGCCCCCAGGAACCTCTGATCAACCACCAAGCAAATCTCAGATGTTAGGACTCTGCAGATTTTAAGAGGTTTCTTACCATCTTTCACTGCCTGTTGCACTCAACACATTCTCTTAAGGGAATTGCCCTACTGCAGCTGAAGGGTTTGAGCATCAGATCAGGTAGCCGTCTTCTCCCAGCCACAGGAGACTGTATCAGAGTCAGGCCCTAATTCGGGGGACACCCTTCCATACAATGATAATCATCCTGCGATTCAAGTGGCTAGCCCTAGAAGATTAAGTGAGCCAGTAAAATCATCTTGGAAGCTTGAATGAAGAGACGCAGAATGAAATTCCATATAGAACAGGGGTCAGAGAAGCCCAGAGACCCTGAGGCTAAGTTGAGACTGATTTAAGGTCCACAGCAAGCCAAAGACCTGTGCGAGCTGAAGTTCTGGAGAACAGAAACTGAGTTAAGCAGAGAAGTCTAGAAGAGAGAGGAAAACAGCAGAGGCAGAGAGATGAAGAGGACATGTGAAATGGAGAGAAAGGAAAGAGTCTATGAGAAAGACAGAGAGAAAAAGATAAAGGCAGACAGACAGAGCTAAAAGCAAATAGATCAAAGAGACCAAAACAGATGATCCCATCCATCTTTGGAGCTGCCCACATGCCCCTGCCTGAAGTCCAGAGGTGCAGTTTTTCCTAAGCTCCTGTGCACGTGTAACCTTTCAACCAAAGATCTCCTACACTTTTCCTCTTGAGCCAAATTGTTATTCTCTCCTATTTGAGACTGAAACCACTCTTACTAAATAAAGCATACCGTTTATGGAAAGAAGTCTCTGTGTAGAGATTCCTCCATGTATGAAATAAAGCTCTTGGCCCATCCTCAGCAGGTATGTATCTGCTGTCCTCTGTTCCTGGAACAGCAGGGATGGGCTTCCTCTGAGACATCTCCCTCTTTAAGTGTGCCCCATTTGCCACAATGAACAAGCGGGGACAGGACAAGCTCAGAGATGCAGTGAGGGTCTTCAGGACAGCGTGGCTTGTTCCTCCCTGGGCTCACTGTGCCATATACAGAGTCTGGCCCAGGAGACACATTGTGAGTATTCTTAAATGACTGAACAGATCTGTTTCATGAAGAAGCCACAGCCCTGGCGTATGTTTACTTCTTTGCCATTGCTGCTACTGATAATGGCAATAATCATAATCACAATAACAGGACAGTTTCTTGAGTGCCAGACTCTATACTATGCATTCTGTGTGCTTATTATTTCTCTTAACGCCATCAGTTCCTTTCATGGGTCTTCAGCAACTAAAAGATTTAGTGCCAAAAATTATACTGTTAGCTTATTCTCTTCTCTGCAATGACAAAAATCTTCCCATTTTCAAGAATAAGAGGCACAAGTATTCGGGCTCTTTCCTCTTCCAGGACCAGTCAGCCTTTGAGGCTTAGACATTAAAAAGTTAGAATGCCTTGGATCAGGGGAATGGGATGAAGGATTGGAGGGAGGAAGAGAGACTGTCTTTAGTAACATGGTAAATGATTCTATCTAGAACTTTATTATGACGTTATTATATTGTTCCAGAAAGCAACAACAATAAATTCTAAATAAGGGAAATGACATAGGGTTATGCATGGTTTCTCAACCCTCACTGTGCATCAGAATCACCCAGGAACTTGTAAAAAATGCCTGGATCTCCTAGAGCTGAACATATGCACACTTTACGACCCAGCAGTTCCACTTCTAGGGAGATACTCAACAGAAAGCCATGCACTTTTGCTAACCTAAAGAACTAACATTCTTGTAATACCCAAGAATGGGAAAGATACCCAACCACAGCAAACTGACTAAATGCATTGTGCTATATTCACATAATGCAATACTCTACAGCAACAAAAATGGACAAACCACTACCATCCTTCAACACACATCAATGAATCTCACAAATGTAACGGGAAATTAGACATAGAAGTATGTCAACTGTATGTCTTCATTTATATAAAGTTCAAAAACAGAAAAAGGGAATGTCTGCTGTTTTAAGTCATGATGACTATCCTTGGGCAGAATGGGTGGTAGTGACTGGAAAAGGGCGCAAAGGGGCTTCTTGGGGGGGTGTGTGTGGAGGAGGCTGGGTTTGTTCTGCACACATGGGGATGTTTACCTAGTGAAAATACACTGTGCTACACTCCATTTGTTCCCTTTTCTATATGTCTGCTATAATTCATTAAAATGTTTACTTAAAATAATACATACCTAGTCCTCAGGCTCAAAGATGATGATTCAGGTGTTATGGGGTGGGTGGGCCCAGGCACTGGTTACTTTAAAAAGCTCCCCAGGTGATTTTAATGAGGGAACAGTTTGAAAGTTACCAAAGCTTTGGTCTACAGGACTGGATCTGAGTCACAGCTCTGTCACTTGCTGTCAGTGTGGCTCTGAGCAAGCCATCCCATCCCTCTGAGTCTCAGTTTCCTCACTTTAGAGGGAGTCTACTGGTGCACACCTCACAAATACATTATAAGATTAAATAATACAGATGAAATACTTAGCATGCTGTTTGACACCCCCAAAAAGTGTTCAGTGAGTGTTATTATTATCATATAATTTTGTCCAAGATTGAGAAGCAGTGTTTATGGACTCTGACCCAGATCTGTTAGATTCTAAAGTCCCTATTTTGATGTTCGTTTCTGTATTGTGTGCTGTCTGGAGGACTCGATGCCAATTCTTTCAAGAGACTATGACCCTGAAAGCAAAGAAGAGAGGCCCTGTTCTTTAATCACCGGGTGCTGATTAGGTTTGATTGCATGTTCCATGGTTATTATTGATTTGGGGAATGACTGATGGTCACTGGTTGTCACTGTCTCATCTTTACTATAATTGCATGAAATATTTGTCAGGGTTGAGCACCTCTTGCTCAGATGCATTAACAATAATTTCCCCAAATGTGTTCCCTTGAAAGAGACTGAATTATTTCCAAAGGTCCTGTGCATCTCCTTTGCAATACAGGAAAAAGTGCATCCATAAATTACTCAGTTGACACAGATGGGGACCTGAATGGTAGAGTAGTCGGCTGCAAATTCTTCCCAGACACGTCCTGTCTGATGGCGGGACTGGCAGAGGCTCTAGGGGTGCCACCCTGGTCACACAGGAGCGTGACTCGTGGTTCCTCTCAGAGGAGGAAGTGGACAGGCTGCTAATCCATGTCGGGGCTTTGGTGTCTGACAGCAATGACTAAGGCAACTGGAAATTAATTTCCCTGCTGTGATACCTCTCTATTGATTTGCCTATCTCTTCATGGCTGGAATAGCTATGAAAGGATTCAGAGTAGAAAGAGTACCTGCTAATGCTAACACAAAATTGGATCCAAATTCCTACTTCACTCCTTACTGGCTATGCAATATTTTTTCTCTGACCCTCAGTTTCTTCATCTTTAAAATAGGGACATTCCCACAGAACACATGAATAAATTTCCTGGCATGTATGAAAAGCTCATTTCCATGGAGTCTGAGAAACCTAAATCAGAGTTAGATTTTCTTTAAGAATTACTCTTGCATAAACAGCTTGGTTTTCCAAATTATTCTATTCCCCTCAAATAAGTAAACTCCCTTCAATTTTAAAAATTTTTTTGTCATTTCAGACAATGATCAAAAACCAAGTTAATAGATTTGAGAAGATGGAGGAAGAGTAAGACGCAGAGATCACCTTCCTCCCCACAAATACATCAGAAATACATCTAAATGTGGAACAACTCCTACAGAACACCCACTGAACGCTGGCAGACGACCTCAGACCTCCCAAAAGGCAAGAAACTCCCCACGTACCTGGGTAGGGCAAAACAAAAAAGAATAAACAGAGACAAAAGGATAGGGATGGACCTGCACCAGTGGGAGGCAGCTGTGAAGGAGGAAAAGTGCCCACACACTAGAAGCCCCTATACTGGCAGAGATGGGGGTGGCGGGAGGAAGCTTCGGAGCCATGGAGGACAGCGCAACAACAGGGGTGCGGAGGGCAAAGTGGAGAGACTCCCGCACAGAGGATCAGTGCCGACCACTACTCACCAGCCCAAGAGGCTTGTTTGCTCACCCACTGGGGCGGGTGGGGCTGGGAGCTGAGGCTCAGGCTTCAGAGGTCGGATCCCAGGGAGAGGACTGGGATTGGCTGGGTGAACACAGCCTGAAGGGGGCTAGAGCGCCACAGCTAGCCGGGAGGGAGTCCGGGGAAAAGTCTGGACCTGCCGAAGAGGCAAGAGACTATTTCTTCCCTCTTTGTTTCCTAGTGCGCGAGGAGAGGGGATTAAGAGCGCTGCTTAGAGAAGCTCCAGAGACAGGCGTGAGCCGCAGCTAACAGCGTGGACCCCAGGGACGGGCATGAGACGCTAAGGTTGCTGCTGCCGCCACCAAGAAGCCTGTGTGCGACCACAGGTCACTATCCACACCGCCCCTCCCGGGAGCCTGTACAGCCCACAACTGCCAGGGTCCCGTGATCCAGGGACAACTTCCCCGGGAGAATGCACGGCGCGCCTGAGGCTGCTGCAACGTCACGCAGGCCTCTGCCACTGCACGCTCGCCCTGCACTCTGTACCCCTCCCTCCCTCCGGCGTGAGTGAGCCAGAGCCCCCAAATCAGCTGCTCCTTTAACCCTGTCCTGTCTGAGCGAAGAACAGACACTCTCAGGTGACCAAATCCAAAGCTGAACCCGGGGAGCTGTGCGAACAAAGAAGAGAAAGGGAAATCTCTCCTAGCAGCCTCAGGAGCAGTGGATAAAATCTGCACGATCAACTTGATGTACGCTGAATCTGTGGAATACCTGAATAGACAACGAATCATCCCAAATTGAGGAGGTGGACGTTGGGAGCAAGATATATTATTTTTTCCCCTTTTTCTCTTTTTGTGAGTGTGTATGTGTATGCTTCTGTGTGAGATTTTGTCTGTATAGCTTTGCTTTCACCATTTCTCCTAGGGTTCTGTCTGTTTTCTTTTTCTTTTTTCTTTTTTACTTAAAAATTTTTTTTCTTAATAATTATTTTTTATTTTTATAACTTTATTTTATTTTATCCTCTTTCTTTCTTTCTATTTTTTCTCTCTTTAATTCTGAACTGTGTGGATGACGGGCTCTTGGTGTTCCAGCCAGGCGTCAGGGCTATGCCTCTGAGGTGGGAGAGCCAAGTTCAGGACACTGGTCCACAAGAGACCTTCCAGCTCCATGTAATATCAAATGGCAAAAATCTCCCAGAGATCTCCATCTCCACACCAAGACCCAGCTTCACTCAATGACCAGCAGGCTACAGTGCTGGACACCCCATGCCAAACAACTAGCAAGACAGGAACACAACACAACCCATTAGCAGAGAGGCTGCCTAAAATCATAAGGCCACAGACACCCCAAAAACACACCACCAGACGTGGACCTGCCCACCAGAAAGACAAGATCCAGCCTCATCCACTAGAACACAGGCACGAGTCCCCTCCACCAGGAAGCCTACACAACCCACTGAACCAACCTTAGCCACTGGGAACAGACACCAAAAACAATGGGAACTACGAACCTGAAGCCTGCAAAAAGGAGACCCCAAACACAGTAAGATAAGCAAAATGAGAAGACAGAAAAACACACAGCAGATGAAGGAGCAAGGTAAAAACCCACCAGATCTAACATATGAAGAGGAAATAGGCAGTCTACCTGAAAAAGAATTCAGAATAATGATACTAAAGATGATCCAAAATCTTGGAAATAGAGAAAATGCAAGAAACATTTAACAAGGACCTAGAAGAACTAAAGAGGAAACAAGCAACGATGAAAAACACAATAAGTGAAATTAAAAATACTCTAGAAGGGATCAATAGCAGAAGAACTGAGGCAGAAAAACGGATAAGTGACCTGGAAGATAAAATAGTGGAAATAACTACTGCAGAGCAGAAGAAAGAAAAAAGAATGAAAAGAAATGAGGACAGTCTCAGAGACCTCTGGGACAACATTAAACATACCAACATTCGAATTACAGGGGTCCCAGAAGAAGAAGAGAAAAAGAAAGGGACTGAGAAAATATTTGAAGAGATTATAGTTGAAAACTTCCCTAATATGGGAAAGGAAATAGTTAATCAACTCCAGGAGGCACAGAGAGTCCCATACAGGATAAATTCAAGGAGAAACACGTCAAGACATATGTTAATCAAACTATCAAAAATTAAATACAAAGAAAACATATTAAAAGGAACAAAGGAAAAACAAAAAATAACACACAAGGGAATCCCCATAAGGTTAACAGCTGATCTTTCAGCAGAAACTCTGCAAACCAGAAGGGAGTGGCAGAACATATTTAAAGTGATGAAGGAGAAAAACCTACAACCAAGATTACTCTACCCAGCAAGGATCTCATTCAGATTTGATGGAGAAATTAAAACCTTTACAGACAAGCAAAAGCTAAGAGAGTTCAGCACCACCAAACCAGCTTTACAAAAAATGCTAAAGGAACTTCTCTAGGCAAGAAACACAAGAAAAGGAAAAGACCTACAATAACAAACCCAAAACAATTAAGAAAATGGGAATAGGAACATACATATCGATAATTACCTTAAATGTAAACGGATTAAATGCTCCTACCAAAAGACACAGACTGCCTGAATGGATACAAAAACAATACCCGTATATATGCTGTCTACAGGAGACCCACTTCAGACCTAGGGACACATACAGACTGAAAGTGAGGGGATGGAAAAAGATATTCCATGCAAATGGAAATCAAAAGAAAGCTGGAGTAGCAATTCTCATATCAGACAAAATAGACTTTAAAACAAAGACTATTACAAGAGACAAAGAAGGACATTACATAATGATCAAGGGATCAATCCAAGAAGAAGATATAACAATTATAAATATCTATGCACCCAACATAGGAGCACCTCAATATATAAGGCAAATATTAACAGTCATAAAAGGGGAAATCGACAGTAACACACAATCATAGTAGGGGACTTTAACACCCCACTTTCACCAATGAACAGATCATCCAAAATGAAAATAAATAAGGAAACACAAGCTTTAAATGATACATTAAACAAGATGAATTTAATTGATAATTATAAGACATTCCATCCAAAAACAATAGAATACACATTTTTCTCAACTGCTCATGGAACATTCTCCAGGATAGATCATATCTTGGGTCACAAATCAAGCCTTGGTAAATTTAAGAAAATTGAAATTGTATCAAGTATCTTCTCCGACCACAACGCTATGAGACTAGATATCAATTACAGGAAAAGATCTTTAAAAAATACAAACACATGGAGGCTAAACAATACACTACTTAATAACCATGTGATCACTGAAGAAATCAAAGAGGAAATCAAAAAATACCTAGAAACAAATGAAAATAGAGACATGACGACCCAAAACCTATGGGATGCAGCAAAAGCAGTTCTAAGAAGTAAGTTTATACCAATACAATCCTACCTTAAGAAACAGGAAACATCTCAAGTAAACAACCTAATCTTGCACCTAAAGCAATTAGAGAAAGAAGAACAAAAAAACCCCAAAGTTAGCAGAAGGAAAGAAATAATAAAGATCGGATCAGAAATAAATGAAAAAGAAATGAAGGAAATGATAGCAAAGATCAATAAAACTAAAAGCTGGTTCTTTGAGAAGATAAACAAAATTGATAAACCATAGGCCAGACTCATCAAGAAAAAAAGGAAGAGGACTCAAATCAATAGAATTAGAAATGAAAAAGGAGAAGTAACAACTGACACTGCAGAAATACAAAGGATCATGAGAGATTACTACAAGCAACTCTACACCAATAAAATGGACAACCTGGAAGAAATGGACAAATTCTTAGAAATGCACAACCTGCTGAGACTGAACCTGGAAGAAACAGAAAATAGGAACAGACCAATCACAAGCACTGAAATTGAAACTGTGATTAAAAATCTTCCAATAAACAAAAGCCCAGGACCAGCTGGCTTCACAGGTGAATTCTATCAAACATTTAGAGAAGAGCTAACATCTATCCTTCTCAAACTCTTCCAAAATATAGCAGAGGGAGGAACACTCCCAAGCTCATTCTACGAGGCCACCATCACCCTGATACCAAAACCAGACCAAGATGTCACAAAGAAAGAAAACTACAGGCCAATATCACTGATGAACATAGATGCAAAAATCCTCAACAAAATACTAGCAAACAGGGCTTCCCTGGTGGCGCAGTGGTTGAGTCCACCTGCCGATGCAGGGGATGTGGGTTCGTGCCCCGGTCTGGGAAGATCCCACATGCTGCGGAGCGGCTAGGCCCATGAGCCATGGTCGCTGAGCCTGCACGTCCGGAGCCTGTGCTCCGCAATGGGAGAGGCCACAACAGTGAGAGGCCCGCATACCGCAAAAAAAAAAAAAAAAAAAAAAAAATTACTAGCAAACAGAATCCAACAGCACATTAAAAGGATCATACACCATGATCAACTGGGGTTTATTCCAGGAATGCAAGGATTCTTCATTATACACAAATCAATCAATGTGATACACCATATTAACAAATTGAAGGAGAAAAACCTTATGATCATCTCAATAGATGCAGAGAAAGCTTTCGACAAAATTCAACACCCATTTATGATAAAAACCCTGCAGAAAGTAGGCATAGAGGGAACTTTCCACAACATAGTAAAGGCCATATATGACAAACCCACAGCCAACATCATCCTCAATGGTGAAAAAATGAAACCATTTCCACTAAGATCAGGAAGAATACAAGGTTGCCCACTCTCACCACTATTATTCAACATAGTTTTGGAAGTTTTAGCCACAGCCATCAGAGAAGAAAAAGAAATAAAAGGAATCCAAATCAGAAAAGAAGAAGTAAAGCTGTCACTGTTTGCAGATGACATGATACTATACATAGAGAATCCTAAAGATGCTACCAGAAAACTACTAGAGTTAATCAATGAATTTGTTAAAGTAGCAGGATACAAAATTAATGCACAGAAATCTCTGGCATTCCTATACACTAAGGATGAAAAATCTGAAAGTGAAATTAAGAAAACACTCCCATTTACCACTGCAACAAAAAGAATAAAATATCTAGGAATAAACCTACCTAAGGAGGCAAAAGACCTGCATGCAGAAAATTATAAGACACTGATGAAAGAAATTAAAGATGATACAAATAGATGGAGAGATATGTTCTTGGACTGGAAGAATCAATACTGTGAAAATGACTCTACTACCCAATGCAATCCCTATCAAACTACCAATGGCATTTTTCACAGAACTAGAACAAAAAAATTCAAAATTTGTATGGAAACACAAAAGACCCCGAATAGCTAAAGCAATCTTGAGAACAGAAAATGGAGCTGGAGGAATCAGGCTCCCTGACTTCAGACTATACTACAAAGCTACAGTAATCAAGACAGTATGGTACTGGCACAAAAACAGAAATATAGCTCAATGGAACAGGATAGAAAGCCCAGATATAAACCCACGCACATATGGTCACCTTACCTTTGATAAAGGAGGCAAGAATATACAGTGGAGAAAAGACAGCCTCTTCAATAAGTGGTGCTGGGAAAACTGGACAGGGACATGTAAAAGTATGAAATTGGAACACTCCGTAACACCAAACACAAAAATAAGCTCAAAATGGATTAAAGACCTACATGTAAGGCCAGAGACTATCAAACTCTTAGAGGAAAATATAGGCAGAACCCTCTGACCTATATCACAGCAAGATCCTTTTTGATCCACCTCCTAGAGAAATGGAAGTAAAAACAAAAATAAACAAATGGGACCTAATGAAACTTAAAAGATTATGCACAGCAAAGGAAACCATAAACAAGACGAAAAGACAACCCTCAGAATGGGAGAAAATATTCGCAAATGAAGCAACCGACAAAGGATTAATCTCCAAAATTTACAAGCAGCTCATGCAGCTTAATAACAAAAAACAAACAACCGAATACAAAAATGGGCAGAAGACCTAAATAGACATTTCTCCAAAGAAGATATACAGATTGCCAACAAACACATGAAAGAATGCTCAACATCATTAATCATTAGAGAAATGAATATCAAAATTACAATGAGATATCATCTCACACTGGTCAGAATGGCCATCATCAAAAAATCTACAAACAATAAATGCTGGAGAGGGTGTGGAGAAAAGGGAACCCTCTTGCACTGTTGGTGGGAATGTAAATTGATACAGCCACTATGGAGAACAGTATGGAGGTGCCTTAAAAAACTACAGATAGAACTACCATACAACCCAGCAATCCCACTACTGGGCATATACCCTGAGAAAACCATAATTCAAAAAGAGTCATGTACCAAAATGTTAATTGCAGCTCTATTTACAATAGCCAGGACATGGAAGCAACCTAAGTGTCCATCGACAGATGAATGGATAAAGAAGATGTGGCACATATATACAATGGAATATTACTCAGCCATAAAAAGAAATGAAATTGAGTTATTTGTAAGTTATATTTATTATAAGTGAGGTGGATGGGCCTAGAGTGTGTTATACAGAGTGAAGTAAGTCAGAAAAAGAAAAACAAATATCGTATGTTAACACATATACATGGAATCTAAGAAAAAAAAGGTCATGAAGAACCTAGGGGTAAGACAAGAATAAAGACACAGACCTACTAGAGAATGGACTTGAGGATATGGGGAGGGGGAAGGGTAATCTGTGACAAAGTGAGAGAGTGGCATGGCATGTATATATATACACTATCAAACATAAAATAGATAGCCAGTGGGAAGCAGCCGCATAGCACAGGGAGATTAGCTCGGTGGTTTGTGACCACCTAGAGGGGTGGGATAGGGAGGGTGGGAGGGAGGGAGACGCAAGAGGGAAGAGATATGGCAACATATGTATATGTATAACTGATTCACTTTTTTATAAAGCAGAAACTAACACACCATTGTAAAGCAATTATACTCCAATAAAGATGTTAAAAAAATCACAAGTTAATAAATATGTTAACAACTCATATAACCATCTAGGACATATTTCCTATATTTCTTCTTAAAGTGTTAATAAATCAATTATGCTGACTTTAATCGAAGTCAATTTGAATTTTCAAAAAAGCCTAACAATGAATTATTTTCTAGTTACCTTAAAAGGCACATTTAAATCAGGCTTAAGCTGGGATACCAGAATTAAGCAAAAATTACATCATCCAGTGGCAATAAACCTTATCAAGGAGGAAGAATCAGATGTTATGCGAAAGTTTCTATTTCCAATTATTTGTATAAACTTTGAACTACTGGGGTGATTACTGTGTTAAAATTGGGCAATTTTGTGATTATTATCTAATGTAATCTTTAAAAAGATTCTATAAGGCATATATTATTACCCCTACTTTACAGATGGTGACCTTAGGAGAGTCAGAAATGTTAAATAAATCAACTGAAATTCACACTGTGAGTCTAGTAAAGGTCGAAATTCAAACCCAGGCTTTCTTAAAGCCAAAGTCAAGGCTATTTTACCATATTAGGCTGAACTGAGGCCTTTAGCATGCATTGTCAGTATTCACTAGGGACTAAAGGAAAATAACAACTGATAAAAATATCTTTGCATTTTAATATCACTAAGCAAGTATAAGTTCCACATGAATTTATTTCTTCAGGGGGCTCAAGACCCTAACAGCAAGTTCAAACACTAGGCTCTTATTATATGTATATGCTAGGGTGGAAAAGTTTAAATAAATGCATTGATTTATTTAACAAAAATATATTAAGCACCTACCACGTGTAAGGAACTGTACTTAGCACTGAGGGTAAATAGTGACCAACACACCCAGACCCTGCCCCCAGCTTACATCCATGGCAGGGGGAAGGGTGGCAGGATGGAGATGAGTTTAAGAATAGTGTAAGAATATAATGGCAAACTCTGACGAACACTATGAAGGAAAGAAAAAGAGGGAGCTCCGATTTAGATTCTCTGTGTAGATTTTGTGGGGTATCAAGAAATGTTTCCCTGAGGACACATGAAGAAGTAACACTGAAGCGGAAATTTGCAGTGGAAGTCAAATTTAACTGGATAAGGGTCAGGAGGGAAGGCATTCCAGGCAGAGGTAACAGTGTTTGCGAAAATCCTGAAACTTGGGCACAGAAGAAACATCATGTATATGTGATAACAAAAAAAGGCCAGCATGGCTGGAGCACCAAAAGGAAGGGGAAGCATGGACTGTAGTTTTGAAACTGGCCACGACATTATCTCCCATCTCCTACCCAAATGCTCTTCTATAATATGATGTTCCTCACCCACTACAATCTGAGTGGCTCTGTGACTGATCTGACCAAGTGGTGGCTATGAGAGAGGGTCATTTTGCATGTAACTTAGGCTTCTTGCCTCTTGGAAGCCAGCTTCTATGTAAGAAGTGTGCCTACCCTGAGAACAATATGTGTTGGGGCCCTGAAGCATAAGACGCCATGGAGTGGAGCAGAAGCCAAAGCACACTGAAGTGGCAGATGTGCCCCACCCATGACTAAGAAAAAAATCATATTGGAAGTGAATCCTTTATCTAGCTGCCCCAGCTGACGCCATGTGGACCAGAGAGAGGCTACCTAGCTGAACCCTTCCTAAATTCTTAACTCCAAAATTATGAGCAAAATAAAGAGCATATTTTAAGCCATTAAGTTTTGGAATGAATGGCTTTGAAGCAATAGATAACCAGAACCTGCATGTGGAAACAAATGGAGACAACCCAAATGAGAAGAAACAGAGGCTGTTTATTCAGAACTTGATACAGCATGGGAATCAGTCAACATCACTTGTGTTTGATGAGACTCAAAGGCAGACAGGAGAGGGGGAAAGGCTTATAGTGGAGAAAAGAGAAGGCTTCAGGTGTTAGCATGGGAAGCTGGAGATGAGCATCCTATGTGATTGGTTTGGGGACCCTACTTGGTTTTCTCTGGTTGGTCTCAACTTGGAAGCAGAGGCAGAACTTAAGGAAACTGGCAGTAACTGATCAAGTTCCAATTATTTGGGGCCAATTGCTACAGAGGTAGTTTGGCCTCATAGAGTTCTATTGTCCTACATGGTCTGGTCATTGTCCATTTATATATTCAGTATCTCAGGCAGCATTGTACAAGGTGAGGCTGTAGGGGTAGACAAGAAGCAAATCTCACCTCCTTAAGAATTTTAGACTTCATTAAGAATTTTGTTCCAGACATGACAGTTGGACTTGGTCTTCTGCTTGACCTACAGACACCCACATGGAAGAGAAGTAAAATTACAGCTAGCACATAAAACATGGCATCCAAAAGCACTGATGACAGAGAACTGGAAATAAACTAGTGAGGCAGTAGGGATTAGAGAGGTTGAGTAAGAATATTGATAGGCCTTGATCAATGGGTTTTAGAGCCAAGCAACAGAGGATTCAGAAGCAAAGAACAATCTAAGACCCAAGCAAATGTTATCAAAGAAGGGCTTCAGGCCCCAGACTTGGACCCATTAACTTAATTCAACAGATGCTAACTGATCACCTTTTAAACATCAGGGACTGTTCTAGTGTTGGAGACATAGTATTGCACACAATAGCCAAGTCCCTGCTTTCATGATCTCCACAATCTAGTGTCAAGGATATAGACAGTAAATATGTAACAAGTAAACTGAGAAAATAAAGCATGGGGCTGGAAAGAAAGTGACTGGAGGGTGAGGGTGACTGTGTGGATGAATTTACAAAGGGCAGTCCTGGGAGGCCTTCCAGGGAGGTGGCACTGAATGGTGAGGAAGAGCCACTGATGATATGACCTAGGGAAAGAGTGCACCAGGCAGACAAAACGGCCATGCAAAAGTCCTGCGGCAGGAAGGATCTGGGTAGATTCAAGGGCCTGAATAAGAGGCTGCTGCATCTGAGGATTATGAGCCAGAAGTCAAGGAATACAAGTGAGGTTAGGCTACAGCCAGGTCCCACTGAGCCTTATATGCTTCTGTGAGGACTCTGGGTTTTATTTAAATACTATGTAAAGCAACTGGAGAGCTTTATGCTGGAGGCTGGGATGGGAGTAGGAGGTACTGATTTTATCAAACTTACATTTTTTAAAAGCTCACTTCCCTGTTCTTCAAAGACTAACCTTTAGAACATGCTAGAGTGGATGTGAAATTCAGAGAAGACACTAGATTCTGACAGAAAAACCATACAAGGTGCAGTCCTAGAATGAATGAGGCACTACGGATGCTATCAAGGCAAAGGAAGATGGTGGCCCTGTTTCCAGACATGGGATAAGTGTCAGGGGGGAAAATTAAACAGCCAGGCACCAAAACCACAGCCTAACATCAGAGTAACTCTCAGTATCATCAAAACACAGCTATCATTTATTAAATATAAACTGTGCCAGACAATTAAATGTGCTGCCTTGTTGAATCTCCACAATCACTTTACGAGGTTAATACTGTTATCCGCATTCTACAGATGAGGAAACCAAAGATCAGAAAGTTAAAGGGACATGTTCAAGTTTATTCAGTTTGTAATCCCTGTGCTGAGATTCAGATATAATCTCCACAGCTGGTATTCTTTTTTTTTTTAAGAATTGTGTACTTTATTTTATTATTTTAATTCTATAGTGCATTACAGCTTAACCACTACACATATTGCTTCCCCAAGCAAGGCAGACGAGGTTTTAGTCACCTGAATATTGAAAGTAGCTTTCTTAAATACCCCACCCATGACCAAATCCACACTCTGCCCTCAAACCTGGGAGAGGATCAAGGTGCTCGCTGGTCCAAAGACCCAGATATGAAAGTAGGATGAATGTGGTGGCCAAGACCTGGGCAGGCTCCAACATGCAGGATCTCGTTTAACTTAAAATCATCACCAGCAATGCATAAAGAACCCACGTTTGGAAACAAATGAATTTCTCAGCTGCAGCCATTGCCTGCCAGTCGCCCCTGCCTGTGCACATGTATACAGATACACACGTACCCGCCTCTGCATATGCCCAGAGATAGGTACAGCATGTGTGCATTCTTTTCGGCTTTGCAGAAGCAGCAGATGGATAATTGCAGCCCCTAAATGCCTAATCTGCTCTCTGGGACACGGGCAGGTTTCTGAGCCAACAAACTTAATTGAACTTTCTATTCCAGCTGGAAAAGGTTACAGAGTTGCTGCGCACACAGCACAGGCAGAATGAAAAGGTCAGCGGCTCAGTCCTCTTTGTAATGGATTGACCAAAGGCATACTGTTTTGTTTTCTTTTTCTTTTTTTTTTCATTCACTCTCCTCTTTCTCGCTCTTTCCTCCCTCCTTCCCTCTTTCCTTCCCTTCCCCCTTCTCTCTTTCCTCCCTCCTTCCCTCTTTCCTTCCCTTCTTCCTTCTTTTTTTTCCCCCTAAGTCTTTGCTACAACCACTGGATTGTAAAACTTAATTAGTCTAGTTGAGGTCTCCTCCCTAAGCATTTAAAGACATGCAATTATGCTGACACTTCTCATGGTACTCAGAAAGGTTGCTTAAGGCCCCATGCAAGAGAAGGAGAAGAATTTTGTTTCAAGGTAAGTGCCTGGGTTTTTTAAAGATCCTCAGATGAACAGTCAAAAACCCTCTACAAAAGCACATCTCAAAATTTAGCATGTGTAAGAATCACCTTGAAAACTTCTGAATACTGATTCCTGGGCTTGTGCCCTGGAGATTCTGAATCAGATCAGGGTAGGGCCTGAGAATTTGCATTTTTATAAGCTCTCAGATGATGCTGATGCTGGTCTCAGGACAAAACTTGGAGCATTCCTGCTCTCCAATCCTGTCCCAGCGGAACCTTCTGACCTTTTCTCGTAGGTAAGTGCATCAGGAATGGCACTATATCCCGAAATGCAAAAGATGAAGAGAAGGGAACCTTGTTCAAATTGCGTTGATTAGGTTACTCTGAAGACTGTGCAATTCTGAGTGCTACATTTTAAGAAATCCACTGGAAGCTGGAGTCTGTCCATAGATACATACACAACCTGGAGGCATGGTGGTGACATTGAACCTGGACCTTTAACAATGAGTAGAATTTGAACATGATGTGTTCTGGGGCAGGTAGAGGATGCTGACTCTTCCAAAGAACTAAGGAACTGGTTTTTTTTTTAGCTGAAAAGGAGATTTTTTAGAAACATGATTCCTGTCATCAAATACCTGAAATGCTGTCATGCAGAACAGGGATTAAGCTTTGCCACTGTAGCTCCAAAGGACAGAACCAGAAGTTGTAGGAGGGGGGACAATTTGGACTCAATTTAAGGAAGCTATATAAGGAAGTAGTTTCTAATAACTAAAATGGGAATTGAATCATTTGGTAGTGACCAATCAGAGACTGGAGAACCGCTTTCTTGGGGAGGCAGTAAAGCAGATTGGAGCATTACACAGAAAGTTGGACTAGATAGTTTATTTCTCCCAAAGCATCCTGCAGACAATTAGCATTCAATAGATGTCAAAATAATATATCTCTTGATTTCCTTGTCTTACTTCCTATAGGATTTCTCAAATGAATCCCCCATGACTTCTTACTTGGATTCTAGAAGTAGCTTCTAATATGGTTTCCCTCCTTCAAGTTCTGCCTGCCATTAAATCCATCCTTTATATGGCTGCTGGATAATCTATTTAAAATGTACATATTACCATGTCATCCTGTGGTGAAATTCATCATCTGCTTAATAAACTTAACCATTTTACCATTGTCTATAAAATAATTGTCACGCCCTCTCGCATGGCATACAAAGCCTCTAGGACCTAGACACCACTTACCTCACAGGCCTCAATTTTTTTTTTTTTTTGCAGTATGCGGGCCTCTCACTGTTGTGGCCTCTCCCGCTGCGGACCACAGGCTCCAGACGTGCAGGCTCAGCGGCCATGGCTCACGGGCCCAGCCGCTCCGCGGCATGTGGGATCTTCCCGGACCGGGGCACGAACCCGTGTCCCCTGAATTGGCAGGCGGACTCTCAACCACTGTGCCACCAGGGAAGCCCAGGCCTCAATTCTTGCTATTCCTTTCCTCCAGCAAAAGTAGCTGGTTTGGATTTCTTCTTATAACAGTTTATTGCAAGCATCACTTAGCACAGATTGTCTACCTGGAATTTCTTTACCTTCTTTTCTCCACCCAGCTGACTCTTCCTTACCTCTCAAGACCCAGTTCAAGGGTTATCTCTTAGAGGGAGCCCTTCTTGATACCTCAGGTTAGGATCAAAATGAAAAAAAACACATAACCTGTTATTCACAGATGAGTGTATTTTCCCTGACAGCTTCATATTAAGGTGAAAGAAGAAATTCTCAACTACAGAACGAAGTAGTATATTCCCAAGAAAATACAATGGAAACTAAGGATATAATTGTGTTTTTTTTTTTAAAAAAAAGTGTCACTTGTTCAAAAGGCTGTAAAGGGAAATGCCTATGGGGGGCAGACAGGCACCATAAGGGTAAACCTGGCCAGGTGGAGACTGTGAAAAACTGGATAAGGGATGGCCATCCCAAGGGGCTGCCTCTTCTGCATTCTGACATACTGTTACCATATGTGTAGGACTGTGAGCCCAGTGTTTCTAGATCTTATTTTTCAAGAAAATACAAAATTTGGGTTTCTAAAGGGAACCTCATAATCTTAAAATATTTTTAAAGTATTTACTTTTAAACATTGTATGCCACAAATACAGTATCTGCAGGGAAGATATGGCTCATAGGTTGCTATTTTGCAACCTCTGTTCAAAATCTTTTCTATGCTGGTATTTTAGCCTGTTATTCAACTGGCTGCCTCCGTACAAGAACTAGTAAGAATGGGTCACTCATCTTTATTAGGTGATGTGGGGCAGAAAAGAAAAGCACCAATTAGGGTTTAAGATCACAAGTTTCTTTGATTTAGCTCATCTTTAATGGTACAAGGTTAAGTACACCCTTTCATTTCCCCCATAACTCAGTTTCCTCAACTGTCATGTGAGAATCTTAATTTCTATTCTGTGTACCTCAAAGAGTGTTTGTGAAAATTAAGTGAGATAATGCAAGTGAAACTGCCTTGAAAGAACACTTGCAGACGGAGGCACTGAAACCTAGCTTCCTATAGCAGAGGGCATCTGGTGCTTCCTAATGGGCTAGTTCCATCATAAGGGTAAAATAAAAACAAGGTTCTTTTGGGCAATAGTTTCTTCTGTTTCCCGTAAACACTTTGGTTCAAGACAGGCCAGTTCAGTGGGTGAGGTTTAAGATTGACTGATGATTGGTTTCTCAATCTAGAGACCAACTGAAAGGACACATGGGCCTCTCCTCCCTACATGGATGCCTGAACCTTAGTTTAATATGTCAGATGTCCTCCCACACAGAGCTCCGCCAGACAACAGGGATTCTTGCCAATTGTTTTTGTTTTGTTTTCTTACTTTGGAGAAGTAAAGACATAGAGGAGAATCTCTCAGTGCAAGCAGGTGGCTTATACTGGAGTAGCTGGAGCTGACAGTTAACTCTCTGTGCTGTGCTTTAAACAAAAGATAGAAATTAGGCCCACCCAGAAGGGAAGAGGCTTGCCAGAAATTCAAGTACTAATTGCAAATGGGTTAAATCTACACAGCAGAATGGTTAAAAGCATAGGCTTTGGAGTGACTCTTAGTCTGGGATGAACTCTTGTTTTCTTTTTTTTTTTTTTTTTTTTTTTTTTTTTTTTTTTGCGGTATGCGGGCCTCTCACTGCTGTGGCCTCCCCCGTCGCGGAGCACAGGCTCCGGACGCGCAGGCTCCGGACGCGCAGGCCCAGCGGCCATGGCTCACGGGCCCAGCCGCTCCGCGGCACATGGGATCCTCCCAGACCGGGGCACGAACCCGCATCCCCTGCATCGGCAGGCGGACTCCCAACCACTTGCGCCACCAGGGAGGCCCTCTTGTTTTCTTTATACAGCCTTATAGTTGATTGATTCCAAAAAAGGATGACAGTTCTTTACTTCTCCCTGTATCCAAGCACTCTGCAATGTGACTTTGTAGCCCATCCCATCAAAAGGAAGAATCTGTTTCCCCACTCCCTGAACCTGGGTTGTCCTTGTGACTCGACTGACCGATAGAATGTTGAGGGAGTTGCATTGCCAATTCCAAGCAGAGACCTCGAAGCAGAGACCCCTCCCCTTCTTCCTCCTCCTCCTCCTCTTCTTCTTTTTCTCCTTCTCCTCCTTCCCCCTTCTCCTCTCTTCCCCTCCTCCCCTTTCCCCCTCATTTAATTCACAGAAAATTCTAGGATGAGAAAACTGAAGCTCAAGGCTTAAGAAATGGGCCAAGGTCACACAGCTAGGAGAGGGAGGAGCAGAGACTGTGACCTGGTTCTGGCTGACTCCAAACCTCCTGGGTTTAACTACCATGCAACACTGGGTGACAAGGCCATTCCCTCACTGTAATCATGCTACTGCTTCTGACTGAGAGGAAACCAGACATTTGTTACTTTATAAATTCTTCCATCACTGCCTGTACCCTGGGAAGTCTGAGGTTTCACCCCAGTGAACTTCCCAGAATGGGATAGAATACAGTCCTGAACCTTGAAGAAGCAAATGTCATGTGGAGGAAACATTTGGAGAGATGTATCAATTGCATATCTCAAAAATACCTGCCTGGGATTAGGGAAGGAGAATTTCCAGGCAATCCAGATATCTGGAAGTAGATTCTTAAATGAAATAAAACCCTGCATGCCGTTTAAATCTGCAGGCAGAAATCAATAGGCAGAAACGTTCCTGGAAAATTAGTTCCTGGAAAAGTGTGAACTCCTTGAAGTCAAGAGTCTTGTTTTTAAGTTCTGTTTTCTGCCCTCCTATCAGACCATAGGCACACTGTAGGTGCTTACTAGAATTAAGTTTATTTAATTCAGAAACTAAAGGGCTACGATAACATCTAAGCCAATACCCTCATTCCATAGGCACAGGAATGACGCTTAGAAAGATAACGTGACTTTCCAAATAAAAGTCTCCGAATTCTAAGTCCCGTGCACACTGCATATAATGTACAACCATTTGAATTGAAGGTGAAATAGAAGAAGAAACAGTAATTGTTTCCAATCATAATACTTGCGTCTGGGTGTGGTATAGGGGGAATTAGAGGTCATCTAAACCAGCTCTCCAGTGGGCGCTTAATCTTTTGTCATCTTTTCACCTGAAGGTACCCAAACCCTACGTAAACACTAGGAATGGGGGATTCCAGGTAACTTCAGGTAAAAGTAAACAGTGAGTAGCAAAAGCTCTCAAAAGCATTATTTTCTGTCAACTATGGTTTTCAATTCCACTTTTAGAAACAATTAAAATACATCCCTTGCAACAGTAGTCTGAGGTATAAGCAGCTTTAGTTTCCGGTAAGAAGCCTAGTTTTAAAGTTCATGTCCTTTTACGTAGATGGTTCAGTATCTCCTACCTAATGTGCTTTCCCTAGCCAGACTCCATTACTCCTGGCGTCTGGAAGGAAAGACTACAAGGGAGAAGTTCATTCCAGATTCCACAGACCATCAGGTCCTTGGCTTCTATCACAAGCCTGCTAATTTCTGGGCTAAGAATTATTCAGGAGGCATTGAGCCATGACCACCTAGTGTCTTCAGAATCACAGGACCCTAGCCAGTTAGCGCTGGAAGGGACCTTGGTGATAATTTAGTTCTGGCCTCTCATTTTGCAGATGGAGAGACAGAGGGTTAAGTGACTTGCCCAAGGTCACACAGCTGGTTAATGGCAGAGCTGGACCTAGAGCCCACTGCTCCAGACTCCTGGTCCCATTGTCTGTCCACTCCCCCATGCCGTCGCCTCAGGCTGCTCCGCTATCACCAAAGCAGCTGGAGCATTTACTTCTCAGTATCCAGCCCCTCAGGAAACAGATAGTGAAGCCTTTTCTCCTTGTCCCTCACAGCTCTCATCTGTCCTTCCCTTCCATCTAATGAATGGGGTGTTTCTGGCCCGATTGTACATGCTAAACAAAGGATGGCTTTTGACTTTCCCCTGAAACACTAGCTTGTACCTGATGAGGTCTATTGTATAATGCAGTGGACAGTTTTGTCCTATTTATGAAAATTTTTCAAAAGATAAAATCATGACTCCCATATAAATATGAAATGAACATGTGCCAAATATTTTATTTAACTCATGAATTAATGAGGGAACCAGTAAGATATTACAACCCATTCAAAGGAGAGTTTAAAGAACACACTCAGGCAACGGGAAGGATGACAGAAATGACAAATAGATGCAAAACTGGTCAATATCCATAGGGCAATAATCAATTCTTCTCCACTGAACACAATTTTCATTTCTACGAATAATAATCGTTTGCATTATTACCAGTTTTCTTTTTACCGAGTAGTAAAATAGCTCAAAGACAATGAAAGGCAGACATACCCCAGAAGGGTGGGCTAGACAGGACCCTCAATAATTTGTTTTGCCCATTCCAAAGTCTTTCACAATTTTTCTGACAGCCCCAAGTGCTGACAACTATTTCCGTGATGACAGTATCTCGGAATGCCTGTAGGCAGGAAATAAAGTGTGTCACCATCATTCTTACACACTCTCTCAGTGCCTCATTTCCTCACTCCCCCCTCCCTCTGAACACACATTCCATGGCCAGATATCACCAGTCTCCCAGCTTTTTTCTCTTAACAAGATGTCAAGACTGTAAACAATCTATACAGCCTGATTAAAACTTCCTTTTGGTTCTTTCCTGCTGTTCAACCTTTGAAAACTCCCTTGACCTCTCTGAGCCTTAGATTCTTCACCTGTAAAATGGGGATTATGGTTTCTAACTCACAGGGCTTTTGTCTCCAATATTCAAATGGATTTATGGCTGTTGGACCATGTTTTCTTGATCTGGTCTGTCAGGGACATATGCTGGAGGTACATACACTTAGCTTATTTATTAGAAGGAGTATAAGGGCATATGTGAATATTGAATAAAAAGGAAAAATACTGTATCAGCAGCACAGTCACCGAGACCCCAGTCATCTCAATAATCAACATTTATGAAGTATTAAGTGACACATTATTAAATACCTACTATGTGCCAAGCACTTTATTTGTATTGTTCTTTTATTTTTACGATTACCTTTTGAAGTAGGTATACAATTATCTCCACTTCATAAATGAGTAAACTGGAGCGCAGTCTAACTCTCCCAAAGTCCTACAGCTAATGAATGTTCATTACAACATTCAAAAACAGCATTCTCTTGACAGAATAATACATACCCTTAACCATATGCAACACAAGCTTATTGGAAAGTGGTTGAAAATCACTTGGAATAGTAACTTACTTGCAAATTCTTTCTCTCTGTGGTAAACCCTGTATTTATACTTTCCCTAAAAACTTCATTAGATTATTTTTCAGTATTAAATATAAAGCTTTCTTATTGGACACAGTTTTGGGCCAGTCACTTCAAAGGAAACTTCACTTGTGTCTAATACTTTTTTCCCAAATAAAGGATACCAGGCCATTCTACATATTCAAATAATTCAGTATGTAGAGACATT
This sequence comes from Mesoplodon densirostris, assembly GCF_025265405.1. Classification (NCBI taxonomy): domain Eukaryota; kingdom Metazoa; phylum Chordata; class Mammalia; order Artiodactyla; family Ziphiidae; genus Mesoplodon; species Mesoplodon densirostris. The sequence continues at coordinate 14,934,118 of NC_082666.1, read as the reverse complement.
AAAAACACATACTCTGAGGTCTGGCTGAATTTGTCTCACTGCCCCACTCCCAGACCCTATATTAAATGCGAGTTTTTAGGCAATTTACTTACCCACTCTAAGTCTCAGTTTGCTAATCTGCAAACTGGAGTAATAATAATACCTACCTCATTGGGTGATTTTAAGGAATAAATGAACTAATTCATATAAGCACTTGGCCAGTCATTGAAAAATAGTAAATATTCAATAAATATTAGACATTATTAACACAAATTTTTCTATTACTATTAACAGAGAACACTGCACAAGGCATAATAACTAAAGCAAAACCAAGTTGGTGTAGTTACATGGCCCAAATGATAACTGTATAGAAATCCAATTAAACATCCATTTCTTTGTAAGCCATGAAATGTTATGCAAATTAATGGTGCCTAATTTCTGACCTTAAATGACTTGTATTTTGAGGATCTGTAAGGTTTCAAGGGGCAAAAGCCAGTGTCTCAAACTGGCACACAAATAATGAGAAGTGTTGGAAAGCTTTGGAAGATGCCTCCCTTTACCCAGGAACAAGAAGAACCTTTTCTTGTTTCCATAAGAGAAGGGCCACAGACTAGGACATATATTTTCTCTGTTTTTCTCTTCGAGACCAACATGGCTTCTCATGTCTTTTTCTTCCTACTTGTTCACTTCATTCCCTTCTCCTTGAGTCCATCTTCCTTGGTCAACTCTTCAACTTGTGCAACCATCCTCATGACCTTACCACACAACGACAGTCTCAGCCTTTCTGTGAACAGGACCCTGCTAACTCTTAGCTCACTGACTCAGTCTGTATCCCAATTCTGAATTTCCAGGAGAAAGAATCAGAATGGCACAGCCCACCCTCTGGGTTGGTTCCCCAGTGATATTCCTAACTTGTCCAATCATCTTTGGCCATAGGCAGCCAGGTTATATAATATTAGCCAGGCAGAGGGGACCCCTCCTATGTGAAAGAGGAAAGTTTCAGATACCCCAAGCAGGGTAAACTACTCTACATATCAATTCAGACCAACTTGATTAAGTTCTTCAAATCACCATAAAGGAAGTGATTTTCAGGCAGAAAACAAGGGGTGGAATCCTGACAAGCTGGGTAGATTCTCACTTTAATTCATTAATGTTCTGATTATTTACAGTGTGACCATTTCAGAGCCCAGGGAGATTTTTACAGACAAATGATTACGTTTCTTCGTAAGAAACAGAATTTACATGTGCTGCTGCTGACAGCTCTGTGGCTGAGATGCTCTACTCAGCCACTGCCCTGGGTGTTTGGGGGTGATATTTTAGAACTTAGGATTTGACTATGTCTTGACCATATCCTCTGACATCACTGTGAACCAGTGGGGAATCTTAGCTTAATAGCATTTGACCAGAGGGTGGACACAAGGGAGCTTTGTGATATAAATATCTAGGGGCATTACTATTAATGCCGTCTATTCAGTGGTGCAGAAAGAAATGTGTTATAACTCTCCTCCCAGAGCATACATATTGAAGAGAAGCATTCTGCATGAACTCATTAGAGTGCCTTTATTTTGCTTATGCAAAGATAACTTGAAGGGATGGTGCTATATGCTGATTTTAAAAGGGTCAGCAAGGGTTTAGAAAATAATTTGAGAAAATTTAGGACTCAGAGTTTTTAAAAAATAGTCACATGGAATAGTAGGGCAAGCATGGCAAACATTTTGGTCTGGGAACAGCTTCTGTTTGGAGTGGTGGGGTAAAAACTGTGCTAGTTGGCAGAAGACCTGTGCTCACTTGGCCCTGATACTTCCTAGCTGCAGGGACTAGAAAAAGTCACTTCTCTAAGACTGAGTTCTGTCACATGTGAAATCCATATCCTTGTCATGGATAGTTGTGAGGGTTAAAGCTAATAAATTAACAGGCATGAAAGAACAGACAGCTAAGTTGTCTATAAATACGATAAGTTTTAGATCCGTCATCTCATTTGACCATTGGAGAAAGTGAGGACCTAGGGAGGTCAAGTGACTTGGAACTATCTGGTGTCATCTGGTTGGCTGTACAGTTCACATCTCTTGGCTCTCAAGTCAATGCCAAAAAAATGCTACCTTCAAGTCTCTAACAACCTATCATTTACCTGACTCTATTCATGGTTGGGCAGAAATGTACTCAAGAAGTTTGAAAGCAGACCTTGTCCCAAGTGTTACTGCTTACTAGCTGACTTCACGGTAGGCCAGCTACTGAATCGTTATAAACATAAATTTTCTCATCTGAAAAATGGGTACAATAATAGAAGGAAGCTCACAGAGTTGCTATGAGTTTAAAGTATATAAAATAGTTAAGTACAGTGTTTGAAATACAGTAAATGCTAAATAAAGGGTAGTTATTATGATGGAAGAGAAGAAAAAGAAAATACATTTTGCCACTTTAAAGTTTAGTTTAAGTCTTTTTGTAGGGAGCAAGGGGAAGAGGAGGCTGCCACATCTCTCAGAGCTGAGTCTGTTGATGTAAGGACAGCATTAGAGGATTATAGCATCTTGTATCCTTGAATAGAAGTCAACCAGAAGCACGTATAGTAGTCAGATCATGGGCTGGTCCTCCTCAGAAACACTCAACTTCCTACAGAGTGATGTTAAAACTCCTTCACCTGCCTTTCATGAATGAAAGTGATTTGACTGTGACCTTTGCAAAATTTTCCATGTTACAGTCCCTCCCCAGATAGACACACTATGCTATGCTACAATCATAATAGATTTCTCCTGTTCTCTAATCATTCCCTGTACTTTTCTAAATCTGAACTTGGTCCAGATGATCTCTCTGGAGTCCCTTCCCAATATTCTCTGCCTATAAAAATCCTACTTGTCCCCCAAGGTTCAGTTCAAATGCACTCCATCATTAAAATCCTCCCTAATCAAGGTAAATGATTCCTTACCTCGCATTACTATTCCCCATGTTCTTTTATTTAGATGGTCTCATTCTGCATACCTGCCTTTTCCTACTGGGCTGTTAAGATCCTTGAAGATAGAATCAACATATGCTTCACATCAGTATTACTTGAAATGCTTAACGTAAGATCTTATACATAATAGGTGTTAAACATTGGTTAAATTAAATCAAAATTTGTTTTTGAACTTTTCAAAGAAGTGAGAGTTTAGGGAAGATACACATGTATAATTGGTTTCTGCCAATCTTCAGATGATGCCACTTGGGAGAAACAGAGCTCCAAACTACTTGGTCAAGAGTGAATATTCTTCTAGTAATTGAGATAGCTATTACTTGTTGAGCACATACCATATACCAGCCACTGTTCTAAGTTACATGTATAACATTTCACTGCCACAAAAATTCAATGAGGTAGTTTCTACTATTACCCCATGTTACAGATCAATAAACTGAGACCAACCTAGAGAGGCTGAATGACTTGTCTGCGGTCTCACAGCTGATATATGATGGATTCTGGATTTGTCCCCAGAATTCACTCTTTTAACCACTATTACTCCTCTTTCAGAGCCAGAGCAGCCCTCACCACACCTCAAATTCAGAACCAAAGACAGCACAGCCTCCTGGTCTTGCTTTCCTTCCTCTTGGAATGCAGCCATCCCTGGCTGGCTTTCTAAACTCTGTTCTGATCATCCCACAATCCCAAGTGAGAATCAACCAGGAACTGCATGGACCAGCCTAAGGGGGGCTTAGTCAGGAGGGCTAGAGCAAGAACAATAAGAATGGTGATGCTCTGGTGAAATTTCCCTGCTATTATGTCCTCACAGTAGAACATTAAGATGGGCTGCAGGGACAGTACAACAGTTCCCAGTGCCCCGTTTCTCTGTCTCTCTGTAATGTAGCCAGAGACTTAAATACGACTGAGTTAATCTTTGAAGAAAACAGAAAATACCGTAACAATAAAGGCCATAACATGGTTACAAATGAGAGCTACTGCTCCCTTCTGCATTCTAAATTCCGAGGATAATTCTGCACAGCTTCATTACCAGAGTATAATTGTGTTATAGAACTCTAAATCACCCTGTTACACTTAACTGGCAATAACATTAAGATAGTGCAGATATTCATTTTAATTAAAACAAAGCCTCAAACTATTTCCCTGCTATAAGAGGCAAAACTTTCTCCCCTCCACCCCCTACCTCCACCACACACAGAAACTTTCATTTACTAGTACATCTATGGCCAGCAGTAGACAGGAGATTTAAACACAATTAGGAAATCCACCTTATAAGCCAGCAGCAGTTAAAGCTTTGCTGAGGAAGATGAATACCAGGAAAGCTGGTTCAGGTTTTAATCTTCTTCTCATATGTGAGGCACTGACAGCAGTTGTTTCAGAAAGGATGGGGTTCCCAGATAATCACTTCAAGAGTTATGCAAATAGGAATTGAGATGTAGTAGTCCAGACATTAACAAAAGCCTTGGTAGCCCAGCAGTCTTCAAGAGTTTCCCATTGCCTAAAGCACATTCATTCAATTAACAAGTATTTATTGAACATCTATTTTGTGCTGCACACTGGGGATACACACAGAAATAGAACTTGGCTCCTTCCCTCAAATATATGGCAACCTAGTGAAGGAAACTGACGTGTAAATAAGAAATTGCACTACAAAACACTCTCTAGAAGACGCAGCCCAATATCCCTGTCTTTCCTCAGGATAGGAAATCTGGGATGGATTTTGGAGTGCATGCAATAATTTTCCCGACACACAAGTGAATAACAAGAGCAGAGGAATGATATGTTCCAAAACAGAATTGCATGAACCAGTATAAGCTATTCGGGAGATTCTAAATGATTTAGTATGGCTAGACTGTAATATGTGAAGAGTTAGGGGAAAATGATGTTGTTGAGGCCTTGGTGAATTGAGAAGGAATTTGGCCTCAGTATAGAGGGGATGAAGAGTTTTTGAAGGGTTTAATCGGGGGAGCAATGGGGACAGATAAGCACTGATAGCAACATGAGTACGGAGGCTGTAGTGCAGAGTTTGCAGTTTGGAATTCAAGGCTTTAAGTTACTCTCCCATCTAACATATAAATATTAATAAAATAACAACAATGACAATTAGATCATCCATAGTGATTAACATTTCTGAATGCACACTACATGTCTAAGGATTTGCATACAGTATCTTATTTAATCCTTAAAGGTATAAGGATGAACATTTTCCATTTCTCATATGAGGAAACTCAGGCACAGAAAGACTGAATAAGTTGCCCACCAAGATCACCCAGATAGAATATGGATTCCAAATCAGGCCTGTCTGGTTCCCAAATCCCTGTTCAGAATCACAATCACTCACCAGAATTTTCAGCATCGATTATAAACAGTCATTTTATTCAGCATTCTGCCACTACATCTCCTCATATAAAAGATGATTCTGTATATTGTTCTCTGTATAAGAATCAAGCCATTTGTCATTAATCATACCCATGCCCCTTGAACTCCTAGATCTGTCTTCACTCTTCTCTTGCAGGTCTAAATCCAACTCATACTTCAAAATTAGACTCAAAACTTATCTGTTCCAGCATGTTAACCATGAACATTTGCTATAACTGATAACTTCTATTGCATGCCAATCTCTGTTATAGGTGCTGGGATTACAGAAATGTATAGAGTGAACAATGACCCTTTTCTAACAGAGTCTAATTTCTAGGTTAAACAGCTAAGGAATGCCAGAGCTGGTGTGGAACCCAGGCAGACGTACTCTATAGCTGCATTCTCCAGTGTGAATGCCACTCGTACATTTGACTATTGAGCACTTGACATATAGCTAGTTCAAACTGGTATGTGCTGTAAGTGTAAAAATCACACAAAAATTCGAAGACAGTACAAATAATGTAAACTATCTTCTTGCTTATGTGTGTATATTGATTATGTGTTGACAATATTTTATACATAATGGGTTATATAAAATGTATTATTAAAATTAATTTCACCTGTTTCTTTTGACTTTTTTTGGATGTGGGTACTGGGAAATTTAAAACTGCATGTGACTTGGATAATTTTTCTGTTGGAGAGCACTGGTCTATACTCTGTACTCCTAAACATTCTGCTATATTATCTTCCTAATAAAGAGATAAATAAAAAGATAATTGAGGAGAAAGGTGAGCATTATGGTATTAATAACACAGTGATATAACAGCACATGTCAATAGGTGGGTGAGGGTGACCTGTCATTAGATAGGGTGAGCAGGAAAGTCTCTCTGAAAATGTGATATTTGAGCAGAAACCTGGAAAACAGCCGTGCAAGGGACTGGAGGGGGTACCAGAGATTCAGAGAGCTTACTGTTTATACAACTAACTTTACAGTTAACAGCTATTTAAAAAATATTTTTGTTTATAACTCTTAAACTTAACAGAAGGGGACTGAATATAATAGAAAGAACATGACTTTAAAAAAAATCATTTTGAGTTCTTTAATCTGAACTTCAAGAACCCTAATCTCAGACACTCACTTAGCATCTGTGGACCTTTTTGGCATCTATAAAATGGAAAAAAAAATTCGCCCTAATTTATTGCAACACATATATGAGATATAGTAAGAAAAGCGTCTACCACAATGGGAGCATTTAAAATTACTTTACCTTCCCTTCTCTTCCAACCTGATTCTGAACTTACATAGAATGTGAAATGTCAACATCCTGTATCTCACTAGCCCTCATGGACCCTATCACAGAGCCTTGCACACGGGTAGATGTACATTAAAAGAGCTGAGTCAACATTCTTTTTTTAAGTAGCAAAAAAAATGGAACAAAGTATATTTATAAAACTAGAGGCTTTGAGGATATTTTTGAGCCAATCTTCATAAATTGGACATTGTCCTCAGAAGTTCTGCTACCAGATTCCTTCTACTTGTTTAAATACAGTTCTGAAGTGCTTTTCCAATCATCCCCTTTAGTTACATTTGCAAAGCTTTTAATAGTTGACAAAGTGCTTCCACATTCATTTGATCTTCACAATTGCACTGCAATGTTAGAAGAGCAGGATTCACTAGAAAACTGAAGCAAGAGATCAAGTGGCCTGTTCAAAGTAGAACTACTCATAAATGGCAGAGCTGATCCTCTAAGTCTGGGCCCAGGCATTTTTTGACCACATGATGTTGATCCCTCTAAGCCAGAGTTCTTTACTAAGATGTTGCATTTTGAAAACTTTTTTGTAATTCCCCTTGTAGCGTCAGCTATGCTCCCTTATTAGCTTCCCTACATCTAAATATTTTCTTGTGGACAACTGTTTGTAATGAAGTACTCAAAAATGTGCTGAATGATTGGGTACATTGGTCCCAGTTGGCAGCTCAGGGTTTGGTTTTCTTTGTGTGTATGTTTTTTCTTTATTTCTTTTTGATTGCTTTGCAAAATCCAAGTTCTAAAGTGCTGATAGGGTTTGAAACTCTTCAACTTGCAAGAAAGGTACTCACCATCTTCCTAGAGCTTAACTACAAATACACTGAGATGAAAACAGACAAGATTACAATGCCTCAAGGCTTCCAACTAGAGATTTCAAATATTTCTAATTTCTTCAATTTAGCTGCATTTAAATTTTACTGAGAGGTAATTGCACTGAATTAATATAGTTACAATTATGCTGAAATCAATCCATTAATGTCTTGAAAATTCTTACTAATCTGGCAACAATGTTATGGATAAAAACAGAAATAAGTCCTCTATTTGGAGTGCAGATTAATATAGTAAGAATGCCAGAGTTAATTTCTCCAGGATATGAATTCCTTGAGACAAGAGACTATGACTTATATTTCTGTTTTCTGGTTTTCAAGTGCTGCTTTGAGTGCATAAAGATAATATTTGCATGTAAAAGTACCTGGAACCACTTGTCTTCATTCCTATGTCAACAAAGGTAACTTGATTGAAAGTCCAAATCACAAAGCCTTTTCTGAATTTACTTGTTTGCCTTTTAATGTCTCTCTACTTTCTCTCCCATAAAGAGTGTGTCATCTCTCTCTTTTCAACTGTGTGCCTAGCACAATTCTTGGAATTCAGTAAATATGTTTAATAAACTGCTAATGATTGCAATGGCAACCACAACACGACAGTGGTGATGACTGCATTAAACCACCAGTAATAGTGTTCGTTTGTTTAATATAGTACATGCCACATGGACCTCAGAATTCACTTGAGATGTAGTTTAAGGTTACCCAAAGTACAATCTAAATATTGATTCTCTAAATATCAAATATGCCATTTATCTACATCTATACCTTATAATTATTGTCCATCAACACTCATTCATTCAATGGTTGTTTATAAAGCATTCACTGTCTACCTGCTGGTATGTATTAGTGGTTAAAACAGACATAAACCCTGAAGTCATGGAGCTTACAATTCAGTGAGAGAAGGAAACAGTAAGGACATAAACAAATGTTCAATTTAAAATCATAACTTGTAAGTACATATGAAAATGGACAAGGTTTATGAAGAGGAATAACAGGATTCACCTTTGCCAGGTGGATCCCCTAAATTTATTCTGGGGCCAAACCCTTTCTTTGTGGTCCTGGAACAAGAGAGGAAGGGCACAAGATAATGTTGGATAAGTCAATAGGGGCTAGATTATATAGTGTCTGCAGGCTTGGAAGGTGCTGAGCTTTAAGTGTGAAGGGAAACCATGGGAGCATTTAAAGCAGAAGACTGACTTCATATGATTTATGTATCTAAAGCATTCTCTGGCTCTTCTACGAGGAAGAGATTTGGTGAAAGTAAGAGATTTGGTGAAGGCCACTTCTTCAGTGGCCACTGCAGTAGTCCAAGAGAGAGATGATGGAGCCCTTGGGAGAATGTGGAAGAAAGATAGGTAGAAGTCTGTGGATCTGAAACACTTCTCATAAATAGAAATGACAGAACTTTTGATAAGCATTTGGATGTTAAAGAGAGAGCAAAGACTCAAGCATAATTTTAAGGGTTTTGATTTGAGCAACTGGGTGATGGCAGTGTCACTTAATGAGATGGAAGGACAGAGAAAGAACATGATCTTTGGAGATTTGGGGCATGTTAAAAAAGAGATGTCAGGTAGGCAAGCAGATACACAAATCTGGAGTTTAGGAGCAATTTGTGCTGGAGATTTACATTTAGAGGTTATCAGCATATACATGGCATTCAAACAATGAAAATAGAAAGGTTTTTCTAATGAGAGTATACGGAGAAAGGAGAATGGATCTGGGGTGCTCCAACACTTAGTGATCAGGTAGAGGAAGAAAAACATACAAAGAAGGTCAAGAAAAAGCAGCTAGAGAGAGAAGAGGGATTACTAAGAGTGGCTTGAGAAGAAAGGAGTGAATAACTTTGATTAAAGCTAAGAGATTTAATAACATGTGGGTGGAAAAACTGCCACTGGATTTAACATTGGATTACTGAGGTGGTTATAATTGACCCTGACAAGAGCCTTTTCCTTGGATTGTTGGGGAAAATCCAGATTGGAGTAGACTGAGGAGTGTTTGGGGGTTGAAGTAAAGTTGGTGTTAGTAGACAACAGTTTTTGAAGTTGGCTGTGAGTAAGGCAAGAAATGTGGTGGTAACTTATGAGAGATGTGGAATCCAGGAGAAAGTTATCTGAGAAAAGGGGATGGCAGAGTACATTTGTGTGGGGAGGAGATGGATCCCTAGAGGAGAGGCTGATGAGACAGGAGCTAGGTGGATGAATGGCAGGAGAAAAAAGGAAGTGAGAGAAGACTGAGTGAGAGACCTTGTGAAAGGATTGACCTCTAATGTGAAAAGAAGAAAAGCCCTTCTCAGATGTAACAGGAGGGAAGGAGAAGACAAGCACAGGTAGAGGTGGGTTTATAGATGTGGTATATGTTTTCCACTTCATTGATGAAGTATTGGTGAAGATTAGATGGAGGGTGACTCTATCGCAAGGAATGGAGGGTCTGAATGCAGTTATCTCCTTGTCTGCAGAAGCAAGCTGACTAGAGAATCACAGGAGGACTGGGGCACAGGGTTTGGAGCACACTTGAGGTTTGAGAGCCTGGTTTTCCCTAGGTTTGTTCAGATGCCTATGTACAGGCACTGAGGAGGTATTCGGGATCAATTTCATCTAGACAGCAGATAATGTGAGGGAGTGAGGAGCAGAGACACTGAGAGCTTTTGTGATATGGCAATGATAATGATGGCCCACAGAAGCCAAGAAAGGAAGCAAAGTTAGGAGGTGTTATAGCGGTGGGGTCCATGGACTGAAAGATATGAAGACTCGAGAATAGATGTTTGCATTAACTATTGTGAAAAAGACGTGGTTTCAAGTAATGTGGGTCTAGGGTGTGGTCATGGGAATAAGTGGCTGAAGTGGAGTGGAAATAAAATTCATTGGAGGTAATTAACATCAAGAAACAGAGATTAGAATGCTGGATGAGTTGGCCATCAGGATTTTGAGATTTCCAGGAATGAGAATAGATCATAGCATAGAGAGAGACACTATGACACAGGAACCTAACTGGAGAGTGATGAGAGTGTTGGTAGATAACCACAATGAGAAAACAGGAAGCAGTTAGTGTAGTCCGAAGAATATAAACTTCTGCAAAAGGCAAGGAGCAGCAATGGATAGAAGAAATCTAGTTATTCCAATTGCTGGTGTGGAAGTATGTGGCATATGACAAAAAATAGCCCTCTCAATAAGGTTGTGGAGGATAGAACACCCTCAGGGAACAGACATATTTCAGTTAAGGCAGGAGAGTGCAAGGAACATTCCAAAAAGAAATTGTGGATATCAAGGAGATTGTGAGTCCTGGATAAGGAATACTGGATGACCCAGGGGAGGAATTTGGGAAGGTGGTTTTGGGGGTGAGGGGATTAGATCAGCTTAAGACACAGAACTCAGGAAGAGTGCCCGGCATATAATAAATATCTTGTACATGTCAGCTATTGTTGTTCCTATTTAATGGGCATGAGATTTGGAGGTAATGGATTACCAGGTAGGCTTGGAATTCTAGCAGCCGTGTCCAGACCATGAATAATGTGACTTCATAAAGTATCTACTTTTAATCTATTAACTCCATTTCCCTAAGCAAAAGCAGATCAGAAGTTGAGATTATAACATAAAATAATGATTATCTTCACAAATAAAGCATGGACAAAATGTGCTGTGCTAACAGTTCCCACAGACCAAGGCATTTAAAACTCAAATAGCTGTAGTGAGGTGGATGGATCTAGAGTCTGTCATACAGAGTGAATAAGTCAGAAAGAGAAAAACAAATACTGTATGCTAACACATGTATATGGAATCTAAAAAAAAAAAATGGTCATGAAGAACCTAGGGGCAGGATGGGAATAAAGATGCAGACCTACTAGAGAATGGACCTGAGGACACGGGGAGGGGGAAGGGGAAACTGGGACAAAGTGAGAGAGTGGCATGGCCATATATATACTACCAAATGCAAAACCGATAGCTAGTGGGAAGCAGCAACATAGCACAGGGAGGTCAGCTCGGTGCTTTGTGACCACCTAGAGGGGTGGGATAGGGAGGGTGGGAGGGAGGGAGACACAAGAAGGAAGAGTTATGGGGATATACATATATGTATAGTTGATTCACTTTGTTATAAAGCAGAAACTAACACACCACTGTAAAGCAATTATACTCCAATAAAGATGTTAAAAAAAAAAAAAGAAAGAAGAAAGTTTGGACCAAACTGATTGTTATTTTGTAGAAATACTAAGTGTTCAGTAATTAAAACATTTTGAACAGAAAAAAAATAAAACTCAAATAGCAATGTCAGTACACACTTGTATTAACATTGGCATCGTCTACCAATTTGTTGAGTTTTGAAGATTCTTAGGATAGCATTTATTATTCTCAATATTTTCATGACTTTTGAATAATTACTTTACCTCTTTGAGGCTTGGTTACTTCATGTGTAAAACAAAAGAACTACCTGTCTGTATCACAAGATTATTATGAGAAACAGGAAGTGATGTCTGAAAAACATTTAAAATACTACTATAAAGAATAATTGATGAATATTATTAACAATTTCCCTTGTATTCAGAGTATGGCCTGAAGAGGAAAGTCTGCCTTTTTATTGTTATTTGTAGATAAATTAACCATATCTGTATTTCCAGCAGCAGCTGGCAGTAAGCTAAATGTCAGCTCTCTTCCATTTCTGCTCTCATATGAGGGGGGCAGCCACTGTGGGACACCCCCAATCCAAAGCCCCTTATCAGATAATTGGCCCCTTCCCTAATCCCCTGTGGAGGGCTCTTGATGCCAGTTTTGTCCCACTTGACTCCACTGTTTAGAAATGGGAACGTTTCGGAGGAGTTGGTGAACCTTTCCAGAAAAAAGAGGCAACATTCCAAAGAAGCTACAAAGAGGAAGTTCAACTGGGCTTCACGAACGACTGAACCCACAGAGTGAAAGGCCATCAAAAATCAGGCGGCTGTCCTCCATGAGGAGGTCACGGCTTGGGGTCAGCTTCATTGCCTCTCTCACTGCAGACTGCCTTCATCTTCTTGGCTTGTATCTGACCCAAGCACAGCCACCCCAACCCCGACTTAGCAAAACCTCCCACTTATGACTGTGGGCTCACAGAGGTAAAGAAAACTATTCCAAAGATGGAAATATCGTGGATAATAAATACTACCCTAATAAGCTTCAAAAGCCAACAAATTGGCAAATGTTTATAAAAATGTATGATGAGATGACACTGGCATTTCAGTTTTCAATGTTCTGTTCAATCTGAATGCTTTGCAGCATAGCAGTTAAGAACACTACAGTGTGGTAGCTAAGGGTGGTTAAGGCTCCACTGTCCAGACGTCTAGTCTCAAATCCTAGAACCAACACGTAGTCACAATTTGACATGGGGTCAGTTGACAGTGCCTCAGTTTCCATATTTATAAAGTGGGTAAATAATAGTACCTACTTTATAGGGTTGTTGTAAGAATTATGTATGTTAGTAACAGCTAAAAGCACTTCAAGTCAGTGGTTGGCACATTCAGTGCCCTACTAAATGTTAATGGTAATTGTTATTCTTCAACAGTTCTTCCCATACTCCCCCAGAAGGGCTCAACTACCCATTTAAAATTCCTCCATCACCAGAAAATAGAGCATAGTTTGCAAGCTAAGTAGTTTGAGCAGAAAAATGGACAACAAAGTAGACTGGATGAAAACTGCCTAAAGAAATCCAACCAGAATTATCCCTTGATCCCGGATAATTGGGGAAGAGGTGGATAGCCGTCCCAGGCAGGACCTAGCATGTATGACATTGTCTTTACCAGGAATTGTGGCTGGAAGAAAGACTCAAGTGAGTCTTTTCTGGGCTTGAAATAGTTGTGTTTGCCTGGACCAATCATTTCAACTGCCTGAGCACCAACTGTAAAATGAAGAGATTGAACTAGATTGTTCTCAGTGATCACCTCCAGCTCTGACACTCTAATCCCACGCTGAGTGCTGTTGTGCAATGATACAATATGGAAATTGCCAGTGCAGGTAAGTGAGACCTCAACATGAACTGAGCAGATAGATGGCGATTACACAATGGGAAATGTCGGAAAAAAAAACCTTATGGAGTGGAAAGTATTGGATTGCCTGATTATGACTTACTCTCCAATATGAAGATATAACCATGCTTGGCCGCTCAAGGGTGGAAATGTGGCAATGTGTTAAAATGCTAATGAAATTGGAATCCTATAATAGATGTTTAGAACAGTTTAGGTTACCAAGACATGGGAAGTTAGAGAGCAGAGCTCGTAAATCCTGATGATAAGGCCAAACTCCTCAGAGGAGTCAAGGCCCTTTACAATCTGATTCTGACTTGCCTTTTCAAGCTCATCTCTCCTTATACACATGCATGCACCCTGTGTTCAATCTATAATGAGCCACTTGACATTCTCCACACACAGCAGGCTCTTCTGTTTCATATGCACACAAATTCTGTTGCTTCCACCTCCATATTTCATGTCTCTCCATCCCACTGTTATCATCTATTCCAGACCATCATCACTCACCTCATAGGATTACTCAGAGGATTGCTTAACTGGTCAACCTGCCCCTAGTCTTTGTTCACTCTAATCCATTGTCCTTACAGCTACCAGAGTATTTTTCTTAATTGTGTAACCAATCATGTCTTTCTTGCCTAAAATTCTTCAATGATATACCATTGCCTTAAGACAAAATCCAAATTCTTTGATATGACTTACAAGACCTTTCATGCTCTATCATTCAGCTACTGCTTCCAGCTCATCCTGCATCATTTGTTTCCTTATATGGCATACTCTAGCCTTGCCAAAAGAATTTCACTTTCCCAGACAAGATAACTTCTCTCTCACCCCTGGATCTCCACATGCTGATCCCTCTGCCTGCAGTCTCACTCTCTCACCACCCCTTGCCTGAGTTGATTCTACACAGGGAGACCTTCCCTCACAACCAAGGCTAAATTAAGTCCCTTGGCTGTGTGCCCTCATGGCTCTTGTACTTTTTCTATTGTAATACTTCCACATTATTGAAACAATCTATTGAATGGATTAATTCTATTTCTTTTACTTAAATACTCTATAGTCTTCTTCCCCAGGCATTTTTTTCTCACTTGCTGTCAAAGCCCAGTTCAAATGTTACCACCTTAGGAAAAACCTTCTTGATCCCACAAGGTTATTTCTTACTCCTTTAGAGCTCTCATGGAAATACATTCAGAACCCTGTGTGTTACAACAAATCCTACAAATTAGAACCTTGACCAAAGAACTTTTCACAGTGTACCATAGAAAGATACACTATTTGGTGGTGGTACAGAGAATGATAGAAAAAGTCAGGTTCTAAAAGAATTTGGTACTAAAATAAATGCCAAGACCTAGCTCTAGGGTAGGGCAGAATGGGACTAAGTATTTTACATGTGTCTGCACACAAGCACACACCCTTCTGAGATTTCAGATGATCACTCTTGGAGATGATCATTTCATGTGAGTATTTGAACTATCATTTTTCTTGCCAAGTAGCAATAATTACACAGCTTCCATGTTTAGGGCTCTCAGGAAGATGTGGCCCAGAGCATAAACGTTACTTCCCTTTCTTTTATAACATAATGATCTCCCTGCTGCAATATTAGTCAATAACTAATTTCATAGCTGGACAACTATTCTTAATGACCTAGTACATTAGAGGCATTGTGACACAAGTCTTCAGATCACTCCCTGAAGGACCTGTCACCAAAAGGGCAAATTCAGTTACTTGTCATAAAGCAGGAGACAAAGGCCTCATTACACTAATTAAGGAAAGACGCATCTGGGTCTTTGTTGGTTGAAAGCTGAAAGGTCTCACATCTGGACCTAAAAATGGAATCAAATGGAGTCTTTCAGTCAAAGACATTTTGAATAATGCTAAAAGAGCCCCAGACATGTTAATTATGAATCTGTGGACTCGAGTGTCTGCTTGAGTTTGGTTATATGCATAAAGTGTGTGTCTACTCAGTCTTCATGAAATAGGCAGACCCAGGGGATTTTCTATGCCTCTATTTTCCATGAGTTTATTTGCCTCCAGGAATCCTATCTTCCTTAGGTGGCCTCCTCATGGAGTACCTTGAGTCTCTGAAGAACTGAACTCAATGCCCACTTTGTCTTCAATTAGTTTGCCAAGAATGGATGGAATGAATTGGATGGTAAATAATTTTTGTGTAACTCTTACTAATGCTGAAATCCCTGATGTATAAGATTTAAGCATCTGATGTTTAGACTAGGATGAAGCAAAAAGCATGTTAATTATCTATTATGTTCCAGGTGTCATCCTCTAACACATGCCAAAATTCTCAAAATAATCCTGAAAATTTTTTAATCTTTATTAATGAAGAAAACAAATCTTACTAAGTTAAAGTGAGCTGGGATTTAAAGATGAATCTTCTAAAAATCACTCTTCTTTCTGCTACACTGCAGCAACCTGCCCCCCTTTTCAATATTCCATCTCCCTATGTTGTGATAGATTCCCTCTCCTTCTCAGACAGATAGATATAGAGATATAGAGATATATAAATCTTGAATCTCCTAAAGGGAACCCTCTTTCACTGTTGGTGGGAATGTAAATTCATGTAGCCACTATGGAAAACAGTATAAAGGTTCCTCAAAAAACTAAAAATAGAATTACCATATGATCCAACAATCTCACTCCTGGGCATGTATCCAGAAAAAAACCATACTTCGAAAAGACACATGCACCCTAATGTTCACAGCAGCACTATTCACAATAGCCAAGACATGGAAACAACCTAAATGTCCATCAACAGATGAATGGATAAAGAAGATGTGGTACATATATACAATGGAATATTCCCCATAAAAAAGAATGAAACAATGCCATTTGCAGAAACATGAATGCACCTAGAGATTATCATACTTAGTGAAGTTGAAAGAGAAAGACAAATACCATATGATATCATTTATATGTGGAATCTAAAATATGACACAAATGAACTTATGTATGAAACAGAAACAGACTCAAGATGTAGAGAACAGATTTGTGGTTGTCAAGGGAGAGTGTGTGTGTGGGGAAGGATGGATGGGAGTTTGGGATTAGCAGATGCAAACTATTATATACAGGATGGATAAACAACAAGGTCCTACTGTATAGCACAGGGAACTATATTCAATATCCTGTAATAAACCATAATGAGAGAGAAAGAAAGAAAGAAAGAAAGAGAGAGAGAGAGAAAGAAAGAAAGAAAGAAAGAAAAAGAAAGAAAAAGAAAGGGAGAAAGAGAGAGAAAGACAGGGAGATAAATGGAACATATAAATATTGAATCTCCTGATAATTACAAGTAATTACCTTAGATTCATTTTGGTTTCCAGATTCACACCTTGGGTAGACTTAAGGACCTTCCAACATACAGTTCTTACCTATTCACTCTTCTGAGAAAAAACCATTCAGAATAGCTCCTGCTCACTTCAACATGTATCATATGCATAAGCCAAAGTCATCATTATGAATGTTTTAACACATTTTACATTTTCCAAACTTCATGCATTAGTTCATGCTCTTCCCTCCATCTAGAATGACCTTTTCACCAACTGTCACTCAATGGAATTCCTTTTATTTTTCTAAGTCCACTCAAAATGCTTTTACCTCTTTGAACTCCATCCTTAATCTCTCTTCCCACCCTTCAGAAATGTGAGATCCTTCCTCTTCTTCTCTGAATCACCCTTGTACATTATTTGGATTTATATTATGACTTGTAACTCTTCTTACCTTGAATTATGTGTGTGCCTCGCTACTTTCCCTACTAAACTTGAAACTTTAAATGAAAACCCAGCTTCCAACTTTCCCATCTATGCACTGTCAGATACCTGGATTCTTTCCCCTTTTTTCATTATTAATGACTCAACAAGTGATTCCTGCCCATATGAAGCTCCAGGGAAGTGTGGCATTTCCATGCCACACAGCCAACCCTGCAAAGCAAACAGATTAGCCAGTCTCCACAGGGCTGAGTTTGTTTTGCAATGTCCCTTCAACAGACCGGCTTTTAGCTCTTCATGGGAGGGGCTGCATTGCCAACGTGAAAATGAGATATCTGGATCAGTTAATGTTAGCCAAGGGCTATGATGTTGAAAATATTATTTGTGAAAGAAACACTACCCTGTAACAGAACTAAAAGCTCCTAAATTCTGAGAGGAATACCAATGCTCTGCTTCTCAGGAAAAAAAAAAAACAACTTTTTTCCCTACTGCAGATTTCATTGTTTTCCAAAATCAGACCTAGCTCAGTAGCTGTTGACACTTTCAGACTGCAACCCCCCACCACCATCATTTCAGGCTGTTCATTAGCTCACTGATGACGGACAGATAGCTTTCTTCTTCTGTCTGTCTGCCTTCCTTCCTTTCAACTATCCTTCCTTCCTTCTTTTCTTCCTTCAGTATTCTGTGTTAAAAACTGGTGTGAGATTTGTGTGCTATTAAAGTAGTGCTAGACTGGAATTATGACCAGGGAGCTTGGGAATCTTCAAATACTGCCCCAAAGCTCCCATCACTAAGTGCCTGACACAATATGAAGAAAAATGACACTACTGTTAGCTCTGGTTTTAGCCCCAAACCCCAGTGTCAAAAATTCTAGTAACCTGGGCCCAGTCGTTTCTTTTTCCTCATCTTGTTAGTCCTAAGTAGTTTTAGATCAAAGCCGACTATGGGGCCTGCTCTGTGTATTTCATTACCTGCGACTACTGAAGCCAATCCCTGAATCTTACCACTAAGAGGTGAAGAAAAGCTGATCCAGCCCACCCCTCCCATGACTAGGGGAAGAGCCTGCAGTATAGTCTGGGAAGGAAGAAATGAAACAGTGAGCCGCAACCATAATCATTTATTTTTTAAAAAGGCATAGTAGAAAAAAAGTGCCCACTCAAAGCAAAACAAAAGAAAAACCCAAAACAGCTCAATGGGTAAATTTACATATGACCCATCAAATTCAGGGCTCCACCTCCTTGGAGATGGTGGGAAATGCTTTCATCTTGATTCATTAGGGACAGCCCTTAAGTTCTTCCTAGAAATCAATAGGCTTTCTCCATGCCAGGTGCCATGCTAGGCTCTGGAGACAAATATAAATAAGACCCGAGGTCTCTGTCCTGGAAGAATTCTCAGTCTAATGGGTAAATCAGACAAGTAAATAATTCCAAATCTATGTACTGAGAAACACTAACGGCAGAGCTAACATTGAGCTGGTGGGCACTGGTATGACCACACAGGTTGATAAAATATTAAAATGGGTCTGAGCCCTTTGGTAAATATCTGCTTTCCTGAGCCCACGAGAAAGCACTAACCTCATCCTCACTGCCTTTGCCAACCCTGGGCTCTCTACACCCCCCTCAGACTTCACAAACCAGCATGGGTCCTCCAGGAGCCTATTCCAGATGTATGGTTGGTGACCATTCTGATTGGTCAGTGCTTGAGATGACTCCAGAATAAAGGCATATGCAAAGAGCTGTAGTAGGACAGAGAAGGAAAAAAAATACCCTCTGGCTGGAGAGGTGTGAGTCTTACAAAATATGTATAATTTCGTGGAGCAGAGGACACTTAAGCCAAGTCTTGAAGACGGGGGCAGTTCACCAGATGGGCTTTACAGGCAAAGCTTACATCATGTGTCAAGGCAAAAATGGAATTTGCTCAGTGGGTCTTGGATGCAAAATAATGAGAGAGAGCTGTAAAGAGAAAAGGATGGTATCACAGGATGATTCTGGGAATTAAGTCAAGGGTCTTGTATACCTTCCATTTGCAGGTAATAGGAAGTTCTAATGAGGGTGTGACATGACAATTGCTTCTATCATAAGATAAGTAATGAGAGTAGCATAAGCCTTGTTCCATGTTTTCTTCATTCTAGAATTCTTTTCTTGATGGGTCCACAAAGATAATATGTAAGTACTCTCTGATATGACTCAAAGAACTCAGAACCCTTTCCCCAAATCCCCCTCATTATCTACTATTAAGTTTTCATAGCAAACCTTTCTCCCCACTCTACTTATTGGGGAAATAAAGTCAAGGTAGATATTAAAAATTATGGCAGTTATGATTTATTTTTTTAAATGGAAGCTTTGGTTTCGGGCAAATGTAAGCAGGTACTATAACACAAGATTTAGAGAATGGGTCTCTGTTCATCTTGACAATCGTATAGACACTAGGCAGTACACACGACAGAGGACCAAGGAACACAATTGTTCATCTAGGTTTCCCTCCCAGTGCTTCAACAGAGCAGGTGCTCAGTGTTCCCCAATTTTATTAATCATTATTCTCTATCAGTTTTCATCTTTCTGAAACCAAGTGTCCTCCCTCCAGAACATATAATTAATGCCCTCCCTCCCTTTGGCCATTTCAATCCTGTTCTCTAAAATATTGATAAATCCATTTTACTATCACATCAGGGAGCAGAAGCCAGAGCTCCAGAGACATACTAGTCCCCTGTGCAAAGGAAAACGTCAGTGTCTCTGTTTCATGACCAACACTTACCAAATTCATTTCAAGCTGTATCGAGTACCTACTGTGAATCAAGCACTGTGAGATCCATGCTGAAATTCCAAACATAAAATTGATACAGGCTCTGCCCTGACTCTCTGAGGTCTCTGCACATGAAGGATACAAACAGGTGAATCAGCAACCCTACAGCTTTTCCAAGTACAAGTGGTCTTTCACCAAGGATACTCAGATCTGTGTCTCAAGGATACAGTTTGTTTCCCAAAGTATGTTTGGTGGACTTCCAGTTCTGCAGTGTTAACAGGTTGATACATAAGCAAAAGGTTTCACTGATACAAATTACATTTGAAAATCACTGGGTAAACAAGCCTCTTTACTATGGGACTTCTTATGAGTCTATATTAAGCACCTGCACCTTGTGGCTATCCAACATGGGAAGGGGTTCCCAAATCCAATCAACCAGAAAGCCTTTTGCTGCAGATCACCTCAAGGAGGAAGAGGTGCTCCCAAGAATATATTGAAACAATGCTGATCAGCTATGTCCTTGTTCAGAAGTGAGCCCATCATCTCAAGAGCATCCCTTGCAGTGCTTCCTCTAATCTCATTTCCTTACATTTACTTACCCTGGAGCCCATCTGACTTCATGTCCTAACCCCTCCCATCCCATGAGGACTTCCTGCAGTGGGTCTCAAAATCTTAGCATTTTGCTAGCTAGAAAGGCTTGATGGCATCACAGCTGGAGATTCCACTGTGAATGTATATGATTTCTAGGTTGTTCAACAATGCCATTCCCAGCAACCATGTCTTCTTTAGAAAAGGGCTTTGTGTGTGTGTTTGTGTGTGGGTAGGTGGATGTGCAGACACGTGGTGGTGGATGCTTTCTTTTACCTCTCAAACTAGAAAAGTTCCTATTTATTCCTACCACTAGTTTCCTATTTCTAAACTATGACAGATTATACTTGCTAAATTATTTTGCTCTTAGAGAACCTAAGGAAACATGTTTTTATGACACTGGAATCTGCAATTCCTTGTTGAGTTCTTAGTTACGATAAAATTCTACCTTATCAGAATAAACGTACAATAAGTTATATAAATCAACAGTTGGTAAATGATATTCTATGCTGACATTTCTGTTCAGGAGTTGGTATTTTATTTGGGTGATAGGCATCTGCTGAATTTATTAAAAATGGTTGACTTATCTTAAGAGGTCAGCTACTATGGTTGAATCCCTTTCTTCTCAAGAACAATTTAGCAGCTTCTTGGTGTGCTACTGGTCTTTCCTTAAAGCTAATAGTTAAAAAAGTACAGTGCAGTTCATTTATTCACATGTATTCACTGAGCGCCTACTATGTGTCTGGCATCATGGTAGAGGCTTGGGATCCAATGGTAATCAAGACAATATTTAGAAGTCTGTGTGGGATGAGGTAGATACAGCTACACAAATTCGGCTGAATAGAACAAAGGCCCCACCACACCTTCTCCTCTCCCTTCCAACCCTCACCCCCAAGCCAAGCATATAGTACTAGAACCACAACTCATATTTTTGTGGAGCTAGAAGAGCTAATGAAAACACATGGGTCATTATCTGAATGATGAATGTCTTCCTGACATACTGAAGGACAGAGAGAACGAAGGGTTGACTGGTGGTTCTGAATTCCATGAACATCCCTCTTCAATGCGATCATGGAGAAGCAGCCTGCATGACCCAGGAGCCTTCTATCACCTCTGTAAGGCACACGAATGCTATTGCCAAAAAATCTCTTGATTTTTTAAGGGATCAAAGTAGTTGAGATGGGAGAAAGGAGGGGATAAGAAGATCTATTTTAAGAAGGAATGGACTTCTTTTTAATATAAGTCTGAGGTTGTTTACCTCAAACCTGCATCAGAATCACTGGAAGGCTTGTTAGAGCAGAGTTTCTGATTCAGTAGGTCCAGGATGGGACCCCAAAACCTGCATTTTAAATAAGATCTCAGATGCTTTTGATGTTGCTGGTCCAAGGACCACTCTCCACTGATGTGGACATTCTCAGTTCCTTAAGTTGTTCCAACTAAAGGGCAACTAATAAGTGAAAATAGTTAAGGCACCAATTTCAGGGTTGGAGGGTGGAGGGGTTGGCTAGATTGAATTGAACTGATATTTTTAAGAACTTAGTAGTAGAGCCAGGATCTTACCAGGAGCTTGAGATCTTATTAATAGTGTCATTGTCACACTTAACCCCAACACACACCTGGTAGATTGGCACGTGTCAAAGTGAAATCAACTCATTAACCAAGGAACCAAAAAGATGTGTTTGCTTCACTGAAGAGTTAAATATCATATGCTCACTACCCATCTGCATGAGAATTTTGTTTTTAAAACAAATATATATTACATGCTTCCTGAGATTCAATTTTAAGTAATTAGAGGAGGCTGGGTCACCCCTCTTGTAAGATAAGAATAATGTCACCACTTACAACTTTGCCAAGTAGGAAT
Organism: Mesoplodon densirostris; assembly: GCF_025265405.1. Lineage (NCBI taxonomy): Eukaryota > Metazoa > Chordata > Mammalia > Artiodactyla > Ziphiidae > Mesoplodon > Mesoplodon densirostris. The sequence continues at coordinate 14,911,813 of NC_082666.1, read as the reverse complement.
GGTATACCGTTAATACATTTGAACTGTAGGGGAGGGGTAATTTCCCCCTGTCTCCCTCTTGAGTTTTTGAGGCTGGACTAATAATAAAATTGACACAAAACGGATTAACAAGTGAAAAAGAAACAAATTTAATTCATGTGAGTGGAGGTATCAGAAATGGAACCTAAGAAGTGGTCAAAGCAAGCAGCTTTTGTACTTTTTAGACAAGGAAACAATAAATTTGTGAGGAATTAACAGGACAAAGAAACTTAGGCTTTGGGTGCTTAATTAGTGGAGAATCTAAACAGAGTTTGAACTTAGATAATAAATTAGTGAAGAAGTAACAAGGTTTGTTTATACAGGCTTCTGGCCCTGAATTTCCTATCTCTGGTGATAAGGATGTCTCTCTAACTTCCAGTACAGGGAGGACATCTTTCACTTGGGAGATTTATTTCCCACTTTTTAGGGAGACAGAAAGGAGGGTCAAAGTGTCCCTCTTGCATAGGCTGTTTCTTAAGCAACTTTAATTAAAAAATAATCAATATGCCACTGAGGCATATTTTGGGGCAGCCTGCCCTGGGCCCTCTGGTTTCTCTGCAGTCCTACTCATAGTAAATGTCATGACTGTTACCATCTAGGGGTCCATAATTGTTTGAGAATTTTCTTTCCCTTTAGACTGTAAACTTCATGAAGGTCAGACTCAGTTTTCATTTCTCACTGTTGTAACCCCAATACTTAGCACAGTATCTTCTTGCACATAGTAGGTACTCAATAAACTGCTAAATAAATTGACTTGCCACATATGCAAAACAGAGCAAATATCCACATGTGATTAAGGTAGACTAAAGGCCCCCTTTCCAAATGAGTTCCTTTATGTTTGAGGATGCCTGTCAAAAACCCAATATAGTACTTGGCAGGGACTGTATTACTTCATTAACATCATTACACCAATTACTCAAAAATCAATTCGGCTTCAGGGTTCAGCCTCAACCTCTGTCCGGGAGGGCTCTTCTTTCTTAGGAATGGAAGCAGAGGGATAGATCCCTGGGTAGAGAATGCTGGGGTGGGGGGGCAGGGGGTTGAGCTGGTTGGGGGGGGGGAAGAAGAGAGTCCTGGGTCAAAAAAGGGCAACTTAAGTGCTCAGAGTAGCTGTGTGCGAGAAGAGGGCTCTGGTGCCAAACTTCCTCCCTGGAGGACTGCCTCTGCTGGAGGGCATCCAAGGTAAAATTACTTACACTATTTTACTTTCTGAGTGTTTCTTTCTTAGAATCATAGAACTATAGGCCTGAGAGAACTTAAAGTTCTTCTAATTAATACTTCAGTGTCTTTAACCAAACTCCTACCAATTACTGTGATCATCTTGAATAGACACTCCCTGAACAAATCCAAAGTCCAGGAATCCATTTCATCAAGGGACAACCCATTCAATGAAAACATCCCATTGTCTGTGACCCATCGTCCACGACCCCAAATCCATGCCCTGAATGCCCACACCATCCTGACTCCCTTTCCCAATGCACAACTCACAATGCACATCTTATACACTCAGAAGAGGACTTTGACCAGATCTTCTTTTCCCATGTAATCCAGAAGGGTATGATAAATGAAGTGACAGTTGGGAAAGGAGGTGATATAAAGGCTGAGTACCATAACCCTCAAATTGGAATGATGACTTCAGGCCCACTTAGTCCTTGCAGGGACCCACCCAAACGACTTCCTTCAAGAGAAATCCTGTTTTCCCTGAAAAGCTCATCATCAGATGAATCAATGTTTTACTGTCGTGGACCCCGCCTCCCTGCCAAAAAAACCCCTGTGGATTCTTGCCTTTGGACTCTGTTCTTAAATCCCATAGAAGGCAGTGTGTATTTAGACCATTTAAACAGAAACCTCACCTCCAAGCTTTCCCAAAAAACACTAGGGACTGCATGTCACACAGTCTGCCTATTTCCAAATTCCACTTTGGAGAAGAAAATAATCTGTGTTTGGTAAAGAATCCACAGGTGGCTGAAATAATCAGGCAGAAAGGAAAAGCTAGGGCAGGTAGTAAAATGGCTTTGTGAAGGACAGGCCAGTCTTCTGGGGACAGGAGAGAGAAGAAAAAATATAGGCTGCCTAGAAGAAACTCATGGATTGCAGACTTAATTATCAGACTGTTCCTAGAGAAGGAAATACATATTGTCTCGTACAGGCTCACAAGCTGATAAATATTTAATGGACAAATAATGAATCTTGGCATAAATATTTAATGGAACAGCATCAAGGTATACAAGGGTGGGGAGTGTGCTGAGGGAAGGATGCTCTAGACAGTAAGACAATTGAGTTGGAACAGGAGTAGAGATAGGTCCAAAAAGTATCAATCTCTCTGAGGGTATGCTGGGTCTCCTTTGAAACTAGGTTGGTTGCTTAAATAAAAGAATAGATGAGTTGCTTTGCAAAATGTAAACTGCTGTGGAAATGACAAGACATAGTATTTTTATTATCACCTTTAAAATTTATTTGAAATACAGCATTAGACTATATAGCTGGAAGATGGTAACCATTGAGGGAGTCAGTAAAAGCAAAATAAAAATCTAGGTGGGGTGAGATGAACAGTCCCTTGAGAGGTTCCAATTGTTTTTACAGGTATATGGATTTGGGAGAGTGAAGTCTATGCAGAAGGAAGCAGATGGTGCAGCTCTCAGGAAAGTTCTAAGAACAGCTTCTGTTTATCTTGAACCCATCATATGGTCAAGACTGTATGAGTGCTAGGACCATAAAGTGAATAAAGATAGATGTGGCCCTGTGATTACAGAGCTTACCATTGGCCAGTGAGGTTGTAACTCAGAAATTACCATGCTATTATCAATAGCATAATCAGCACCTAGACAAGGAAATAGCTATGGGAGCACAAGGATAAATCAGGGCTAAATCAGGAAGACTTCCTGGAGCAGCTTCCAGGTCCCATCCTGATGGGTGATTTGTTGACAATGTCATCACCTGTTTACTCATTTGGCTTTTCCCATGCAATGAGAAGAAGAGACAGCCCTGGGGGCATGAAAGGGGAATCTACAAGGTGACAGTTAAAAGGGTCCTGAATGCCAAGGTAAGGATTTTTAATTTGAATTAATAAATGATAACTAAAGTCAATATATACTTGTTGATGAGAAATGTTTGTGTGCATCTGTGTGTGCACATATATTTCCAGCCCTTGGAAAAGTATGTCTTCACAGTTGCGTGATGTGTGGAGCATGCAGAAAGCAGAGCAGAGAATGCCTCTTCCTGAAGTTCCTTGAAGAACTTTAAAACAGGAACCAAAAATAGATTTAAGCCCCCCTTGCTCCCTGTTTCTTTCCACCATCTGTCAGCCCCACTCCCCTGGGGAGAAGCTAAGGCTGACAATAGCAGAGTGAGGGAACAGGGGTGTGGGTGGGGAAGTTTTCTTTTTTTTCTGCCAGGCTGAGTTATTAATTAGCTTCCCGGAAGGTAGAGGAACAGCGAGCTTTAGTCTTCTCACTTGACAAATACTGCACCAGAGAGGTCAAGCAGGCCACCCAAGGTTACCTACCACCTTCTTAATAGAGGCAGAGCCAGATTCCCGGGGCCATCTGGGATTCTCTGCACCAGTTCTAACTGTAGCACTCTAAATTATCCAAGCGTCCTCTCTTAAGGGGATGGGATGGGGTATGTTTGGGAGAGGGGAACCAGGGGAGATCTTTGTGGTGGGTTTTCTCAGCTTCTTGGTAAAGCCAAGTATTTCCTGACCTCTTTCCCAGGAAGGAGCCACAGTCCTCACATGAACTTGGCAACAGACGCTGTTTACTTCAAACAGCACAATCCCTCCAAACCCTGATACATGATAGGCAACTGAGCCTTTCATTTCTTGGGCCAAAGACCCCCAGGGAGGCAAGCGGACAGATGGATGCTCTGTCTCATTCTCTGGAGGCCTGTTCTCATCTTTCGAATTTCTTCCACCCAGCCTTGAGCCTGACCTAGAACATGGTGAGAGGAGGTGGGGACCAGTCTTGGGAGCACCCAGAACATGCTCCTCTCTGGATCAGAACTCTGATCTCTCTTACTCCCCCACAGAACTAACAGCATCACCATCAGTGGCTGCATCTGGGTTCCTTCCTCTTCCTTTGCCTGGTGAGGATAGAATGGAGCCCCCAGTTTCTCCTTCAGTTTTGTTTGGCTCCTCCCCAACCTGGCAGTCACCAACTGCTCATCCTAAGACCTATCCATACTCAGTAAAATCCAAGCACTCTCCAGGAGGATGAGAATCTGAGATGGACATCATGACACAACCCTTCCTTTGACATGAGTATTCAATAAATGTCTATGTATTACCTAACTATGGGTGCTACACTGAGTTCTACGACAGCCAGAGCCCCTCTCCTTCATGGGACTTCACAGTCTAGGAGGGGAAGAGATTCAATGAAATTACTGCATTCAATGAAATTACTGTAAATAATAATTAAATATAATGCAGTTGAAACCCAAAGAGACAACATGATGACCTTAGTGTCCTAGAGTAAATCTGTAATACAGCCAAGACTTTGACCTGTTGGCTGTAACAACCCCACACAGACTCAGAGAAAGCACATCTGTGATCATCAGACAAATGCCTGGAGGAAGACTTCCACCCCCACCCCAGGAATTCCGAGTCCAGTCCTCCTCCGCCTGCAGTGGTGTACCAGGAAAAAGTTCAGAATCCACTCTCCTGCTTGCATACCACTTATTTAATGGTGAAACCACAGATATTCAACAGTCCTTCCCTGCTGCTTCTCAGGGTGGGACAAGGACCCAAGGAGTCTGCTCTAATGGAGAGGCTCAAGAAATGACTGTGGACTCAGCAGTCAGGAGCCTGAAGGGACCTTCATCTGTTGGGGCATCCACACCTTTTTCTTCTTTTAATAGTTTCCAACAAAAGTCATAAACAAAACCCCAAAATGGAAATTTGACAAAGGCTGATTTTCCCTGATTTAATTCAGGGGTGAAGGCTTCAAGGATCATATGCTCCCAGCCCCTTTTCCCTGGAGTAACTTTCTCTAAGGAACTTCAGGACCTGGGGATGACAGTCTGAAAATTGCTGATCTGATTTAACGCCTTATTTTGCAGAAGCAGTTATACCTGGTGCTTGTGTATAACCTCTTGCAAATGTTTTAACCTCCTGGGCTTGTAGGTCCATCTGTGAAATGAGGATGGATACACTTATATCCATTCTACAGGATTCTTGTCGAGGCCCTGATGGGGTCCTGAAGATCAGTAACATCTATAAGCTGCTAAGCATAACTACAAGGGTGGTGTTCAAGTACCATCACTTTGTAGCTATGAATGAATCTCTCTCGACTAGTTTCTCCATCTGCAAAATGGGAACAATAATGGTATCTCATAGTCTCCTCGTGAGGGTTAAGATTATGCCTGTAATATATTTCATCTAATTGCTTGAACTGTAGGAAGTGCTCAGAAAGTGTTTTCAGTTTCACCTTCCCATCATCAGCATCACCATCAGCATCTTTATTTGTTATTCATTTTGAGAAAACTGACCTAGCTCCCCCTGGATATGCACTGGAATGATGTAACCCTAGAAGGTGATAGAAGTCATGTGTGACTCCAAGGGGACATTTAATCTGTATATGAGGTCAACACAAAGTAAGCCTATTTGAGAGATGAAGAGAGAGATTCTGATGATATTCTTTGGGAGCCTTTAATAAGACACATGAGGAAATGTTTATCTTCTGGACTTTTCCATTAGTGCCCCCCATCTTTGTTTTAACACACACACACAAACACACACGTGCACAGGTAAGAAGTCCAGATAGGTAAGTTGTCTTGCCTGAGGCCCTCTGGTCTCTTGGAGGAGAGCTCAGATAGCCTGCCTCTCATGGACATGTTTTTTCTTCTTTGTCTCACAGGCTGTTTTCTCCAAACAGCCTTTGCCTTCCTTAGTCTCACTCAGAGAAGCCAGGGATTGCTTGTATGGCCATTTGTTCTTCTTCCAAATCCAAAGCTTGCAAACAATTCCATGGGAACGTGCCATGGTGGGGAAACAGTCCAATTACTGATCTAATGAGCCAACTTTCCTCTCATGTCCCCCATAAAGGCATGTATAGCCTCAGTGCTCCCAGGGCCCTGCTCAGACGATGACAGAGAAATGGAGAAAGAACACTGTTTGGCAGTTCAAACCCACTTACTGCACAGGCTGGAAAAATGAAATGACTGATACCATGTAATTAGGCCTTAATTATTTACCATTTTTGGTTAATCACTGCCACTTGCAAGTTAACAGGTTGTAAAACTCTTGGGCTGTGTTAGGTGATCATTAGCAAAAAGTGCCATCTTCCAGTGTTAATGAAATATCCGTAAAAATCCATGACTGCAAGCAATGCAGGACTTGAGGCCACTTGGGAGACAGTTATGTGGATTTATGGCTAATTATATATTTTTTGGAATCTGTATTTCCACGTTTGAGAAGAAGGCTTGAATTAGAGGCTGCAATGCCTCCTGGGCTCTCCTATCATTCCACAGGAGCACAGGGGATACAAACGGGGGGTGGGATGGAGGTGGAAGAGAGAAAAAGTAGGAGAAAGAGTAGTAAAGGACAACTCCTGTCTCAAAATATTCACCTCGCCTCAGGGTCCCATGTCTAAATGTCTGCCATTAGAAAGCTACTCCTTAGAGTGTAATGTTATCCAAACTATGCAGATGTCCCTCAGAAAGTAAACATCCCTGGGAGAAGTTCTTTAAGTGGAAAATGTCTCTTTGCAGTAGCCCTTATGAAAAAGGACTGCTAGTTTTCACAAATAATTAGCTAAACATGAGTCCACAGACAAATAATCTAAGTGGGCATTAGGCCACAGTAATATAGGCAGAGGGCTAGGACAAAGGAGGTGAAACCACAGGCATATCTAGGCTGGAGTTACAGATTCAGCTCTGGAGCCCACATTGTGAAAGGCCAGAATGAGTTCTTGACAAGTGAATTAGATAATGAGAGGATAGACCCCTTTTCCCAGAAAGAATCTCTTAAAAGAATTGAGAATGTTTAGCCTGGAAAAGCAAAGGCTGGTTAGATAGCTTGAAAGTTGTCTTCAAATACCTTAAAAGCTTCCATGGAGACTGGAAACAAACTCATTCTTAAGTGTTCTGAGAAGGCAGATTCAATAGATAAAAGCTGCTAAGAGGCAGCTTCATCTTCAAAATGTTTCAAAAGCCAAGAGTTGTCCACCAATGGAATGAGCTGATTCAAAGGTAGTATGTTCATCTTCTTAGAGGTAAGTAAGCAGAACCTTGATGATAAACTAGGATGATAATCACTGAAAGATACTGGAGGAATTCTTTCACTAGATGGATGGCTGAACAAAAGAGTTTTAAACGTTTAAAGTTCTATGACTTTGAGGTCATCAATACTTTAATATCAATTATTTGATTCCATGTCTTTCCCTGGCACTAGGAGCTGGAGGCAGTAAGATACCCCTGGGGACCTGAGGGTGGGGTAAAGGGATACTGAAAGATTAACAACACAGAGGGTAGTAGTTTACACTATGGCCGATGCAATTTTGGACAATTTGTTTTCACTGGGAGGAAATGAAGTTATTATCTTCTGACTGCGAGAGTCTGGAGTAAGATTTTATCGTTACTGATGAAAGAGAACAGCTTCCGTCCCAGGTTTTGTGAAAACTCATTCTGGACCTTGGGTTATGCCCTCATCCTGGGCCTTAGTTTCTCCATCTGTAAATAGAGGGCTAAGTTTGATGTCTATCAGGACCTTCCTATATCTACCATGAAATGGTTCTGGGTTCCGATGTGGAAGTAGTTCTGTGCCCTCAGCTCCTACACCAGATCTACCTGGGTCCCTGTTTCTTAGCTTAGAAAGCATAGAAAATGATGCCTGTCTTTCAGCTGTCTCTCCAAGATGCTGTAAGGAATAATGAGGCCATTTGCCGCTCCTCCGAGCTCAGTGGTGAATGTTCAATCACCATTGAGAGATACGCGTATGCAGACATTTCAGGTATATAATATAATATTAAAGGCACAGAAAAGCATAAAAAGATTTGTAATTAAGATAAAGAATCAATGAACCTACCCTTTCTGTTTTATAAGCTCAGCCCAAGCAATTGACAAGTGGCTGCATTCAAGGTCATAGACTATAATTTATATGTTTAATGTGAAATAAAGCACTCGATGGAAACAAAAAGGTGTTGCTATCAGTCATCGGTTTGGCCAATGCATAAGAAGTTGACACTGTGTGCACAGGGCATCGTGAGGCACAGGGCATCATGAGGCACAGGGCATAGGGCTGGGTGTGGTCTCTCTCTTCAAAGATCTTCTAGTCTAATGGGAGCAGTTGGAATCGTGAAAGATGAGCTTCTATACACCAACAGAGACTGGCCACTTAACTCTTGAGCCCTACCACCTATTACATTGCCTGGCATGCAGGAGGCATTTGCTAATTGTTTAATGAATAAATCCTTGAACAAAAGTTTCCAGTGCCTATGAAGAGTGGTTCAATTAAAGCACCAGGAGTTCAGAGAAGGAAGAAATTCCTGCCAGATGAGAAACTCACAGAATCCTTAACGGAGAAGGTTGACTCGTGGAATCTTGGAAGGAAGAGAAATGGAGATAGAACTTTCCAGATGGTGGTTGCAGCAAAACCAATGTCACAGAGGCAGGAAAATGGGGGTCAAGTGCACAGAACTCATTATGATAGTTCATCCTCTCTTATCTTACCTATTTCCCTGGGCTGATTGATGTCTTTGCCTTCAGTTTCCCTAGAGCTGATCTATCCTACCCACTTCTGCTGGCCTTATCTTTCTAAAGCACAGTTATATAATGATGGCACTGCCCTTGTGAGAAGCCTATGCTGACTCCCACCATCAGCTCAGAGAAGTTCAAGCCCCCAAGCCAGTACCTAAGCCTTTGTGATCTGGCCAGTGTTTCTGAATGAACGTACCACAGCTCTGTCTCACTCAGTCTCTGCAAGACAGATTTCCCTGCCCTCCATTATGAATAATCCTTTGTTGCTTCCAAGTCTCAGCTTGTGCTCTTCTTTATAAATGAAAACCTTTCTCTTAATATCTTCAGGTCCAGATTTTAGCCACACCTCAAGGTCTAAACCTAGTACCACCTCTTTGTGAAACTTTGACCTGAACTCCTAAGGAGGTCATCTGTGAACTCCTGTCCCTATGCCCACATCACTTACAGCTCATGCTTCCCTTTTCAGCTAGTTAAATGGGCATATGCGTTGTCTTTCCCTCCAAAGTTAAATTGCCTTGAAGACAATTTCTTGACAATAATCTAAATTTCACCAGAATTTAGCCCAGAACTGGGACCAGAGGAGGTGTTCAATTTGAATACAGTAGATCTCTCACGTTTTTGTCAAATTCTCTGAGATTCTCCACTGGCTATGTGCGTGCCACTCCATTCTCTGCTGACCAGGGCTAACTGATACAAAGGCAGAGACACCTGATAAAGGTGGGCCAGTTAGATTCCTGCTGTGGGAATCACAATGAAGACACAGAGTAATGGAAGACAGCTGAAGCTGAGTCTTCCCATGGCAAGACCCAAGGGAGACCACAGAAATCTAGTTGCTCAAGTCCCTGGAACTTCCCTATTGTCTTCCAGGGTTTTTTGGTTTAATTTTTGCTAATTCTTGTATGTATCATTATATTGGTTTGCCAGGGCTGCCAGAACAAAGCACCACAAACTGGGTGGCTTAACCAAGAGAAACACTGTCTGATGGTTCAAGAGCCAAGAAGTCCAAGATCAAGGTGTCAACGGGGCTGAACTTCCTTCAGAGGGCTCTGAAGGGAGGATTTGTTCCAGGCCGCTCTCCTTGGCTTGTGGATTCTGTCTTCTCCCCGTGTCTTTTCATGTTGTATTCTCTCTGTGCATGTCTGTCTGTCCAAATGTCTCCTTTTGATAAGGATACCAGTCTTATTAGATTAGGGGACCACTGGACTCCAGTATTGACCTCATCTTAGCTTAACTAACAACATCTTCAATGATCCTATTTCCAAATAAGGTCATGTTCTGAGGTCCTAAGAGTTAAGAATTTAACATGAATTTTGAGGAGACACAATTCAACCCATAACAATCTTTTTAGCTCTTGGAAACTGAGTTTTTTTGGCATCATTCCAATACCCCCTCTTTTGTTTTCTTGAAAATACTCATAATTGGACTGCTTATAAGCAAAGAACCTTGTCAGATAAAGTGAGTGAGTGAATAAATGAATAAATAGGTGAGTTATTAAAAAAAAAAGGGTAAATAAACAGATGGGTGGGTGGGTGCATGGGTGAGTGAGTGAATATGGCCGCAGCCTGGCTTCCCTTCCCATCCATCCTCTGTTTTCTTCATGTCTCCTCTTTAAGTAGACGTTATCAGTACCACGGGTCAGGGCTGGTCAAGCAAAAGGCACACCAGGGCCCCAGCATCATCATCCTCCTTTTTGTAAGCTGTCAACCATAGGATTTCATTAGAACCAGTAACAAGGAAGATGACACACCATCTCCTTTACTAAGCCTATACTGCTTCAGGGAAAGAAACAGAACATCAATTACTTAGGAGAAGAGTCACATTTTATTCAGCCAGGGAACATAATGGCAGGGGTTTTGGGGAGGGGTAGGGTCAGAGGGATGAATGTGGATGTGAGCTTTTCATGGTCTCTACTAAGGAAAAGAAGCCTGCCCAACAGCTAATTTTAACAAATGCCACTGAGTAGTGACGGTTACCCCAGAGGCCTGTGTCTGTTCTCTCTTCCTAGCATGTTAATTGGAAACTGGAATCGTTGTTAGAGGAAATCAGAGTCTCCACTTCCACGACTTTGCCCATGGAATACAGAACCCCAGGTAATTTAAATGGCTGAGGAGCCATTGACCTCTTGACCTCTTCCCATCCCTTTCAGCAGAGCCCCTGGGCATTCCATCAAAGGTTGATCTGCATCTCGCATGGTGTGTAGGAGGACCTCACCTGTGGGGACACACTGAAAGCCTGTTCCACAGCCCCATGCACTGGGGCTCACTCTGCACTTCACTGTCACTCTGCTGTAGAGACACATTTCGGAGAGGCAGAAATAGGATCCATTTGCTTGACAATATGTCCTCTTCTCAGATACCTCTGACACCGAGATAGGCACTTTTCTTCCCCTCCCTTTCCTCTTTTTCTTCCCTCTGTTTCTACCTGTTCTTTCCTCCTCCACTCAGATCCTAATAACATTTATCAGCTGCACACCAGGTACTGAGGAATTTGGTTGGGAACTTTAGCATGGCTTCTCAATCAATGCATCCTTGTGTATATTATTTTCATTGAACAGATAAGGAATCTGGTTCAGAAAAAGACCTTCCTGACCATTCAAGATATCTTTACAGGTACTTTCTTTCATGACACACTCCTTACTCCTGCTATATCACTGTCTGTTATTATCTGGCTTATTTGTTTGCACATTAATTATCAGTATTATTGTAAGAAGGAAAATTCTATGCCTGTCTCCTTCACTGCTGATTGACCAGCACCTAGAACCTGATACAGAGCAGGTACTTGATATATAAAGATATGGCTGTGGTCTCCAATGATTGGAAAAGGGCTCCCTAAATATGTAGAATGTATTTTGTCTGGGCTTTGAAGCATTGGCAGGATTAGAAAAACCATTCTGAGCAGAAGAAACAGCTTGAGCAAAGGTGCAAAGGTAAGAACCACAGTGCTTTTCTTCGTTCATATGACCACTTTCCAAAAACATACATGAGGGCTCTGGAATACGTACATGGATTTTTTCTAAAAGACTAAGTTAAAGCCTGGTAACAAGAAACTCTTAATGGCTTAGGATAGGTCGGAGAGTAAAACACTCTTTTGAACTATACTGAGTAGAATGGAAGACAGAGTACATTAGAACAGAATTTGAAATCCTTGCTTGGCCATACATAGCCTACAGCACGATAGGGAAGTTTAGGGCCTAAAGGGACCACAACCCTCACTGTTCATGTAGACTAGTGCAACTGCCTCTGAAGGGTGTTTGTGCTTCCATTCTTGCCCCCATTCCTATGAATGCCCCATTATCCAACAGCAGCTAGAGTGGTGTTTTTAAAAAGCTGAGTCTGATCAGGTAACTTTCTTCTCAGATCCCTCCAATGACATCCCATCACCCTAGAGCAAAATCCAAAGTCCCCACCCTAGCCTGCAAGACCTACATGGCCTGGCCTCTACATTGACCTTGCTGTTCTTAGAACATGTCAAGCACGTATCCACCTCAGGACATTTGAACTTGCTGTCTGCTCAGCCTGGAAAGCTTTCCACCAGGTGTATGCATGCCTCACTGTCTGTCTTCAATCAGTTCTTTGTTTAAAAGTTACCTCTTCAGAGAAGCAATCTCTTATTGCTGTACCTCAGGGGTCCCCAACCCCCGGGCCACAGACCAGTACCTCTTAGGAACCAGGCCGCACAGCAGGAAGTGAGCAGCGGGTGAGTGAGCAAAGCTTCATCTGCCACTCCCCATCGCTCCTATTACCACCTGAACCATCGCACCTGCCCAGGTCCATGGAAAAATTGTCTTCCACGAAACCGGACCCTGGTGCCAAAAAGGTTGGGGACCTCTGCTCTACATAAAATAGCACCATCTAGCATAATGTCCCATCAGATGCTTTGTGGTTTCCGTTGTATTTATACAACTGATACTATATTTTCACTTGTTTATCTGTTTATTGTCTACCTCCCTAGCTAACATGTATGTTCCACAGGAATAGTTCTGTTTGGTTTACTTCTGTTTAAAACAATTCCTGGCACAAAGTGGGTATTCAATAAGGAAGTGTTGAATAAGTGAATAAAACCAAACTCCTTTAATTTGCAGTCTTAGAATAAAGGTATACTCTCATTTTGCCACTATTTCACAGCTGGGTGATGCCTGAGCCAGAACTTAGGTACCCTGCTTCCCAATTCAGTCTGCTTTCTACTGCCCACAGTGATCTTGTATGTGTCTTTTCTTTATCTATTAAACAGGTATAATATCTCTACTCTGCCTTCCCTGAGAAACAGTATTATATGGATAATGAGAAAGTTTCTTGCACAGTAAACAAATGCAAGTGGTCGTATGAGAATTTAAAGAGGTAATGATGGGGATAGTTTTGATTAGCTAGAAGGATGATTGCATTCCAGTCCTAAGGGACAACGATCCTATGCATTTCACCATCCAATGCATCCCAAGCTCCCGAGACTATGCTACATCTATCAAGTAACCCCTGATGGAACAGCTAACTAGGGCACTAATTGTGGAAACCAGAATAAATCCAATTTGAATGAGACATATAGCACATTTTGGGAAACATCTCAAGAATAGTTTTCAAGTGGGATGGTGACCAGCTGTTCTCCCTCTCTGCTCAGGAAGGGAGGAACTACCATGGGGATTTAGGGACTAGGTGTAGGAGAGATTATGCTGATTCTAGGGAGCTGTGGTTTTTGAGAGGCAGAGAGGGAAGAGAGGGACGTGGACTTAGCACAAGGCTCACCCTCTAGTGACCTTTATAAAGCAAATCTGGCCACTGTGCCTACAAGTGGGAGCAACCCTTCAGTGGCTCCTCATTACCCTTGGAATAAATTCCAAACTAATTATCTTGACACTAAAGACCCTCCATTAATTGACTCCTAGCATCCTCTTCAGCCCCATTTCTTGCCATATCTTGAGTCACACTGTACTGTCCAATATCACAGATCTCCTTGTATTTTACACACACACACACACACACACACACCCTCATTGCTTTCTTCCTCTGTGCCTTAACTGCTGTACTTCCTGCTTCATAGAGAAACAGCTACCTCCTCTTAGCCAGAATGACTTCTTCTTATCCTTTCAGACTTAGCTCTGCCTTTATTTCCCAGTGAAGCTTCCCTGTAAATATACACTCTACAAACAAAAAGGACATGTGCTCCACAATGTCCCATGCACAGCCCATAATTGTCATAAACACATTATATCTTAATCACCTATTTTTAATATCTCCCCCTCTCTAGAATATATGGCAGAAACTGAGTATCTCTGGCTTTGGAACTTCCTGTATGGTCCCGGAATGAAAACTGGTCTGGGGGTGCTAAATGTGTATTAGCACCCCAAATACTGATTTATCATTTCAGTAACACTTAAAGCGCAGACTCTTGATTACCATCAGGTAGAATCTGCTTTCTCACAGACAATGAGATATGTGGTAGCTTTGGGATCCTCACTTCGTGACCAGTAGCTGCTCACTCCATCAGGCCTCAGGGTCACAAGCAGCCTCAGGGCCATGAGATCAAACCATGGTTCAGAAACCTTGGCTGTCACTTCAGAAACTGCTCTCTTTTCCCAAACCTTCTCCTATGGCCATTCAGTTGCTGGGAGAACTGATGCCAACAGTGGAGTTACAACCAGGTAAGCAGCACACAGTGCCCAAATGCCACAACAATATCTGAAGCCAGAGTAAAGTGGACAGATCCATTTTGTATACCTGGACATTGGAAGAGGGAGGGGGATACTCAGAATAGAAGTAGGCAACTGGGAAGGAGGGTCCATGCATGAGAGGGCGAAGTCACAGCACTTATACTAGAATTCAGGGGAAATCATTCCATTCCTTGGGTGTATAAAGATTACATAAAAGCTATATATGACCTCATAAGGAGACTTGGGTTACAGGAATAAAAACTGTGGATGTGGACCAATACGTAAACTGCAATAGGAACCAGGGCTCTGTGGCAGACATCCATGAAAGGAGGGTCCCCAACCCCCGGGCCACGGACCAGTACCGGTCCGTGGCCTGTTAGGAACCGAGCCGCACAGCAGGAGGTGAATGGCAGGTGAGCAACGGAAGCTCCATCTGTAATTACAGCCGCTCCTCATCGCTCATATTACCGCCGAGCTCCGCCTCCTGTCAGATCAGTGGCGGCATTAGATTCTCATAGGAGCACGAACCCTTCTGTGAACTGCGTATGCAAGGGATCTAGGCTGTGTGCTCCTTATGAGAATCGAATACCTGATGACCTGAGGAGGAGCTGAGGTGGTGATGCTAGCGCTGGGGAGTGGCTACAAATGCAGATTACCATTAGCAGAGAGGTTTGACTGCACAGAGACCATAATAAATCAATTGCTTCCAGACTCATATCAAAACCTTACCAGTGAGTGGCAAGTGAAAACAAGCTCAAGGCTCCCACTGATTCTGCACTATGGTGAGTTGTATAATTATTTCATTACATATTACAATGTAATAATAATAGTAATAAAGTGCACAACAAATGGAATGTGCTTGAATCACCTCGAAACCATCCCCCGCCCCCAGTCCGTGGAAAAATTGTCTTCCACGAAACTGGTCCCTGGTGCCAAAAAGGTTGAGGGCTGCTGCATTAAAGAATATGAGTTGCTGTTCGTGGTGCTGAATCCTCACTGAGCTGGAATGCAACCCACCCGCGATTCTCCACCCTGTCCCTGACAAGTTGTCAGGTACATGCTAGCCCTCCATTCATTCAGGCTCCACTGTAGCAATTACCACTATTTATTATACTTGCTCTGTTCACATTCTGTCTTTCTCACTAGATATGAACTCCCTGAAGCAGAGGATATTACCATATTTACCATATTTGTTTTGCTAGAATAGCACTAAAACCATCCATCCATCTGGCACATAAATATTTTAAGCATCTACTATTTACAGGTATGGTACTCAATTCTAAGAATGTTAGAAAAAAAAATATGATCGCTAGACTCAGGAATCTTACAATCCAATGGGAGAGAAAAACAAGTAAACAGAAAGTATAATACCCTGTGGTTAAGTGTTATGATTTTTAGAAACTATCTTTTCTTTATTATACTTCTTACATAGAGTCACTCCTATCTTATTTATCTCTCTTTTTCATGGTGCCTAATATGGAACGTTGAATATTTGAAGGGTTTGGAAACACAGAGGAGGCACCATTAAACCAGTCTTTAGACTCAGAAGAGGCTTTTTGGAAGATCTGTCATAGGAGTTTAAACAGTAGTATATAATCACCCATAGGAATGGTGAAACTGGGGATAGATGGGTTGGGTACAAATTTCAGGAATGGAGAATGTCAAGTGTATTGGCTCATAGGCAAGAGAATATGGGGACAGAGAGTAGTTCAGGGTTTATTGCAGAGGAGCCAATGTATTTGTGATTGGAGAGATGGCAAGAAAAAAAATTAATTTTATTCTGTGTATAATTGAAAGACACAAAATAGTTTTTTGCAGAGTAATGCATGAGTAGACTAGATACTTAATAATCACATGATATGTGTTTAATTCATATTTATTGAAAGCAAGAATTAATAAATGAACAAATGGATTTATTAAAATGAGATTCCAGGAATATTTTTCCTGATACAACATGTTTGGTGTTAATATATAGTTTCTGGAACAAGATGAAAAGGGGAGGATAAGTGGTGTAGCTTAAGCTCTAGAGGATAAATGTGGGTTGTCTTTTGGGGCTTAGCTGCTGCTTAGGGTAGAGGGCAGAGTTAAATTAAAGGACCTCACGTGTTGCCCTACAATTCAGGCATTAGGCAGCAGTATACTAAGTACAGAACACACAAAGATGCTGAAAAATGAGATGTAAATCCCCTGCAGGATAGTTCAGTTTGGGTCTACCAAAAAGTTCAAGGCAATTTGGTGATCCATATTGAATTGTTCAGTGGAAATTAGAAAGGTCTTAAACCTATTCCAAACCTCAGAGGTGGTGACCCTAAGGAAAACATATACTTGTTTAGAATCAGTCCTTGGAGTAATCCTGGGATGGTGTATCATATAGAATAGGTCCTGAGAATAGCAGAAGCTGACATTAAATTGAAACATTTCCCAAGCCCCTCAAATATTCAAGATTCCGTATTAGGCACCATGGAGGACAGAGATAAATAAAATAGGAGTGACTCTATACAAGGAGTTCACAATCCCATAATGGGAGACTTTTAAGAAACACAATTATACAACTCCAAGTCCAGGCTGAATAGAATAAGAGGGAAAATAATAATGGGAAATTACTTTCTATTAGAGGAAATAAGAATGTTTTATAGTGAGGAAATGACATTTTCCTGGGTCTTTAATGTAAGATTTTGATAGACCGAAATGGTGAGGTCAAGGGAGGGCACTCTGGGTTGAGGAAATTAGGTTTGCAAAGGCACATGGTTGAGAACGCAAAGGTCCCGTGTTAGCGGAGGAAAGGAGTCTGGTTTGACTGTAATGTAGGGAGTGAGAGTGGAAGTTAAAGGCAAATGAGCTTGGAAAGAAAGTTTGCAGTCAGACATGAAGGTTCTTGCAACTTATGCTTGGTAGTTCAGATTTTATTCTCCGGTTGGTCAGGGAAGCCACCAGATGTATCTGAGTATGAAACAAACACGGCTAGAGGATGGATGGTGAAAACACTCTTGTCTTTCTCTCTGGAAGTATGATGTGCATGACTCTGAGAAAAAGGTATTTGGACCCCTGGTTCCAGTTCTATTTCAAGGAGAGAGCTAAGGCTTAGAGGTGTGGGAACTGCTGTCCACTCCCTGGTTCTCCATCCAGGCGGCTATGTGAGCCCATGAATTCTTGCTTCATTACAGAGGGACTGAAGCACCAAATGAACCATCATCTCCTAATGGGTCAGGCTGCATCTGGAGTCAGCCCATCAAACAAATTTATGAGCAGCTATAGTAAGGGCTTCTGGCCCTCCTGCCTCACACATCTGGACAACAAATCAGCATCAGTGGCAGCCAGAATCCCAGGAGGCCAGCATGAAGATGGAGGTGGCAAGAGAAGAAAAGGCCCCAAGGGAGACATCCTATAGAGTTCATGGTGAATTTTCTGTAAAATTAGAAGAGAAGGGAAGGAGAACATCTGATGTACTTCCATCTTTCAGTCCCCATTTGGGAGAAGCCACACACCTTATGGGTGGAACCATGAAGTCTTTACTGGACTAGAGTGCCCCAAACATTCAGCTGGGAACAATTTTCTCCAGAATGGGGAAACAGGCCAGGTGCTGTTTATCATTCTTACTTCTCGGACTCCACTTCTTTCTCCAAAGACCCAAGAGGGCCAAAATACGAATGGATGACAAATGATCCCTTTCTCCAGGAATAATTCAGAGTTTGGCCACCATTGCCCATACAGAGAAACAGAGATTGTTTCCCTGAGGCCTCAAGATAGGATGCAAATTCAGAAAGGCAAAGCAGTCCCACCCTTTAAGGGAATTAACATCCAATCCTGCCAAAGTCCCACTCACTTTCAACTAATGGCTTTATATTTGCGCACCTATTATACGCCAGGGACCAAGCCAGATGTCATCACATACCTTTTTGCACATAAAGAAAAAGATGTAATAAAGGCTTGGTCAAGCACAAAGAAACTAGGAAAAGATCTGGAGATCTCAATGAATCCCAAGCTGAGCTGAAAAAATTTAAAAATTGTCCAGCTTGTTCAAATAAAATTCCAATTCTAGGATATATTGACAGAAAGTCATAAAGTAGACTGAAAACAATTTTACATACTAACAGACCTCATGGGAGTATTGGGATCTGTTTTAGCCTTTTTATTTTAATACAGAACATGGGCCTATTTCTAATTACAGAGTACAAGAGTCTAGACTTCTTTATTCTAAAGATGCAAAGAGTTAATGATTTAACTGGAAGAGGAAAACCAAGATGTGATAATGTTTTCCAACATGTGATGACATATTTTTCCAGCTACAGGATAGAGAGTAAACAATGAAACCCAATATTTTCTAATGTTTTACTCCTTCTATAAAAATCTCTAGTCTAGCACTGCAGCACAACCCTATGTCCCTATGGACTCCATTATGACTTCAATCCATATCAGAGTGCCTCATTCATGGAAGTGAAGTGAGGTTGGGGGTCTTGACCTTCTTCTCAAGGGATACTTTACTGTGTTTCAGAATAATCCAAGGATCTTATAAAATGCATATTCCAGATGCAACTCCAGAAGTTATACGGGATATGGCAAATTGGTAGCAGAATCACCCAGGATTCTTGATTCCCAGTCCACTGCTCTTCCAGCCACATACTGCTGCCCAGACCTGGCCACCCTGCAGCTCTGTTCCCTGGGGTACATTCCAACGTCTCTTCTCTCCTTTTCCTTCTTAGTTGTGTAAACAAGGCAGCTCCAAAAGTGAAATTGGCTCCTAGAAATCAAGCCAGGGAATAACCTATTTCTTGACGAGAAGTAATAATTACGGCCCTGGAAGGATGCAATCTGCATACATTATTGCAAGTTATGCCAACAGAATGTCAACATTTGTGTCAGGAGAAATCTCAAGCAGCAATTACTCCAGGTCCTGGCTGGCATTCTGAGACAGAGTTGGCGGTACTAATTGCAGAGGAGGTGAATTGGCAAATGGCGGATGGCGGGTTACACAGAGGGGAGACAGACGGGCAGCCACAACCTTGAAGGTCAGTGTGTGGTGGGGACAGAAGTGAACTTGGGACTGGATGTGTCACAGGAATAGTGGTGATGGAGCTGTTCTCTACTAAGATGGCAGGGAGGCTAGTCATAGGCACATTTACTTTTTGACTCCAGGTTTTCCCCTACTGTCAAGGGTCCACTTTCTCTTAGACACTGAGGGCATCTAAAACTAATTTCTCCTTTGTAGGGAATGAGGGCAAAGTGATACATTCCATCAGTGTATCCATTCATGAAGCCATCTGTTTACTGAACACCTACACACACCTGCCACTGTGTCAGGAGCTGGAGATTCAGAACGGAAATAGGTTCAGTCTTCACTCACAGTCCAGTGAGGAGACAGACCCATAAACAAACCATTATAACACAGTATGCTAAGTCTTAAAACAGATAAACTTATAAAATGCTCTGAGAGGGTGATGTCAAAGGGGGTACATTTTGTGAAGGCGTTAGAACTTGAGCAGCAATTTAAAGAATGAAGGATTAGAAATTTACCAGTAGCAGAATTCTTAGGAGGAGGGAGGGGATTAGTTTACATGGTAAATAAAAATGCAAACTCCACCACTTTTAATAACCAATAAGAACTAAATGTGAGGATGGGCAGTGTGATGTAAAAATATAGAAATATGCATCCAGAGACGTGGCTTAAGTGGACAGAAAAGGGAGTTTAAGAGCTTACTTGTACCCCTGCCGGTGCCACATGGGAAAGGTGGCTGGCATTTACTAAGTAACTACCAAATGTTGGATATTTTACAGGCAATATCTTACTGAATAGCCATACAATCTTGTCTTAAGCCATTTTATACTTGGAGAAACTGTTTGGAAGAAGTTAAAATTTTTGCCCCAAGTCACATGGCTGAAAAAGACACAAATCAAGAGCAATTTCTGGATTCCAAAGCCCATGCTTTCCCCCACTATCCAACGTGGCCTAGACAAGCCACCTAAATGCCAAGACTCCTTTTCCTCATTTGCAAACAAAATGATTACATCAGTTTAAGGTTTTTCACGTTTCTCTTAAAGTGCCACTAAACTGCAGGGAATAAGTGAAAGCTATTCCTGGGGGCCTGGGGAGAGGTCAGGAAACGAAGTAGCCTGCCACAAACAGATGCTTCTTTGAAGTCTCATGTTTTATTTACACTAAAAATTCCTGAGAGGAGCAGCGGATTAAATCTCCACAATCAACCTGATGTACCTGCATCTGTGGAATACCTGAACAGACAACGAATCATCCCAAATTGAGGATGTGGACTTTGGGAGCAAAGATATCTATGTTTTTTTCCCTTTTTCTCTTTGTGTGAGTGTGTATGTGTATGCTTCTGTGTGTAATTGTGTCTGTATAGCTTTGCTTTTACCATTTCTCCTAGGGTTGTGTCTGGTTTTTTTTGTTGTTGTTGCTGTTGTTTTTTTATTAATTTTTAAAAAAATAATTATTAATAAAAAAATATTTTTTTAATTTTAATGATTTTATTTTATTTTATCTTCTTTCTTTCTTTCTTTTTTCTCTCTCTTTAATTCTGAGCCGTGTAGATGAAAGGCTCTTGGTGCTCCAGCCCGGCGTCAGGGCTGTGCCTCTGAGGTGGGAAAGCCAAGTTCAGGACACTGGTCCACAAGAGACCTCCCAGCTCCATGTAATATCAAACAGTGAAAATCTCCCAGAGATCTCCATCTCAATGCCAAGACCCAGCTCCACTCAATGACCAGCAAGCTACAGTGCTGGACACCGTACGCCAAACGACTAGCAAGATAGGAACACAACCCCACCCATTAGCAGAGGGGCTGCCTAAAATCATAATAAGGCCACAGACACCCCAAAAACACACCGCCAGACGTGGACCTGCCCACCAGAAAGACAAGATCCAGCCTCATCCACCAGAACACAGGCACTAGTCCCCTCCACCAGGAACCCTACACAACCCACTGAACCAACCTTAGCCACTGGGAACAGACACCAAAAACAACGGGAAGTACAAACCTGCAGCCTGTGAAAAAGAGACCCCAAACACAGTAAGTTGTGCAAAATGAGAAGACAGAAAAACACACAGCAGATGAAGGAGCAAGGCAAAAACCCACCAGACCTAACAAATGAAGAGGAAATAGGCAGTCTACCTGAAAAAGAATTCAGAATAATGAGAGTAAAGATGATCCAAAATCTAGGAAATATAATAGAGAAAAAAATCAAAACGTTTAACAAGGACCTAGAAGAACTAAAGAGGAAACAAACAGTGATGAACAACACAATAAATGAAATGTAAAATTCTCTAGAAGGGACCAATAGCAGAAGAACTGAGGCAGAAGAACGCATAAGTGACTTGGAGGATAAAATACTGGAAATAACTACTGCAGAGCAGAATAAAGAAAAAATAATGAAAAGAATCGAGGACACTCTCAGAGACCTCTGGGACAACATTAAACACACCAACATCCGAATTATAGGGGTCCCAGAAGAAGAAGAGAAAAAGAAAGGGACTGAGAAAATATTTGAAGAGATTATAGTTGAAAACTTCCCTAATATGGGAAAGGAAATAGTTAATCAAGTCCAGGAAGCACAGAGAGTCCCATACAGGATAAATTCAAGGAGAAACACGCCAAGACACATATTAATCAAACTATCAAAAATTAAATACAAACAACAAATATTAAAAGCAGCAAGGGAAAAACAACAAATAATACACAAGGGAATCCCCATAAGGTTAACAGCTGATCTTTCAGCAGAAACTCAGCAAGCCAGAAGGGACTGGCAGGATGTATTCAAAGTGATGAAGGAGAAAAACTTATAACCAAGATTACTCTACCCAGCAAGGAACTCATTCAGATTTGATGGAGAAATTAAAACCTTTACAGACAAGCAAAAGCTAAGAGAATTCAACACCAACAAACCAGCTCTACAACAAATGATAAAGGAACTTCTCTAGGCAGGAAACACAAGAGAAGGAAAAGACCTACAATAACAAACCCAAAACAATTAAGAAAATGGTAATAGGAACATACATATCAGGAATTACCTTAAATGTAAATGGATTAAATGCTCCAACCAAAAGACATAGACTGGCAAATGGATACAAAAACAAGACCCATATATATGCTGTCTACAAGAGCCCCACTTCAGACCTAGAGATGCATACAGACTGAAAGTGAGGGGATGGAATAAGATATTCCATGCAAATGGAAATCAAAAGAAAGCTGGAGTAGCAATTCTCATATCAGACAAAATACACTTTAAAATAAAGACAATTACAAGAGACAAAGAAGAACACTACATAATGATCAAGAGATCAATCCAAGAAGAAGATATAACAATTGTAAATATTTATGCACCCAACATAGGAGAACCTCAATACATAAGGTAAATACTAACAGCCATAAAAGGGGAAATCAACAGTAACACAATCATAGTAGGGGACTTTAACACCCCACTTTCATCAATGGACAGATCATCCAAAAAGAAAATAAACAAGGAAACACAAGCTTTAAATGATACATTAAACAAGATGGGACTTAATTGATATTTATAGGACATTCCATCCAAAAACAACAGAATACACATTCTTCTCAAGTGCTCATGAAACATTCTCCAGGATAGATCATATCTTGGGTCACAAATCAAGCCCTGGTAAGTTTAAGAAAACTGAAATTGTATCAAGTATCATTTCCAACCACAACGCTATGAGACTAGATATCAACTACAGGAAAAAATCTGTAAAAAATACAAACACATGGAGGCTAAACAATACACTACTTAATAACCAAGAGATCACTGAAGAACTCAAAAATACCTAGAAACAAATGACAATGAAAACACTACAACCCAAAAGCTAAGGGATGCAGCAAAAGCAGTTCTACGAGGGAAGTTTATAGCAATACAATCCTACCTTAAGAAACAAGAAAAATCTCAAATACACAACCTAACCTTACACCTAAAGCAATTAGAGAAAGAAGAACAAAAAAAAACCAAGGTTAGCAGAAGGAAAGAAATCATAAAGATCAGATCAGAAATAAATGAAAAAGAAATGAAGGAAATGATAGCAAAGATCAATAAAACTAAAACCTGGTTCTTTGAGAGGATAAACAACATTGATAAACTATTAGCCAGACTCATCAAGAAAAAAAGGGAGAAGACTCAAATCAACAGAATTAGAAATGAAAAAGGAGAAGTAACAACTGACACTGCAGAAATACAAAGGATCATGAGAGATTACTACAGGCAACTGTATGCCAATAAAATGGACAACCTGGAAGAAATGGAAAAATTCTTAGAAATGCACAAACGTCTGAGACTGAACGAGGAAGAAATAGAAAATACGAACAGACCAATCACAAGTACTGAAATTGAAACTGTGATTAAAAATCTTCCAACAAACAAAAGCCCAGGACCAGATGGCTTCACAGGTGAATTCTATCAAACATTTAGAGAAGAGTTAACACCTACCCTTCTCAAACTCTTCCAGAATATAGCAGAAGGAGGAACACTCCCAAACTCATTCTATGAGGCCACCATCACCCTGATACCAAAACCAGACAAAGATGTCACAAAGAAAGAAAACTACAGGCCAATATCACTGATGAACATAGATGCAAAAATCCTCAACAAAATACTAGCAAACAGAATCCAACAGCACATTAAAAGGATCATACAGCATGATCCAGTGGGGTTTACCCCAGGAATGCAAGGATTCTTCAATATACACAAATCAATCAATGTGATACACCATATTAACAAATTGAAGGAGGAAAAACCATATGATCTCTCAATCGATGCAGAGAAAGCTTTCGACATAGTTCAACACCCATTTATGATAAAAACCCTTCAGAAAGTAGGCATAGAGGGAACTTTCCTCAACATAATAAAGGCCATATATGACAAACCCACAGCCAGCATCGTCCTCAATGGTGAAAAACTGAAACCATTTCCACTAAGATCAGGAACAAGACAAGGTTGCCCACTCTCACCACTCTTATTCAACATAGTTTTGGAAGTTTTAGCCACAGCAATCAGAGAAGAAAAGGAAATAAAAGGAATCCAAATGGGAAAAGAAGAAGTAAAGCTGTCACTGTTTGCAGATGACATGATACTATACATAGAGAATCCTAAAGATGCTACCAGAAAACTACTAGAGCTAATCAATGAATTTGGTAAAGTTGCAGGATACAAAATTAATGCACAGAAATCTCTGGCATTCCTATATACTAATGATGAAAAATCTGAAAGTGAAATCAAGGAAACACTCCCATTTACCATTGCAACAAAAAGAATAAAATATCTAGGAATAAACCTACCTAAGGAGACAAAAGACCTGTATGCAGAAAATTATAAGACACTGATGAAAGAAATTAAAGATGATACAAATAGATGGAGAGATGTACCATGTTCTTGGATTGGAAGAATCAACATTGTGAAAATGACTCTACTACCCAAAGCAATCTACAGATTCAATGCAATACCTATCAAACTACCAATGGCATTTTTCACAGAACTAGAACAAAAAATTTCACAATTTGTATGGAAACACAAAAGACCCCGAATAGCCAAAGCAATCTTGAGAACGAAAAACGGAGCTGGAGGAATCAGGCTCCCTGACTTCAGACTATACTACAAAGCTACAGTAATCAAGACAGTATGGTACTGGCACAAAAACAGAAAGATAGATCAATGGAACAGGATAGAAAGCCCAGAGATAAACCCACGGACATATGGTCTCCTTATCTTTGATAAAGGAGGCAGGAATGTACAGTGGAGAAAGGACAGTCTCTTCAATAAGTGGTGCTGGGAAAACTGGACAGGGACATGTAAAAGTATGAGATTAGATCACTCCCTAACACCATACACAAAAATTAGCTCAAAATGGATTAAAGACCTAAATGTAAGGCCAGACACTATCAAACTCCTAGAGGAAAACATAGGCAGAACACTCTATGACATAAATCACAGCAAGATCCTTTTTGACCCACCTCCTAGAGAAATGGAAATAAAGACAAAAATAAACACATGGGACCTAATGAAACTTCAAAGCTTTTGCACAGCAAAGGAAACCATAAACAAGACGAAAAGACAACCCTCAGAATGGGAGAAAATATTTGCAAATGAAGCAACTGACAAAGGATTAATCTCCAAAATTTATAAGCAGCTCATGCAGCTCAATATCAAAAAAACAAACAACCCAATCCAAAAATGGGCAGAAGACCTAAATAGACATTTCTCCACAGAAGATATACAGACAGCCAACAAACACATGAAAGGATGCTCAACATCTTTACTCATTAGAGAAATGCAAATCAAAACTACAATGAGATATCATCTCACACCAGTCAGAATGGCCATCATCAAAAAAATCTAGAAACAGTAAATGCTGGAGAGGGTGTGGAAAAAAGGGAACACTCTTGCACTGCTGGTGGGAATGTGAATTGGTACAGCCACTATGGAGAACAGTATGGAGGTTCCTTAAAAAACTACAAATAGAACTACCATATGACCCAGCAATCCCACTACTGGGCATATACCCTGAGAAAACCATAATTCAAAAAGAGGCATGTACCAAAATGTTCATAGCAGCCCTATTTACAATAGCCCGGAGATGGAAACAACCTAAGTGTCCATCATCGGATGAATGGATAAAGAAGATGTGGCACATATATACAATGGAATATTACTCAGCCATAAAAAGAAATGAAATTGAGCTATTTGTAATGAGGTGGATGGACCTAGAGTCTGTTATACAGAGTGAAGTAAGTCAGAAAGAGAAAGACAAATACTGTATGCTGACACATATATATGGAATTTAAGAAAAAAATGTCATCAAGAACATAGGGGTAAGAAAGGAATAAAGACACAGACCTACTAGAGCATGGACTTGAGGATATGGGGAGGGGGAAGGGTAAGCTGTGACAAAGTGAAAGAGCGGCATGGACATATATACACTACCAAACGTAAGGTAGATAGCTAGTGGGAAGCAGCCGCATAGCACAGGGAGATCAGCTCGGTTCTTTGTGACCGCCTGGAGGGGTGGGATAGGGAGGGTGGGAGGGAGATGCAAAAGGGAGGGGATATGGGAACATATGTATATGTATAACTGATTAAATTTGTAAAATAAAAAAAAATAAAAAAATTAAAAAAAAAAAAAAAAGAAATCCCTGAGAATTTCGCCATCTCGTCTATACTATACACTTGTTTGAATATACACGTCTTAGTCTGCATATGTCAACTTAGTGCCCAAAGCACTGAGTAAAACTAATGTTTCAGGAAGTGGTGGCCAGCATCTATAGATGTGATGGAGGAGGAACCAGCAGGACCATTTCGCCTGGTGCTCAAGTTCCAGGGAGCCTCAAATTTTGGTTGCTGTGTAGCAGCAACGTTGTGCAGGGGAATAAGGTGAGACTGCATCACAAGAGTAGCTTCCAAAGGAAATTCATCAGTCCCTAAAACTCCCTGAATCAGAGGTTGAGAGACTAGGATGTCCTCAAGAGTGAGGGCCTTAAAAACAGAAAACCTTGCCAGGTCTCCCTGAAGCTCTCAGGAGCCCAGGCATAACGAGCTCATCCTGTGACTCTTCCCACGTCCTGGGGCACCATGCAGATTCCTGTTGGGAACTCATCTTCCAGCTGGAGGAGTATGGCCCCAAATGATCTAAAAAGTTCCTGGCAGTGATTTGATTCCCCATCACTGTGAAAGTCTTTCACTCTTCAAGGTCCCTGGGATAAAGACAGTCATAGTTCTGGGGGAACAGTTACACTTAAACTCACTGGGATGAAGAAGCATGAAAAGGGAGACAAGAAAACACATGTTTCCATCACTGACTGTAACCTTACCTCTTGGAGCTTCAGCTTCTTCTCTGTATAGGAAAGTACGCAAGTCACATGATCTTGGAGCTCCATTCCAGCTTTAGACGGAGATGATCAAACATTAAATCTACCAACTAAGCTGTGATTCTGTTCTGGAAAAGTGGATTTGTGTGGGAGGTAAGGGCACTTAGGAAGCTGAACTAATTTCACATGAGTGGCTACTCATGTCAAGTTTATCTCTGGAGTCAAGGATCAGGGTTTGAACCGGATGGTGCTGCCACCACTTGTCACAGACGCCAGACCATGCTAAGTTTAAGAAAGAGACTGAACAGAAAGAGAAAAACAAATACCGGCTGTTAACTCATATATATGGAATCTTACCCAAAAAATGGTTCTGATGAACCTAGGAGCAGGACAGGAATAAAGACGCAGACGTAGAGAATGGACTTGACACGGGGAGGGGGAAAGGTAAGCTGGGATGAAGTGAGAGGGTAGCACTGACATATATACACTACTAAACGTAAACTAGAGAGCTGGTGGGAAGCAGCCGCATAGCACAGGGAGATCAGCTCGGTGCTTTGCGACCACCTAGAGGGGTGGGATAGGGAGGGTGGGAGGGAGATGCAAGAGGGAGGGGATATGGGGATAATGTATACATATAGCTGATTCACTGTGTTATACAGCGGAAATTAACACAACACTGTAAAGCAATTATACTCCAATAAAGATGAAGAATGAAAGAAAGAAAGAAAGAAAGAAAGAAAGAAAGAAGAAAGGAAAGAAGGGAAGGAAGAAAGGAAGGAAGGAGACTGAATAGTAGGACACAAGGGGATCCACAGGACTAACAATTATATCCTCAAGCCCAGTGGAAAGAATGACAAAATGAGGCTTAACTAATGACCCATCAGTAAGTACTAGATGAGCAGAGAAGCCACCAGGACCACTGCAGCTTCCTGGCTGTGACATCCTCACAAGGGTCAGGGTCCAGCAGTGGCTGAACCGGGCAGTGAACATCTGTGATGCAGCATGCCTACTACCTTGGCTGGCACTTCTTGATTGGTTTCTATCACTTGGACTTGGGTACTTTTCTCCCCAGGACATGTGTTCAATTCCTTCAAAGGGAGCAGCAAGTGGTAAGGAAAGGCTTTATAATGATCAGTAGTTGCCTCAAGTGAGGTCAGGCTGTTGACTCAGAAAATTACTGTTTTTCTAGAGTCTGAATAAATCTAGTACCAGACCCAGGCCTTTCAGGTTTAGAGAATTTAATTTAGAGCAACTGATTTATCCATTGTGAACAGGTAGACTCTATAAAGTATTTTTTGGACAGGATTTACAACAGGTTTTTTCCCCACTAACATGGTTTAAAAAAAACAAAACAAAACACAGTTGCTGACAAACTCTCCGGATCTTTGCGGGAGCCATGTTCTGTCAAACCGGGCTCATGTCAAGAGATAAAGAATAGAAAATGGTGTCACGGATAAAGAAAAGAGAGGGAGGGGCAGCTATCTCCATCCACTCACAAGAGGGAGCACGATTTGGTTATGGAAGCAACTGGCTTTGATTACTCACATGTTTTCTTTGAATCACAGCCAGCACACCAATGAAACGAGAAGAAAAATTACAAGTCCAGGAAAAATTCAAGTTCCTTGTTGATTTCTTTCTTTTTAAATTAGGCAGAGAATCAACATGAAAATACAGTTAGGATTGGGAGGATGGGGACAAGTGTGTGGACTGCAGGTAAAAAGTCATAGGGCCCTAAGGTAGGAAGAAGATTGAGAATATTCCAGACAAAGTTTGAATGACTGGGGAGGGCCAAGCAATAAGAAAGATCATCAAGAGAGGCAGTCAGAAGACTTTCTCTGTGAAGGTCCAGATAGTAAATATCTTGGGTTTTGCAGGCCCAACAGCCTCTGTTGTATCTACTCAACTCTGCCACTGTTGCATGAAAGCAGCTACAGACACTACATAAATGAACAGGCATGTCTGTGTTTCAATAAAAATTTAGTTAACAATACAGGTGGCAGCCAGATTTGGCCCACAGGCTATAGTTGGCCAATCCATGATCTGAAGTAAGTAATGATTCCATTTTCCCCTCCTACCAAATAGGCTATTCTATCAGGTTTGGACAATCACCATATCCAATACAGTCGGCCCTCTGAATCCTCGGTCCCGCATCCACGGATTCAACCAATCGCGTATCTTCCATGCAGAACCCGTGG
This sequence comes from Mesoplodon densirostris, assembly GCF_025265405.1. Lineage (NCBI taxonomy): Eukaryota > Metazoa > Chordata > Mammalia > Artiodactyla > Ziphiidae > Mesoplodon > Mesoplodon densirostris. The sequence continues at coordinate 14,882,455 of NC_082666.1, read as the reverse complement.
ATAGAGGGCCAACTAGATATCGCTCCCTGGGAAAGATCCAACCGGGGAGTAGCACCACGAATTTAAGAGAGGAAGCAAATAATCATAACCATTCATTGATCATTTCTTATGTGCCAGATATGGCACAGGCATTCTGCACATATTATTTCTAACATTTGCCACCATATGAGCAAGGAACATATTATTACCATTATTCACTGAAGTCTGGATGCCCTTGGCTGCCAGTAAACAAGAAACCTTGCCCTGCTTCTTAAGGTTAAGGTGGCCGTGGTTAAGAATGGCCATGTGACTTGCTTTATCTAATAAGATGTGAGCGCTTGTAATAAATGCCATTACTGAAGGAAACTTTTTTTTTTTTTGCAGTATGCGGGCCTCTCACCGCCGTGGCCTCTCCCGCCGCGGAGCACAGGCTCCGGACGCACAGGCTCAGCGGCCACGGCTCACGGGCCCAGCCGCTCTGCGGCATGTGGGATCCTCCCGGACCGGGGCACGAACCCACGTCCCCTACACCGGCAGGCGGACTCCCAACCACTGCGCCACCAGGGAAGCCCCTGAAGGAAACTTTTTAATCATAGTGACCAACTCTCCACAGCCAGCTGATGTGCATGTGCATAAGATGGAAGCAACCTGGACGGCTGAGCCAACAAGGGTGGATTCTGCATTGGAGGACTGTACGAAGTCTTCAGGGGACTTCAAATGAGAATTAATTTTTGTTGCATTAAGCCATTGAGATTCTGGGTAATTTTTGTTGTTGTTACTGCAGCATAATTTAGCCTGACCTTATTGATGGGGAAAAACTGAGACTCAGCAGGGAATGAGTAACTCACCAAGGATATACAGCAAATAAGTGGCTGGTGTAGTATTAAACCTAGATCATTCTGACTCTGAAAGTCTGGTTTCTTCTCTGCTGTGAAATATAAAATATAAAGAAATTTGTATTCTTCCAGAGAAAAGGAGCCACAGTTATCTTTTTCAAAATGTAATTTACATTTACTTTGAAGTAGAATCCTTGCCATGTTCTCTAGGGCCTTATATAATTTTTCTTTCGTGCATCTTTCCACCTTCCCTCATCTTGTCCCACTCTGTGCTTCTCTTGCTGTGCTCCAGCCACCCTGGCCTCATTTCAGTTCCTTGAACTTTCCAAAGCCTTCTTCTTAGGGACTTCACATATATGGTTCCCTAAATCTGAGTTGGTTTACCTCCAATCTTCTTTTAACCTTTAGAGTCAACTTAAATGTTCTTTCCTTGGAAACACCTTCTCTAACCACACTCAGTAGCTCCCTCTCCCATAGTCCATATTCTCTGTTACTGAACCCTCCTTCATTCCTTCTTAGTCTTTATTCCAACTTGGATTTGTATATGTGTTTGGTTACTTGCTTACTGTCTATCTTGCCCAGGATGGTCAGCACTCTGCCAAATCCTTTTAGCCCTGTATACAAAACTTTGGCAGAATGCAAGAGGGAGGGGACATGGGGATATATGTATACGTAGAGCTGATTCACTTTGTCATACAGCAGAAACTAACACACCATGGTAAAGCAATTATACTCCAATAAAGATGTTAAAAAAAAAAAGAAAGAAACTTCGGCAGAGTATCCAGAGCACAACAGGCCCTCATAACTATTTACTGGCTGAGTGAAGGTCAGTATCAAATTTAATATTTATTTCAGATATAGATAAATGGAAAGATGGATTCAGAAACCCAGCTTTTCCATTTGATAGTTATGTGATTCTGAACATGTAGGTTTATGTCAATTGTTCATGATCCTCTGGTGACAGAGAAAAAATAACTTCTCTGATGAGTAAGAGGTTATCGTGGACTGGCCCCTAACCCTGGAATCAGGTAATGGGGGTCTGCTTCCAAAAATCAAGCATGTTGGATATAGCCAGTGTTACTTTGAGGGGAATAAATAATTAAAGTATCACCTCCATGATAAATAACACCAGATTTGTATTCATTCAACATCTATTAAAGGCATCACTAACCAGTTATTGATTTTTTTTAAAAAGACCATACTAATTGAATAAAAATTGAGACCAAACGAAGCAGCAAGCCTTAGTGGAAAGATATCCAGATATGGAAGCAACTTTCGAGAGGTATGAACAGGGAAAAGATGAATCTGATGTGTGTGTGTGTGCGCTTGTGTGCATGCACATGCATGAGTATTTAATCTACAAAAAGAAGATGACATCCACCCATATCATAAACAGTAAGCAATGGTGAAAAGACTAGGTAATTGGAGAAGTTCCTGAGAGAGGCAATATGGTATGACTGCTCATGGGTTTTGTAATTCACATACTTTGGGTGGAAAAGTCAACTATAACACTTACTAGCTGTATGACACTGATTAAATTATTTAACCTCTCTGAGCCTTGTTTTACTTATCTTTACAATGGGAATAATAACCACTACCTCATCTGGCTCTCATAACAATTAAAGATTACAGATGTGAGGTACGTGGCAACAATAGGACACTTGATACCGTTTGTCGTTGTAATGTAAGACACCCATTATACAAGGGCGACTAAATACCATGGTAGTGCGTAGCTTCAGACTATGGATTTATTGGGCCCTGGAAGAAGTCACTTTCTAGGTTCTCTGGAGGTCTGGCTGATGCTCATCTTAATCAGCAGTGCTTCCTCCCTCCTTGCATCTGAGGCAGTCCACTCTGACGAGGACATATGCTACTTCCAAGTCTCTGCTCCAGGTCTCCCGGGAAGCAGCAGCATGGCAGTGTGGGAGCTGGACAGCTTCTTTTGCATGGCCCTGGAAAAGAGCTCTGTGTTCCTTCTGCCTGAGAGGTGTTATGTAAATAGGAAGCTTTAATTACTATAATTAGCTCAGCCTCTGGCTCCTTAACAAGAGTGGTCACACCTGACTCTCCAAGGCAACCGACTCTGAATCTGGCCATCTGAGCCCTTGGAGGAAAAAACATAAAAGTAGGAACGATAGAGGGAACTGGGTTGATCAGTGTTGCCAAGTGATCAGGGAAGCAAATATCTGCCTCTGGCTGGGGGCAGCACAACAGGGTGGAAAGGCAAAGCCCACCACTCAGTCATTGTTGATAATTCCTCATGGCAGGGGACACCTGATGATTGATAAGACATCTGGATGATGGCAGCACAAGTTTCATGCTGCAGGAGATGCCCAGAATCATAGCTTTGGGTAGAATAAAAGAATAAAAGCTTTGGGTTCAGACTTGCTCCAGATTTGCATACAAGCTCTGCCACTTACTAGCTGTGTGTCCTTGAGCACATCATCACCTCTCTGAACATTTTTCCACTGCACGGGGATGATAAGAAGATTCAATGAGAAAATGGATGCAAAGGGCTGAGCATAGCACGTGGTCTCTGGAAATGATGTCGTGCATCACTTTATTTAATCTGCACAGCAGCCCTCTCAGTGGGGACCATCATTCCTATTTTACAGGCTTGAAAACAGGCTCAGAGAAGGTTGTAAGTTCCCTTGGCCACAGCTTGGGTAAGGTTCCAGTCTCCACTGGGCATACCTCCAGGTGATGGGACTAGAGAGGACAAGGACTGAGAGTAATGACCACAACAGAAAACAGTAATGCTAGTTATAACCACCATTTGGGGGTAGACCTCTCTGTACCAACCTCTGTTACAGGCACCATATAAAACTGTATCATGTAATCTTCCCAACTACCCTATGAGGATTATAGCACTTAAATCAGTACCTCTCAAACTTCAATGTGCAAATGAATTACTGGATATTTTAAAATAGAGTGGGTCTGGGAAGGACCTGAGGTTCAAAATCTCTGATAAGTTTTCAGGTGATTCTGATACTGCTGGTCTGAGGACCACACTTTGAGTAACAAGGGCTTTAAGTGACTAACCCAAACTCACGCAATTATCAACGAGCAGAGACAAGATGTGAACCTAGGTCTGACTCCAGAGTCTATGTTTTTTTCTCTACCTTAATAATCATGGTAGATTTTACAGAGGAAGTGGCTCTGCAGAAGGCCTTTGAAAAACTGCCCAAGAAGATACGTCCCCAGCCCCCAAGACTGCTTTAATGGATAGATAAGACTTATTTTTAATGAAGAGCATCCATCTACTTTCTAATCATGTACTCAGTTTCTTAAAAGCCATTGGTTTATGTCAGTGGGTGAACTGTCTCCTTTGCCGCTTTCTTTACACATTTGCTTAGCAAGTCCTTTTACTTGCAGTGTAAAAAAATTATAAACCTTTAGTTATCAGAGTGAAAATAAGAACTTTTACCATACCCAATGCAGGCTTGCTGCAACACTGATGTTGGATCCCCTGTCCTAGCTCAGGACTGTGGGTGAGATCTACAGGTCCAACCTAAAAGGTGGCATTTGATAGCTTATAATTGCAAGAGACTACTTTCTTAGTCAAAATCAGGGTGAACTTCACACAAAGACTGAACCTCAGTCAGCCTTAAACTCTTGTGCTTTTGAACCTTGCACACCTGCTGTGTCAGAACCAAGATAGTCTTTAAATAAGAGAATGTTAAACCAAGAATGGGCTTTAAAAATATGCCATCTACAAGAGGTATATGGTAAGCCCTAAAGCAAACACTAAGAAAAAAATTTAAGAAAAAATATTTTAAAATTTAAAATATTACACTAAAAAATATTCACTAAGTACAAAAGAAAGCCATAAAACAGGCACAGAGGAACAGAAAAGCATGATAAATAAAAGAAGTGGATTTAACCATGGCAGTGCCTTCATGGACTTATCTTGCAGTGATCAGGAAGAAAACTTTACCTTCTTTTGTTTTGATTTTTTGAGGAAAGTTTTATTATGCACGCTATCCCACTGGGATAGCAAACATAATACGTTCATCATTAATGAAACTTTATAAGAATAATCCTAAAGGTTAGTTGCACCCCCTAATATTCAATATGATCCTGAAAGATATTAGCCAATGCAATACTATGAGAAAAATAAGAGTCAAATGTTGGAAAGGAGGAGACAAAATAATAACAGAGAGGCAAAGTGGCCTAAGTGGTAAACAGAATGGATGATGAAGCCACATTTATCAATAGATTTAAACCTTGGCTCTCCCACTTACTATCTGAGAAACCCTGGGCATATTTCTTAACCTCTATGTCTCACCTGCTCCACCTATAAAATTAATATTTTGATGATGATAATAATAGGACCCACTCATAAGATTTGTGTGTGTATTAAATACCTATAAAATGCTTGAAACATAAGTGCATGCATAAGCATTTGCTCTTACTCAGACAATATGATTATCTTCACAATTCACATGAAAAATCCAAAGGATGCAATAACCTAATCACTAGAATAACAAAGGACCCCAGCAAAATTTCCTGATACAACATCAACATGAAAGGACTGACTGTGTTTCTTTACGCTTGAAATAATTAATGCAATCACAATGCAATAACAAAAAGGACAAAAGAAGAGACATTGACCTGTTCATACTGGAAAGATGCTGGAAGAATCTGATTCTGAGTAATCAGAGAATGAGTTAAACTAGGAAGTGAGGAGAGAAAAAGGGTGATGTTGCAGAAGTAAGTGTTCCCTGTTTACTCAGTAGAGACAGAAAAGGGAGTCCAGAGGGTCTGGACTGCATCTAACTTCTGAGGCTGTTTACCGGCAAGCCAAGTTCACATGGCCAGTGAGTGTGTCAATAACTGGAAACTGTCCTCGCCATCCCCAATGCAGAAACCGTAATAGGAAATGTGTATGTCTTACCTCGCTGCTTTCACTGTCCCCATAACCTCATCCTATCCATCCCACACACATCACACATCCTTCTTCTTACCCTGATTGTTTCCTTTTCCCCTTGGCCATCTGACAGATTCCTTCTTATCTTCCAAGATCGCAAATGACACCTCCTCTGCAAATCCTTCCCTGGCTCCCCCATGCAGAGTCCAAAATGCTCTGCCTTGCTCTATGCCATATTATATTTGTATTTGGCTGAAAGAGGAATTAGAGCCTGAAAAACCTGAACAGACATTTCTATTCACCAACTAACTGCTCGATTTATTCCCTGACTTTCTTTCTTCAGATTAAACCAGAGAGATCCAGAAAGCATCTCCTATCTCTCCCAGAGAAAGCATAAGTACTTGGCGTGAGGCCAATCTCTCAATACCCCAGACAAGAGAATTCTCCCCTGAATTCCTTCTGCAAGCAACTCCCAGATGAGGATTTGCAGAATGTTCTTAGCTTCATGGGAACACAATGGGAAAAGTCTTCAGTGAGGAAATGATGTAAACACAGAAATAGAGACGCAATATTGTCTTAAGTCCCGTTTCCCTAGGAATTTGGATTCAGAGCAGATGTTTGCAAAGTAATCTTCAGCTATGAGAACAGGAAAATGATGAACTATTCCTGCGCAACCCAAGGAAGACATGAAATGCCAAGGGATGTGCTCAGCTTATTCTCATGCTGCAGACGCTTGGGCCACGTTTAGCAAATCCAAAATAAAAACTGCTTTGGCTTCAATAGTGAGAGAGCTGAGAATGGTGCAAGATAATGATGCTTTCAGCACCAAAAACTGAAATCACCTTGCCCTTTGAGTTAAATGATTAATCTACAAAGATCTGGATCCCAATATTCAGCTGTTCAAAAAGTTTTTCTTCACCCTTCATTCACTCATTCAAAAAATATCTAACAACCTTATAATGGCATGTAAGGAGATGGGGATACAACACTTGACCTCCTCGCTTAGCTTACTTACAGCTTAGCAGGGTCAGAAACACATGAAAGATCTAAAAAATAACTGGAATTACAAATATGATCAGTGTGATGAAAGAGAGGTACAGGGGGCAATAAGAGTGTACAATTAAGGGATTAGCCTAGTTCAGAGGTGGGGAGAGACTATAGAGGGACAGAATCCCTGGGAAATGATATTGAACCTGAGACTGCAGAATAAGAGGATCCATGCAGGTCAAGAGTGGGGTCACGGTCATTCTAGGCCATGAGTAGCATGTAGAAAATCTCTAAGGTAGGAGGTAGTATAGCAACTTCAAGAAATAAGAGGAAATCAGCATAGCGATAACAGCAGGTACTCGGTGTAGTGGCACAACTGAGGTTGAGATTATACCCATCAAAGCCTTAGAGACCTTGTTAATGATTATGGACATTACCCTTAGAGCACATAAAGCAATTACGCTGGAAAATGACATGGTCAGAATTGCATTTCAGAATTTCTTCTTAACAATGTCCTAGTGCAATGCTCAACTAGGGATCCCCAGTCCTACTGAAGCCCCAAAACTATTCCTTTTCACACATACATCTCAGCTTTATCACCTTCCATGGCATCTTTTTTTTCTCTTTTTCACTCCTCAACCCAATTCTTTAAATTATTCTATCTTATATTGTGTTATTTTTCAGTGTAATAGTTTTGCCTTTTTGTGAGATGTGAAATTTCCTTAAGAACAGGAACAACTGACTTTTTAAGTTAGAAAATACCTAGCAATCATTTAGCCCCAATACCCATGCAAGTTAAAAATGACCTTGAAACATTTCTGAGAAGAGATGATGTTTTCTCTGCTTGAATACTTCTCAGTGATGGGACACTTCCTGCCTCTGATATCTGTGACTGAAACACTCCTTTTATGGTTTTGCTTTGCCATATTAACATTACATGAGAACACTACCCCATAATGCTACCTTCAACCCTTCTCCCATTGGAAGATGATGAGATCCACTTTTTTTTATATTGGAGTATAGCTGATTAACAACGCTGTATTAGTTTCAGATATACCACAAAGTGATTCATAAACATGTATCTATTCTTTTTCAAATTCTTTTCCCAATAAGGTTATAACAGAAAATTGAGCAGTTTCCCTGTGCTATACGGTAAGTCCTTGCTATTTATCTAAATACAGCAGTGCATATATCTATTTTAAATATAGCAGTGTGTACGTGTCAGCCCCAAATTCCCAATCTATCCCTCCTCCCCACCTTTCCCACTGGTAATCATAAATTCATTCTCTTATCTCTTAAGTTTGTGAGTCTGTTTCTGTTTCATAAATAAATTCATTTGTATTTTTTTTAGATTCCACATATAATAGATATCATGATATCTGTCTTTCTCTGTCTGACTTACTTCACTTAGTATGATAATCTCCAGGTCCATCCATGTTGCTGCAAATGGCATTATTTCATTCTTTTTAATGGCTCAGTAATACTCCATTGTATATATGCACATCTTTTTTTAAAATTTATTTATTTCATTTATTTTATTTCTGGCTGCATTGGGTCTTCGTTGCTGCGTGCAGGCCTTCTCCAGTTGTGACAAGTGGGTGCCACTCTTCGCTGGGGTGCATGGGCCTCTCACTGTGGTGGCCTCTCCCGTTGCAGAGCATGGACTCCAGGCATGTGGGCTTCAGTAGTTGTGGCTCACGGGCTCCAGAGCACAGGCCCAGCAGTTGTGGTACATGGGCCTAGTTGCTCCATGGCATGTGGGATCCTCCCAGACCTGGGCTCGAACCCGTGTCCCCTGCATTGGTAGGCGGACTCCCAACCTCTGTGCCACCAGGGAAGTCCCACATCTTCTTTATCCATTCATCTGTCAAAGGACATTTAGGTTGCTTCCATGTCTTGGCTATTGTAGACAGCACTGCAATAAATATTGGAGTGCAGGTATCCTTTTGAAGCATGTTTTTCTCCAAATATATGCCCAGGAGTGGGTTGCTGGATCATATGGTAGCTCTATTTTTAGTTTTTTTTGGAACCTCCATAGTGTTCTCCACAGTTGCTATACCAATTTACATTCCCACCAACAGTGTAGGGGGGTTCTCTTTTCTCCACACCTTTCCAGTATTTAATACTTGTAGACTTTTGGGGGGGGGCATGCTACTCAGCATGCGAGATCTTGGTTCCCTGACCAGGGATTGAACCCGTGGCCTCTGCAATGGAAGCTTGGAGTCTTAACCATGGACCGCCAGGGAAGTCCCTGTAGACTTTTTGATGATGGCCATTCTGACTGATGTGGGATGATATCTCATTGTAGTTTTGATTTGCATTTCTCTAATAATTAGCAATATTGAGCATCATTTCATGCGTTTGTTGGCAATCTGTATATCTTCTTTGGAGAAATGTCTATTTAGGTCTTCTGCCCATTTTTTGATTGGGTTGTTCATTTTTTTGATATTGAACCCCATATTTTGTAAATTTTGGAGATTAATCCCTTGTTGGTCACATCGTTTGCAAATATTTTCTCCCATTCTGTGGGTTGTCTTTTCATTTGTTTATGGTTTCCTTTCTTGTGCAGAAGCTTTTGAGTTTAATTAGGTTCTATTTGTTTATTTTTGCTTTTATTTCCATTACTCTAGGAGATGGACTGCAAAAGACACTGCTGCAATTTATATCAAAGAGTGTTCTGCCTATGTTTTCCTCTAAGAGTTTTATAGTATCCGGTCTTGCATTTAGGTCTTTAACTCATTTTGAGTTTATTTTTGTGTATGGTGTTAAAGAATGTTCTAATTTCATTTTTTTACATATAGCTATCCAATTTTCCCAGCACCATTTATTGAAGAGAGGCTGTCTTTTCTCCATTGTATAGTCTTGTCTCCTTTGTTGTAGATAAATTGACCATAGGTGCGTGGGTTTATTTCTGGGCTTTCTATCCTATTCCACTGATGTATATTTCTGTTTTTGTGCCAATACCATCCATACTGCTTTGATGACTGTAGCTTTGTAATTAGTCTGAGGTCAGGGATCCTGATTCTTCCAGCTCCATTTTTCTTTCATAACAATGCTTAGGCTATTCAGGGTCTTTTGTGTCTCCATACAAATTTTAAGATTGTTTGTTCTAGTCCTGTGAAAAATGCATTGGTAATTTGATAGGGATTGCACTGAATCTATAGATTGCCTTAGGCAGTATAGTCATTTTGACATTACTGATTCTTCCAATCCAAGAACATGTTATATCTTTCCCTCTGTGTCATCTTCGATTTCTTTCATCAGCATCTTATAGTTTTCTGAATATAGGTCTTTTGCCTCCTTAGGGAGATTTATTCTTAGGTATTTGATTCTTTTTGTTGTGATGGTAAATGTGATTGTTTCTTTAATTTCTCTTTCTGTCTTTCGTTGTTAAGTGTATAGGAATGCAACAGATTTCTGTGTATTAATTTTGTATCCTGCAACTTTATCAAATTCATTGATGAACTCTAGTAGTCTGCGGGTGGCATCTTTAGGATTTTCTATGTGTAGTATCATTCATCTGCAAACAGTGACAGTTCTACTTCTTCTTTTCCAATTTGGATTCCTTTTATTTCTTTTTATTCTCTGATTGCCATGGCTAGGACTTCCAAAACTGTGTGGTGAGAGTGGACAACCTTGTCTTGTTCCTGATCTTAGAGGAAATGATTTCAGCTTTTCACCATTTAGTAGCTGTAGGTTTGTCATATATGGCCTTTATTATGTTAAGGTAGGTTCCCTCTATGCCCACTTTCTGGAGAGTTTTATCATAAATGGGTATTGAATTTTGTCTGCATCTATTGAGATGATCGTATGGTTTTTATTCTTCAATTCATTGATGTGGTGTATCACACTAATTGATTTGTGGATATTGAAAAATCCTTGCATCCCTGGGATAAATCCCACTTGATCATGGTGTATGATCCTTTTAATATATTGTTGGATTTGGTTTGCTAGCATTCTGTTGAGGATTTTTGTGTCTATGCTCAACAGTGATATTGGCCTGTAACTTTCTTTGTGTGTGTGTGTGGTATCTTTGTCTGGTTTTGGTATCAGGGTGATGGTGGTAGCCTCATAGAATGAGTTTGGGAGTGTTCCTTCCTCTGAAATTTTTTGGAATAGTTTCAGAAAGATAGGTCTTAACTCTTCTCTAAATGTCGGACAGAATTAACCTGTGAAGCCATTGGTCCTGGACTTTTGTTTGTTGGGATTTTTAAAATCACAGTTTAAATTTCAGTACTTGTGATTAGTCTGTTCATGTTTTCTATTTCTTCCTGGTTCAGTCTTGCAGGATTGCACTTTTCTAAGAATTTTTCCATTTCTTCCAGGTTGTCCATTTTATTGGCATAGAGTTTCTTGTAGTAGTCTCTTAGGATGCTTTGTATTTCTGTTGTGTCTGTTGTAACTTCTCCTTTTTCATTTCTAATTTTATTGATTTGAGCCTTCTCTCTCTTTTTCTTATTGAATCTGGTTAAAGGTTTATCAATTTTGTTTACCTTTTCAAAGAACCAGCTTTTAGTTTCATTGATCTTTCTATTGTTTTCTTTGTTTCTATTTCATTTATTTCTGCTCTGATCTTTATGATTTCTTTCCTTTCACCAACTTTGGTTTTGTTTGTTCTTCTTTCTCTAGTTGCTTTAGGTGTAAGGTTAGATTGTTTGAGTTTTTTCTTGTTTCCTGAGGTAAGACTGTATTGCTATAAACTTCCTTCTTAGAACTGCTTTTGCTGCATCCCATAAGTTTTGGATCATCATGCTTTCATTTTCATTTGTTTCTGGATATTTTTTGATTTCTTCTTTGATTTCTTCAGTGATTCATTGGTTATAGAATAGTATATTGTTTAGCCTCCATGTGTTTGTGTTTAAGTTTTTTTTCTAGTAGTTGATTTCTAATTTCGTAGCGTTGTGGTTGGAAAAGATGCTTGATATGATTTCAATTTTCTTAAATTTGCCAAGGCTTGCTTTGTGGCCCAGCATGTGATCAGTCCTGGAGAATGTTTCATGTGCCCTTGAGAAGAATGCTTTTGGACAGGATGCTCTATAAATACCAATTAAGTCCATCTGGTCTAATGAGTCATTTAAGGCCTGTGTCTTTATTGATTTTCTGTCTGGATGATCTGTCCACTGATGAAAGTGGGGTGTTAGAGTCCCCCACTATTATTGTGTTACTGTCGATTTCTCCTTTTATGGCTATTAGTATTTGCCTTATATATTGAGGTGCTCCTATGTTGGGTGCATATATATTTACAATTATTATATCTTCTTCTTGGAATGATCCCTCCATCATTATGCAGTGTGCTTCATTGTCTCTTGTAACAGTCTTTATCTTAAAGTCTATTTTGTCTGATATGAGTATGGCTATGCCAGCTTTCTTTTGATTTCCATTCTCATGGAATACCTTTATCCAACACCTCACTTTCAGTCTGTATGTGTCCCTAGATCTGAAGTGGGTCTCTTGTTGGCAGTGTACACACAGGTCTTGTTTTTGTATCCATTCAGCCAGTTTATATCTTTTGGTTGGAGCATTTAATCCATTTATGTTTAAGGTAATTATTAATATGTATGTTCTTATTGCCATTTTGTTAATGTTTTGGATTTGTTTTTTTAGGTCTTTTTTCTTCCCTTCCTCTTTTGTTCACTTCTCTTATGATTTGATGACTAACTTTAGTGTTGTGTTTAGATTCTCTATTGTGTGTGTATCTACTGCAGCTTTTCGATTTGCAGTTACCACGAGGTTTTGATATAGCAGTCTATATATAAACAAGATTGTGTTAAGTTGCTGTTCTTTCAATTTCAAATGCATTTCCAATATCCTGCATTTGTGCTCTCCTCTTCTCAAGATTGCTGGTTTTGATAACATATTTGTGTGTGGATGACTTCCTACCTTTACTGTATGTTTGCCTTTACAGGTGAGCTTTCCATTCATAATTTTCTTGTTTCTAGTTGTGGCCTTTTCTTTTCCACCTAGAGAAGTTCCTCTAGTGTTTGTTGCAAAGTTGGTCTGGTGTTACTGAATTCTCTTAGCTTTTGCTTATCTGTAAAGCTGTTGATTTCTCCATTAAATCTGAATGAGAGTCTTGCTGGGCAGAGTGTTCTTGGTTGTAGATTCTTCCCTTTCAGCACTTTAAATATATCATGCCACTCCCTTCTGGCCTGCAGAGTTTCTGCTGAGAAATCAACTGACAACCTTATGGGAATTCCCTTGTATGTTATTTGTTGCTTTTCCCTCGTTGCATTTAATATTTTTTCATTATCTTTAACTTTTGTCAACTTGATTACTATGTGTCTTGCATGTTCCTCCTTGGGCTTTTCCTGCCTGGGACTCTCTGAACTTCCCGAACTTGAGTGACTATTTCCTTTCTCGTGTTAGGGAAGTTTTCAGCAATTATCCCTTCAAATATTTTCTCAGGCCCTTTCTTTCTCTCTTCTCCTCTGGCACCCCTATAATGCTAATGTTGGTGTGGTTAATGTTGTCCCAGAGGTCTCTTAGACCATCCTCATTTCTCTTCATTCTTATTTATTTACTTTGTTCTGCAGCAGTGATTTCCACCATTCTGTCTTCCAGCTCACTTATCCATTCTTCTGCCTCAGTTATTCTGCTAGTGATTCCTTCTCCTGCATTTTTCATTTCAGTTATTGTATTGTTCATCTCTGTTTGTTCTTTAGTCCTTTTAGTTCTTTGTTAAATATTTCTTGTATCTTCTTGATCTTTTTCTGAGGTCTCAGATATCTTTACTATCATTACTCTGAATTCTTTTTCGAGTAGATGGCCTATCTCCACTTCACTTAGTTGTTCTTCTGGGGTTTTATCTTATTCCTTCATCTAGGACATATCCATCTGTCATCTAATTTTTCTTTCTGTGACTGCAGTTTCTGTTCTGCAGGCTGCAGGGTTGTAGTTATTCTTTTTTTTTTTTTTTAATTGGGCTCCTTTTACATATCTGACATGGCAAATGTTAAATCAACTTTGTTACATATTCTTTTTTTTAAATTAATTTATTTATTTTTGGATGTGTTGGGTCTTCATTTCTGTGCGAGGGCTTTCTCTAATTGTGGCAAGTGGGAGCCAGTCTTCATTGCAGTGCGTGGGCCTCTCACTATCGCAGCCTCTCTTGTTGCGGGGCACAGGCTCCAGACGTGCAGGCTCAGTAGTTGTGGCTCATGGGCCTAGTTGCTCCACAGCATGTGGGATCTTCCCAGACCAAGGCTCATACCCATGTCCCCTGCACTAGCAGGCAGACTCTCAACCACTGCACCACCAGGGAAGCCCTGTAGTTATTCTTGTTTCTGCTGTCTGCCCTCTGGATGAGGCTTGTGCAGGCTTCCTGGTGGGAAGGACTGGTTCCTGTGCACTGGTGGGTAGAGCTGGGTCTTGTCCCTCTGGTGGGCAGGGCTGTGTCAAGGGGTGTGTATAGCAGCCAACTGTGTGCTCAGGAAGACTTTAAGCAGCCTGTCAGCTGATGGGTAGGGCTGTGTTCCTGCCCTGTTGATTGTTTGGCCTGAGGTGTCCCAGCACTGGAGCCTACAGGCTGTTGGGTGGGGTCAGGTCTTGGAGAGAAAATGGCAGCCTCCAGGAGGGCTCAAGCCAATGAGTAGTCCCCAGGACTACCACCGTCAGTATCTCTGTCCCTGCAGTGAGCCACAGCACCCTGCTGCCTCCACAGGAGTCCCTCCAGTACTAGCAGGTAGGTCTGGCCCAGTCTTTTATGAGGTCACTGCTTTTTTCCCTAGGTCCTGGTGCTCACTAGACCTTGTGTATGCCCTCTAAGAGTGGTGTTTCTGCTTCCCCCCATCCTATGGAATTCCTGTGATCAAACCCACCTGACCTTCAAAGCCAGAGTCTCTGGGGGCTCCTCCTCCCAGACCCCCAGGCTGAGGAGCCTAACAAATTGCTTATAACTTTCACTCCTGTGGGAGAACTTCTGTGGTATAATTATTTTCCAGTTTTTGGGTCACCCACCTTGGGGGTATGGGATTTGATTTTATCATGACTGCACCCCTCCTACTGTCTTGTTGTGGTTTCTTCTTTGTCTTTGGATATAGGGTATCTTTTTTGGTAGTTTCCAACATTCTTTTGTTAATGGTTGTTCAGCAGTTAGTTGTGATTTTAGTGTTTTCGTAGGAAGAGGTGAGCTCACATCCTCCTACTCTGCCATCTTGTCTCCGTCTCTGAAGATATCCACTTTTAACCCACTCTAATCATGTCTCCATACTGCCAGTAGTATAGCATTTCCTATACTCAGTTCTGAGAAACCTCTTTGTGATGGATTTGTATTATGCCAACTTAACTGGCACTACATTTCCCAGAATTCCCTTTACTGGATACTTCAGGATGAACATGGGTCAGAAGATATATCTTGCACAATTTGGGAGGCAGAATTTAAGACATATCCATATTCTTTTTATATTTGGAAGATCATTATAGGGTCCAAGGTGCTCTTGCAACTTTTGATAGTTAATTTTATGTGTCAACTTGACTGGGCCACAGAGCACCCAGACATTTGGTCAAACATTATTCTGGGTGTTTCTGGATGAGATTAACATTTGAATCAGTAGACTGAGTAAAGCAAATTGCCCTCTTTAATGTGGGTTAGCTTTATCCAATCAGTTGAAGGCCTGAACAGAACAAAAAGGCTGACCCTCTTGTGAGTAAGAGGGAAATCCTCCTGCCTGATAGCCTTAAGCTGGGACATTGGGCTTTTCCTGCTTTCAGGCTCAAACTGAAACATCAGTTCTTCCTGGGTGTTGAGCCTGCTGGCATTCAGACTGGAACTATATCATTGCATCTCCTGGGTCTCCAGCTTGCTAACTGTAGATCTTGGAACTGTCAGCTTCCATAATCCCATGACTCAATTTCTTATTTTATGTGTATGTATACACACGTATGGTTCTGTTCATATACTCCTAATGGTTCTGTTTCTCTGGAGAACCCTAATACACAGCCCACACATGTTGTGCTTGTCAGCTCACCTGGTTAGTGTAGGGTCACAGACAGGCACACAAGCTCCTCCTGCTTTCATGAATTTCCTTCTCCAGCCTCTCCCATTCCTGGGACAGGTCTGTGTTACCTGGGACAAAGAATGTCATCCTCTCCCATCAGAAATGGAGACTAGGGGCTGTGAGAGGCTAACATGGTTTCTAGTCTCTCCACCAGGAGCCTCACTCTTTCTTACAGGTTTCAGTTTGTCCTTGCCTCCTCTATTTTATGTTCATCTTTACTTCCCAGCTGCCTGCCCTGTTAACTTCAGGCTCCATCAGCAGACACAAAAGGAAGAGCTTCACACAAACTGTTTAACCAGCTCCCAAGATTGCATAAGGTCCTATCCCTATAAGAAATATTCTGCTTCTCTGATCAAATCTTGACTGATATTTTATCTTAATGCATTAAGGCCAATATCCTGAATGTGGTCTAAAGAAGGACCTGCATGTGATGACCCCCAGACCCTTCCTGCTTCATTTAATACTTCTCTTCAGCCATAATGGCCTTCTATTTTTCTGTTCCTTAAGTATATATGCCTCAACGGCCTCTGTGTTTCTACACATGCTGTTCCTTCTGCCTAAAATATTCTCTCTTTTGTCTTCTTCTGCACCCTTCAGGTCTTAGCATAAACATCACTTCCCAGAGCAATCTCCAAAGAATCTATAGAATTAGGGGATTATCTCCTTATAACACCCTATAGCATACCACCTTACCATGTAATTACTTATGTAAACATATATAATTTTATTTTTTTATATCTTATAATAAGAAAAAATTTTTGATGTATCCCCAAGTGTCAAAAAAAATGTTTTCAAACAGTTATAATTGGTATGTTTCATATAAACACTAAACACACTTGAATAATGTGTCAGTCAACTTTATACACACTCTGCTTTGTAGTAATCCTACCAAAAAACAATATCAAATACATCACTTAAGAGTAGGTATGTTGGGCTTCCCTGGTGGCGCAGTGGTTGGGAGTCCGCCTGCCGATGCAGGGGATGGGGGTTCGTGCCCCGGTCTGGGAAGATCCCACATGC
Source organism: Mesoplodon densirostris (assembly GCF_025265405.1). Taxonomy (NCBI): domain Eukaryota; kingdom Metazoa; phylum Chordata; class Mammalia; order Artiodactyla; family Ziphiidae; genus Mesoplodon; species Mesoplodon densirostris. The sequence continues at coordinate 14,865,767 of NC_082666.1, read as the reverse complement.
CGTGGAGCGGCTGGGCCTGTGAGCCATGGCCGGTGAGCCTGTGCATCCAGAGCCTGTGCTCCGCAACGGGAGAGGCCACAGCAGTGGAAGGCCCAAGTAACGCCAAAAAAAGAAAAAAAAAAAAAAAAAAGAGTAGGTATGTTAATATATTTTTTCCCAACTAGATATCTGACAGATGCTTCTGTTTAAGGGTTCTTCCCTAGATAAACAGGAACACGCCACAATCCACCATAAAAAAAAAAAGTTGGGAGGAAATTTGCACTCCACAAGGGGCAGGGTGCTAAGAGATAAGGGTTTTGTTCCACCCTCACCAACTAGCCCATTTGGAAAGAAAATGCTCCCAGTGGAACGGGAAGTACAGCTAAGATAAGTCTCACAAGCTGTTTAATTCCCACCTTCGCATCTTCAAATCCTTCAGGTATTACCTTTTAAAAGATCCAAACACACTTCCGAAATGACAGGATGGGTAAAAGAGAAAGATCCATTATGCAACGCTTCCAAACAAACTACATGGAACAGGATCCATGAAGATGGAATCACACCCAGGCAGGAGTCCCCGCAGAAGGGGATGGCTTCCCAGCTGAGCCAGAAAACCTTCTCCATAAGGTTAGGCCTCTAAGTGAAGATTCGCAGGCTGCGGTTCTGACTGGCTAATTGGGTGATCTCAGGCAAATCACTGAAGCTCTCAGAACCTCTGTGTCCTCGTTATTTTTAATGCAAGACAGCATCTATTTCATAGGTCAGACCTTAAGTGGGAATGTGCAGTAAGCCCAGGTGCTGATCCAAATCACTTAGTCGCCAGTACACTATGGACGGCGTTCCTGCTGCAGACCGAGCAGTTAAAGGGCAACCCAAACCCCACTCTGCACCAGCTGAAATGCCAGTGGTCCCTATTACACGGCCAGTGCCCCATCACCAACGAGCAGAAGGAGTGGTTACTGGCATCAGAAATCCGGATCAAAAATATTCTTTAGACAATCTAAAAAGCTTCAGAAAAGATTCCTAATAGGATCCTTTTCTACCGCAAGACACAGATTTCACTTGATAAAATTCTGACATATCCTATCACATCACAGAACTGTGAACTTTCAGCCAACTTCTCCTGTTGGGACCATCCTTCCTGCCCTGACACTGCCCGCTGCTGTCTGGCCACAACCTGCCGGGCACGGCTGCCTTTAGTATTTAACTCCTCTGTCCAGGACAGAGAAGGAAGTCCGAGCAACCAGAGCCAGAGAGGTCCGGTGTCCGCGTCCTAACCAGTACCCTGGCCAACGCCACAGAGCCGTCCCCGCCAGGCCCCCTGGGCACCCCGTGCAATGTCCCTGGTGCAGCCGGCCCCGCAGGAGGACCTGGACCCACGGCCTCGCGGACCAGCGCCGGGAACAGCCCGGACCCGGCTGAGGCCTCCCAGAAGCCGGGACTAGCGGCCCGGGGGCCAGAGGCAGCGGCCTAACGGTGGACAGCTTCCACCCCGAGTCGGGAGGGGCCACACCCGCAGGAGACCCACACCAGACGGCCGCCCCCACCACATCTAGCTGAGACCTGCTTGAGACGTGCACACTCACCGTCAGGCGGCCGTCTTGTCACGGAAATGCCTGAGGGGCGGCAGAGGGCCGGGCATCGGGTCTGAGGCACGAAGGCGCTGGGCGCTTGGGCCTAGCGGGCTCCGTCTTGGCTCCAGAGCACTGCGTTAGCGTCTCGCCGGCGCCTGAGGTCCGGGTTACGTCTGGCACCGGAGTTTACGTCAGAGGGGGGAATGACGGGAGGGCTTACCACACGGGCGTTTACGACGGGAGGGGTTTATGACTGGACGCATGGGTTACGTCTGGTTTACGACTGGCGTGTTTGTTTACGTCTGATCTCCAGGTTTACGTCCGGGGGCGGGGTTTGCCTGGGAGGGTTTGTGCTTGAGAGGTTTAGGGTTGATTACCGCTGGTCTCCGTGATTAGCTGTGGGCCTGGGCTGACTTCTAGTCGTGGGGTTACGTCTGGGCCCAGGGTCTATCTGGGGTGTTTACATCAGGCCCGAGTTTACGTCTGGGCCCCCTGGGTTTTGCACTGCCACCAGGGGCCGCTTGTAGGTCATCCAATTCTGTTGGGCTCGTGGGAATCACGCTCCTGGGTCCCTCGGCATTGTATAGATTTACACACTTTAATAGTTCTGCCTGAGGATCCAGCTTCCAACCTGAATCTTGCTGCAGACTGAGATCCCCTTTTGAGGTGCTGACGGGACTTTGCACACCCTCAATCACTGGGCACCACCGGAGGTGAAGTACACTGCTTACACAATCACAAAGCTTTGAGAGACACCCAAGGGGCAGAGCAGGGTGGAGCAACAGGGTTCATCTCCTACATCTACTCCTTCCAGACTGGGAGAAGAGCTGTTTCACCTAATGCACAGAAACCAACACAGAGAGTCCAGCAAAGTGAAGGAGGAACAGAGCTGCACTGATATCTTGGATGCCCTGGGAGTAAGACCCTGACCAAAGTGGGTGTAACTGCTTGTTCTTGCTTGCACTTCTGGGCCCACGAGCACATCTTGACTTCAGAATCTTGTAACAGCTTATATTTAACCTTTTTGTGTATAATGCAGGTGCTGAGCTCCTTGGGTCCAAGATGCTTCCAGTGACATCTGATGGATTCATCTTTGTGCAAGGTAAGGCCTGCCCCCACTGAGAACTGCTTCCTTCCGAGCTCAGTATCTTGAGCTTTTCATTGAGGAGTTTGAAGCTGGTAAAATGAGATGTAAATGAAAGGATATAACTCTGGAGAAGCCAGATGGAAGGGATGCATAGGACAAAATGTGGGGAAGGGACTCAGTGCTTCTGTGCTCTCCAGGTGCACCACTCTCCCCAAATCTCCACGTGCTCACCATCCCAGAAGCACTCCAAACCCCCTCTTTTTGGGGGGCTTCATTACAAAAGGAAGATTAAGTCATTGGCCATTGGTGATTGATTCAACCACCAGCCCCTCTCTAAATGTATATAATTTTACATATATATCTTCCTAAACAGTCATGTCTATTCTTTCTAACTGCAGCTGTTCACATCCCCTTAAACACTCAGTACCCAGCACTGATGGAACAACTGTGGATGCCTAGTGCATTCATTGTTAGTCTTCTCCTTTGTTGGATAAGCTAAAAATACACCCTACAACTCTTCATAGTGAATTTTATTTATCATTTTCCTTCCATTGTGAACACATCATGGACTTACTGTTTACATTTTGTTGTTAACAATTTCGTGATGAGAGTTGAACATTTTGTTTGACAATTAACTTGGTCTTCCAATCAGTCCAATTTCTGAACTTCTGACCAGAAAAAAAAATTGTTGATTTACTCAGCCTCGAACTCACAAGTTCATTGACCACTCTCCCCAGTTGATCCTACCTAACCTTGAATAGTAGCTGTGTTGACTTCATCCAGAATGTTATGAGAATATTACTGCATTGCCTGTTTTTCTAGAGATTCAAAAATGTGTTTTATGGAGGAACGTGCAAGAAATATGACTGTGGCTCCATTAGCAGCCATTTTAATAGTTTATGATTATTCATAACAATTATATTTTCTCTATTTTATTTTTTAATTATGATCATCAGTAGAATGCCCAGATTCCATATAGTTTAAGTTTTTGTTTTTTTTTTTAACTTTGAGAGTGCTACTGGGAAGAGTAGAATTCAGTAGACGGTCAATGATTTCAGATATTTGGAAAGAAGAAAGAATTGTATAACCTTTTCAGCACGTCTTCAACTTTCTGTTTTTCCCTCACCTCGATTTCTTATACTCATGTTTCAAGGGATTTCTTTAAAAAAATAAAAAGCAATTGCTTTCTAGACGTTAACCATTGGGGAATTTGAAAAACCTTCCAGATGGGAAATATATATGAAAAATCTCATCTCAGTGAAGAATAAATCCCTCAAATAGAGGCATGTAATGAAACACCTAATTCACTCCAGCTATACTCGTCATATTGCTGCAGTATTATAATGCCAGATGACTCTTTTAGCACCATGGACAACAGCTGGCCTTCCATCAGGAACGTCTGAAAATGAATGCAATACTATCATTTTCCAGTAGAAATTTGGCTGGTATTTGAAGTCCACTGCATGGCATACTCCTCATATTCATGCTCAGCAATTAGTGATTTTTAATAAGATGTTTTAAAAGTATTTTATTGTGTTTATTCTCCAGATATCTAGATTGCTATCAAAGACTGAAAAACTCCTTCAAGAGTCATCCAATTGCAACAGCAAAAATCATTTTCCCAGTCTTTTTTGTGACCTCTCTGAAATTTTGCCACTAACAATTACGTCCCTTGTAGCAGAATTTTTTTCCCTTTAGCTTTTTTCTCCCACAGCCGTAATATACATTGTTAATCTGCAATCCTTCCTTTCACCCCAACTCCCTCCTCATCTTTTTTCATTCCTTTACTTATTTTAACCTCTTAAATTCATTGCCTTCCCCAAATGTTATTTTCATTATTTTTCTCCTTCTAAGTACTCTTTTCTTTGGAAATCTCTTCCAGTTTCATGGTTTCCATCATCACCTCTGTACTGATGACTCTGCAATCTCCTTCTCTACCTTTGACCATCCTTCTAAGTACCATTGTTACATTTCCAACAACCTGCTGGGTGTGGCTGATACTGCGAATATGTCTAAAATGAAGCCGATCATAGTCACCTAAAAACTTGCACATCTTTCTCTGCTTCCCACTTATTTATTTCTGCTCTCCTCCTTTGATTAAACTCATTTTAGTGGCTAAAAGTTATTTTTTACTTTCTTCTCTCACATCCAAACAAATGTCAAGTCTTTTTCATGTGACTCCATAATAAGACTGTCCATGCTAACCAAAACAATTCATAAGTGACCTAGATTTCATTTCCCATAGGGAAAATCACATATGATTTACCATACTGTTATTGTTCACTGGGGGTTGTGTCTAGCTCCAAGGTCAGGGAGCATCTCTATCTCACAGAAGAACTGCTATATGCCCATCTTAGTGTTTCTACCCTATTTCAGAGTTCAGTTCCTTTTGCCTATTCTCTTTCAGTAAATCAGTATAGTAGAAGGAACTTAAGACGAGAACCCCCAATGTGAGTTCTAACCTCTTACACTGACTACGACTGTGTGAATTCTGTTGGCATCAAAATTGTCCCAGATATAGAAGTGGAGATGGGAATAAAAATATCATAGAATTGTCATAACAATGAAATGAATGGACACAGCAAAGTGATTAACCAAATGCCTAGTACATAGTAGGGCTTCCACGAATATTACTTTCCTTCCCTTTCCCATTCTAACATGGATCTCCGTTTCCAGTCTTTGTATTCTAAACCATATTAAGCAGTATTGCCAAACTGATCTTTTCATACTGCTCTTCCAGTAGTTCTATTTTGGTCTCACTGACTGCTGAATTATATTCAAATTCCTTAACTTCATTATCAGGTGACTAGCCCCAATCTGCACTTCCAACCTAACCTCCTATTCTATCTGGTTGAAACTAAAATAAATACTAGCCTAAACTTTGCATTTCCTAACATCAAGCCTTATTCATGCTGCTTTTCTCTGTTTGTTTTCTTAAAACCAGGGATGTCCTTCACATCTCCAAATCCGTGTTTTAAGTCCCAGTGCAAAAACTACCTCCTTCATTATATCAAGGATCCTTTTGCTAAGTAAGATCTCTTTTTATTCAGAATTTCCATAGTGATTCAAGTAAGCTTTTCACATGGCATTGAATCTGTTTTACTTTCTTGACTTCATATTTATGGTCATTATTCGTATTCCCAACTGGACTGTATGTTCTTGAAGAACAGGAAGCACGTGATCATCATGTCCGTATTACACACTCTACGTAACATGACACCTTTGCATTGTAAGCATTCAGTAAATACTTGGTATAACATGAATATTCTGTCAATTCTCTTCATATTTATTTATACCATCTCATTAGAGAGAAACTCTTGCAATCAAGAAAGGGCCCCAAAGGTGAAGAAGCATTTGAGGTAAAATATCAGTAATCCTGTAGACCCATCCTTGTTATAAGGAGGTCTAATAGCTTGAGGAATGGACTCTGAACTGCTACCCTTCTCAGGTCAGGATGATTCTGGCTCAGATTGGTCATATATATACAAAAACTCTCCCTCTGCTCCTTCCTTTCCTAGCTAATTGAATAAACTTCTTCCATTAAATAGACATGTTCCCCAACCTTAGAGCCAGATACAACCCTGGTGAACAAAACAGTGTGGTAAAGGGGAAGCATGCGTGCTTTCTCCTATGGGGAACAAAATCTAGGTAAGAGATGAATTGCTTTGGTTAGCATGAACAATCTTATTATTTTTTTTATTGGGGTATAGTTGCTTTACAATGTTGTGTTAGTTTCTGCTGTACAGTGAAGTGAATCAGCTATATGTATACATGTATCCCCTCTTTTTTGGATTTCCTTCCCATTTAGGTCACCACAGAGCACTGAGTAGAGTTCCCTGTGCTATACAGTAGGTTCTCGTTAGTTATCTATTTTATACATAGTAGTATATATATATCAATCCCAGTCTCCCAATTCATCCCACCCACCCTTGGTGTCTATATGTTTGTCCTCTATGTCTGCATCTCTATTTCCGCTTTGCAAATAGGTTCATCTGTAGCATTTTTCTAGATTCCACATATATGCATTAATATAAGATATTTGTTATTCTCTTTCTGTCTTACTTCACTCTGTACGACAGTCTCTAGGCCCATCCACATCTCTACAAGTGACCCAATTACGTTCCTTTTTATGGCTGAGTAATATTCCATTGTATATATGTACCACATCTTCATTATCCATTCGTCTGTTGATGGACATTTAGGTTGCTTCCACGTTCTGGCTATTGTAAATAGTGCTGCAATGAACGTTGGGGTGTATTGCTTTTATTTTTGAAATGTCATTGGATACAATAGAATAAAAAAGTTATTATCGCAACTCTCCTTAGAAATTTGCCTTCTCCACTCCCATCTTTTTGTCTTCAGGAGCATGCTAGTATTTTGTCTCGAGGAAGATTAAATTGGAAAAGGAGCTTCGAAAAGTTTAATTTAAGAAATCATGGTAAAAGAATGTCTCTTGAGACAAACTTGGACTAGGACTCAGTCTGGTTCTACAGAGTGGGAGACAAATAAAACCAGTAAAATCCCCTAGGATTTTGTTCAGTCTGTATTTTTTCAAGTACAGTCAGCCCTCTGTATCCACAGGTTCTCTATCCATGGGTTACACATCTGTAAATTCAGTTAGTGCTTGGTTGACTCCGTGGATGCAGAACCTGCAGATGTGGAGGGCAGATTTACTAAGCCATTTTATATAAGGGACTGGAGCATCCACAAATTTTGGTATCCATTGAGGTCCTGGGACCAGTTCTCTGTGATTTCCAAAGGTCCACAGCCACAGGGATGAGGGTCCTAATTGCTATATTATCAGATGGTATTAATAAAGGTAGAAGTAATCATCAAGTAAGTGCAGGGCAGTCTTCACAGTTGGAGGAGGAAGAAGAAAAGGAGAAAATTACCTCATCCTTGGGATAAAGGTTTAACCAACATTTTTTCCTTACCTGCTTAGGTGCAGGAAGTAAGACTGAGAGGCAGGGCCTATGGAACAGTGACTGAGAGCATGAGACATCCAGAAGCAGATAAGAAGTTCTGAAATACTTTGCTGAGATATTCTCAGCTATATATTCCATGGTACCTAAAGGTCTCTGGACAGGTCTTTTCTTTTTCTTTGTGCTGCCTTATTTTGGTCCAGGAATACCTTCAGTTTAGGAGATGCATTTACTTAGGGATGGGTGGAGACAATGCAACTTTGTTTAGAGGACACAGGGAGCTGTATGCTGGGCTTCTTGTGGGCCACAGATGGGGAGCACCTTGCCTTTAGGCTCCTTCTAGATGGCCCAGAACTGTCCCTAGGAAAGGAAGCCAGAATTGAAGTCAGGACTGTGAAATGTTTTGTTTTTCTAACAGCGTAGCCTAATGTTTAGAAGATAGGTTCAAAAAATAGCCTGCTCGGGGACTTCCCTGGTGGCGCAGTGGTTGAGAGTCCGCCTGCTGGTGCAGGGGACACAGGTTTGTGCCCCGGTCCGAGAGGATCCCACATGCCGCGGGGCGGCTGGGCCCGTGAGCCATGGCCGCTGAGCCTGCGCGTCCGGAGCCTGTACTCTGCAACGGGAGAGGCCACAACAGTGAGAGGCCTGCGTACCACAAAAAAAAAAAAAAAAATAGCCTGCTAGGGTTTGAATTCTGAATATGCCACGCATTAGCTGTGTGGCTTTGGTCAAGTCAGTTAGCCTCTCTGTGCTTCAGTTTCTTCAGGTGTAACATAGAAATAATAACAGTAACCTACTTCTGTGAGTTGTTGTGAGGCTTAAATAAGCTACTTCATGTAAATCACTTGGAACAGTGTCTGGTCCTTAGTAAGTTCCATTAGATTTGTTTTCATTAGTTACTTTCTTCCTCATTATTCTTTGATGGTATATGGTTGGAGTTTAGCAAAACCAGGGTACAAAACAATCCTCCAGCAGAAATTCTTATTACACTTGAACAATCATTACCAAATTTTGTGTGAGTATGGCTTTCCTATAGGTATATTAAATCAGGATCTGTTTGCAAATTTTTGACCCCTCATATCTTGCATTTTACTCAAGAGATGTGTTGATGTCCTCTCCCTTGTAATCAACACCAATTAAACGATGATCCTTGAAAACAGAAGCATAAATGAGACCCTCATGCATAAATTGGTAACAGTCCACCCATTCTGTGGACATATGGGCTTTAGTTGCAATCTAGTTCTTGGAAACTGATTTATAATTAAACCATTTTACTTGCCTAGAAAATATTTCAACTTGTGTTGACTTGAATCACAATATTTGGAAAGCACCAGTTAAAAAACAAACTGTGTTGTATGCAAGGGAAACTAAGTCTCCCTGGCATAAAAACAACACAGGGGTGGACAGTTAATCAAGGGGTGTGGTCAGTTATATGCTCAGTATGACCCCTCTAGTACCTAAATCCACATTTCCTGAACCATCGTGGTAATTAGGCTAGTCTCTGAATTTGGGCTAAATGATGTGGGTAATGGTGACGGAAGCCTTTTCCTGAGGGCAGATTTACACTCTCATCTTGGCAGAATCAACTATTTGCTTTGTGATTGTGGAAACATTTGGAGAGAAACATTAATTTTCCATCCATTAACTTTGGTGGATATGAACACCCCAGAGGGAAAGATGTGTGAAGCCGCTTAACAACCTTTTGGCTGTTGGGAAGGTAAAAATGTTTCGAAACATTTTTTCTTTGCAAAGGAAAAAATAGAAAAGGAAAAACAATGATTGAATTGGGATATTTTGTCTTATAGTGGTTTTTTGTAAATGCTTGCACCACCTCAAAATGCATCACTTTTCTGTAGGCATGACCTATTTGGTTTATTTGCTACTTAGGTATAAATTAACCCAATGGTCAGTCCAAGTACTTAATAACAGGTCTGCTCTTTTTAATTATACATTTTTCTCCTCCATAGGCCAGATACATTATGTTAATAATGACTGAGCAAAGGAAAAAATGGTGGGTTGAGAAGAAAAATAAGTGAATAAAATTGATTTTATTTTTGCACTGCAACCTTTAGTCTAAGTAAAGCTGAATCCAAATCCATAGGGTCTTGGAACTGATTGTATGTGTATTGGAAAAGAGGATACTACAGTGAGGGAAGATGGGGTGATGGAGGCAGGTCAAATGATCTCTGTGCTCTGGGATGGAATGAACCAAAGTCAAGGTAAAGCTGCATAACCTGAATATTTGTTCATTCCACCAACAAATAAATACAGCATCCTCTAACAGCCAATGTACACTAAGCCCCATGCCCAACACGAAGGATATTTTAGTTGAGGGAGACAGATGTGTTCCTTCATCTCCCTATGGCTTACAGCTTAGTGGAGAAATTAAACAAATAACTAAACACACGGTAAAATAATAACCATTATGACAAGTGCTACAGAGAAGAGAAGATGCTATGTGAAAACATGGACCAGGGTGGCCTGGCCTAGCATGGACATTGGGAATGCTTCCCTGAGGAAGGGGTGTATAATTTGAGGTCAAGGGGTTCTTAAGTGTGGTTGAGTGTGTGGATGTGGGAGGGGTGTGGAGAGGGTTGATGGGAAGAAAAGAATCTGAAAACTCCAGGGAAGGGGAGATCCATGCAAAGGCACTGGGGCAGAAAGGAACTTTACATATGGAAAAGGGCAATGGGAATGGAGACAAGAAGAAGGACAAGAGAGAATTAAGTGGAGTTTGGGACCTGGTGCTGGGAAAAGGGTGTAAAAGCCCCCACCTCAACTCTGCTCCATTCTCCCAGAAATAGAACTAGGTTTTCCTTTGAAAACCTAACATATTACTGACTTTTACCCAAACCCTTTCCTATCCAAGTCACTTGACTCACCTGCCACCATGATATACCAGGAGGCTCACACACTCACTAATAATTCACTTTCAATTTTGTTTTGCCTTTATTGGTTTGTACAAAATCAGAAGTAAACTCCCTGTTTTCAGGAATGGCTAGGAAGTACAAAGTTCTGGTTAATAGGGAAATGCAAAGCATGCCATGTGAGTCTTACTGATTTTCAAAGACGTGGCACGCAACATGTCAGAGAGAGAGAGTGAACAAAAGATTTAAAAGTACCAGGGGGCAGACTGATGGGTCTCGCTTGCAGCTCTGTCATGATGCTGGATTGAAACCTTGGACAAGTCACCAGTCAGGTTAGAAAGAAGTTGAGAACACGGATTTGTGGAGTTCAATGATCCTGAGTGTGAACCCTGCTCTCCTAGTGAGCCTGAGCCTCTACCTTAACCGCTTTGAGACTCAGTAACCTCATCTGTGAAGTGGAGATAAAATGCCCGCCTCGCATGATCATCACAGCAATTAAGTGCAGTCACACATGGGAAGTGCTGAGTAACTTACCTCTAGCAATTATTTTTCTGTGAATTTTGTTTTCTCACCTGTTCTCTAAAGATAGTAACGCTTTTCCTGCTTCAGGGAGTTGCTGTAGGGGTCTCAAAAGTGAATGCATGTAAAATGTTGTATAATTTTTAAAAGACATTATGAGAAAGTCATCCTTATTAGTATTGTTATGCTATTATTGTGTGTGTGTGTGTGTGTGTGTGTGTGTGAATAGACTCTAGAATATTGTGGTCCCTTTAGTTTATCACATAGCACCACTGTACTGTAGAGGTGGCTACAGAAGGTATGTGGAATTGAGTTAAATCCACGCTAACCCCAGGGCATATCATGAAATCTATGTTCTCAAGATAAATCCAGGTTATCAGCTTGTTGACTTGTAACTTTTTTTTTCTTTTCATTTTTCTATAAAAGCAGAATATAGACAACGGCAAATGCATTCTTGCCAGGTAGTAAAGGGTTTGGGTTATGGAACAGCAGGTGAGCTGGCTTTCACTGTACTGTCCATGTGCAATTACGGTCTATAAAATATCTCTACTTAATATGTACTTCTGGATATGGACTTGTCTCCTTTATGATTCAGTCTATTCGAAGATTTGTGGAAGGATCTTTCTTGACAGTTAGGCAGGGTTGGGGGTCATCATGTGAATTGATTTGAAAGGCACTGACCGTGTTCCCCAACTATCCCTCCCACGGCTTTCAGTCCCTAGAATTTAATCATTAAAATTGATTCCTTTGGGTCTTGACAGGATTTCAGTGATAGAAATAAAATGCAAGAGCTAGAAGTACCTTAGATATCATTTGATGCAACTTCCTTATTCTATAGGTGAGAAAACTGAGGCCCTACAGGAAGATTCTTCCTTCCCTCCAAGGTCAAATATTAAATTACAGACTGAGTCCAATCTAAATGTCCAGTCTCTCGCGTCCTGTCTGGCAAGCATCCTCCTGACCAAACAACTTTCCTGATGCTTGGAGTTCCCAAGAACCCAAGAGGAGCCTCCGTCTGCATTCATCCCTGAGAAAGTAAGAACTTCAGCTTATTCTTTGACTATTTTTGGTGCCCCGACTGTCCTCAGGATGAAGTAGAGATGCTGATGTTTTATGTTTCTTTTAAAGAGAGAGCCCGACTTGCTGAAACATAAAAATTAAAAAATCACAAATATAACAGCTTTTTATAAAGGAGATTATCTAGCAGAAAATTCATTCCCCTGCAGGGGAAATGGGATTAAACAAGTGATGAGGCAAAGGCATGAATCAGCAGTGATCGTTTTTAAACAGAGAAGTGGACGGGTTTGTGCTCTGCAGAACGAAATGGCAGGTGAATTGTTATCAAATGCAAAAATACGTTTCCTCTGCAAGTACAGAAATGCAGTCTTGCCTACACATTGAAGATGAAATGGAGAAATGCAGAGAATCTGTCAGTAAGGGAGTGGGGAGATTGTACCAAATAATAATGGTTGAGATGTTGCACACCTACTGTGTGCTAAGAACTCCATATGTGAGACCTTAATTATTGCAATAACAGTATTGAAGCCTATGTCCTTATTATCCCCATTTCACAGATGAGAAAACTGAGGCTCGGAAACTTGACCAAAGTCACAAAGCTAATGGTTGCCAAAAGAGGCTATGAAACCAGATCAATCTGATTTCCAAAACCCCAGTAATCTGAAAAGCTTCCAAATCAGCTTTCTTCATCTCTTAAATGGGTATCGTGAAGATAAAAATGAGTCTATGAGGATGAAAACATTGATAGGAGCATGACACAAACCACTGCTATCATGCTATAGTATTTGTGGGCACATCTCACTAAGAACAAGATTGACATAGAAAATCATGTTTGTGTGTACATTTGGAGGAAAGATTAGAAAATCCTTTGAAAGGCTTTCTGTAATGGTCATTAAGTAATATGAGTAATGGCTTCTGCAGGAAGAGAAGTTGCATTTAGGTATTATTAAATACATTTTAATCACATTTAACTCACAGGAAAAATATCCAATTTGTGAGATAGAACTGCATTAAGGGAACGAATTTTTGCTTTCTTTGGTTATACAGATTGGCCAACAAGGTTCAAAGGAGAGAGACATGGGCCAAAAAAAAGAGCCCTGGGCTTCCCTGGTGGCGCGGTGGTTGAGAGTCCGCCTGCTGATGCAGGGGACATGGGTTCGTGCCCTGGTCCAGGAAGATCCCACATGCCGCGGAGCGGCTGGGCCCGTGAGCCATGGCCGCTGAGCCTGCGTGTTCGGAGCCTGTGCTCTGCAACGGGAGAGGCCACAACAGTGAGAGGCCCGCGTACCGCAAAAAAAAAAAAAAAAAAAAAAGAGCCCTGGGCCAGGGGGCACCTTGGTTCTGCTCCCAACCAACTGTGTGACTTGGAGCAAATCCCTTTGCCTCTCTGAACCTCAGTCTTTTCATCTTTCATCGGGTTAAATGCTTGCTCAGGTCCATGCAAGTCAAAGTTCTACAAAATGTACCAGCTCATTCTGCTGATCTCTCCTTAGCCTGAAAGCGGTAGCCAGCAAGTGGTCCCATACATTTGTGAAAAAGGCACCACGCCAAGCTCTGAAGGGGTCCCTGAGATAAAGGAGGCAGCCTCCAGCTGTGTTGATTGCTGGAGCAGAGGGAGTGCAAAGCCCCACAAGAAACCCGTTGACTTGGAAAAGTTTCTTGTCCGTGGTCATTTTCAGTAAAAATATAAAAGAATCTCAATTCGTCTTCTCCCTTATTATTTTCTTTCTTCCCAAAGAATTGAAAGGCAAGACCAAGGAGCGGCGTTTCCAGGGGCGGGTTGTTACGCAAGAAGAAAGAAGTATTAATACTTCTCACCTGTTCCAACCTGCAGAGAGCATCGCTGTCTTCCCAGCAGGTACAGGGGAAGCAGGCCGGGGAGCAGAGTACAGCTGGACCCCCTTGCTTTGAAAAATCATCTCTGAAGTTACAAATCAAGGTGGACCAGACAAACCGCAGACCCAGTTATTGCAGGAGCCAATCTGGCAACAAGTCCTGATCTCCTTCCCTCCTCTTTTCTTTCTCTACCCGTTCTTCTGTTCAACTCCCTCCTTTAATTCCCTGCTCGGCTGCGTTCTTACTGTGTTTCCATCTCACTGTCCCTGATAGGACCCTCCTCTCTCTTCCTGCTTCCCTCTTCCTCTCTTCTGTTTTCTCTCTCTCCCCGACTCTCTCTCCCCCGCCTTCCTCTTTTTCTCCCTATTTCTATTCTCTCCCTGAACTCTGTGTCTCCATTTGTCTCCTTTTTTATTCCTCCTATCTCGGTCCCCTCATCCTCAAATTTGCCTTTTTCTTCTCTCCCTCTCTCCATCCCTTCAATGCAATTAACACTATTACCTTGCTGCATCTCTTTAAGTGATGCTTAACCTAAGACATGTATCACTGATGGCAATCAGTCAGTCAATATGGTAATTTGTTAGAAAGTCTTTCCTTTATTAGTAATACTTTAACCAGCACCCTCTGTATTCCCTGAGATATTTTCATCCCTTAAATTTTCACAAAGCTAAAGCATCTTCACTCTCCTTTACTTACAAACATCACACATTGTGACTATCACATATTGTGAATGCAGACATTTCATAAAATATGGCCACATTGAGTCTCCTAAGGCAGTAGGGAAATCCAGGGGTTCTCAAGTTAGGAAATATTCACCTGGTCTACACTTAACTACTTTAATTGTGGGCAGTGGTGTGCAAATGCATGTGTGGATTTGCTATTTCCTTTCTGGAACGTCAGTTTGGGGACATCTTCTCTTCGGAATTTGCCAGCAGAAAAGGAAAGTGATGATCGAAAGATTTCGTATGACACCTATTCATTGCTGCACTCTGGGTTAGACATTAATAAGTAAGACTCATACAGGTTATTTTATTTAACCCTCACAATTATCCCATGCATGGATATACTTATTATTTCCATTTTACAGATGAGTAAGACTTGGGGAGATTAGAAACTTGCCCAAGGTTAGACAGTTGGGGGATGACAGAACAAAAGACGGTCACTCGTGCAACTGAGACCAAGCCTACCTGAAGCAGTATTTAAATTGAGTCTAACAGCCCTTTCTGTGAAACCTATACCTAAGGGGCTACACAGCTTAACTGTGTTCTTCTCTTAGGTGGAGCCAATTAGTCTCTCCAGGATTCAGTTTTTCCTCGGCAGCATGGAGTAAAGAGAGCTTACGTTACCCCACAATGACATGGACTGTTGGCTCTTAGCTCGTGGCCTGCAATTTCTAGAAGTTCCTTCCTTTGGTCACAGAAGACCCACAGGTGGATTCAGGCACACAAATCTTAGCTGACTTGGCCAACAACCAAAGAAATCTTGGAAATAGCACAACCCAAATACGTTGACACAGAGATTGAATCTCTTCTCACTCCTTCTCTCTCTCTCTCTCTCTCTCTCTCTCGTGTGTGTGTGTGTGTGTGTGTGTGTGTGTGTAGAGATGGATACAGAGAGAAAGAAAACAAATCATCTATCATTTACTGAATGATATGTACTAAGAACTCTGCTAGAGATTTTTAAATCCATTATCACATTTTATCATTTTGATGACCCTGCAAAGTAATCATTATTCTCCCCATTTTATAAATAATAAAATTGAGGTTTAGAGAGGTGAAGGAACTCTCCATAGGTCAAAGAGATAACCATGGGGTCCCAGGGTTCTCCCACTCTTCTTCCTGCCTCAAAGGCCCCCGGCAGGAAGCTCTTCCTCAGGTTGGAAATCCACCCTTATAACCCTTTGTGTTCTCATCCTTATTTCAGTCTACAGGCTTGGGATTCAGAGAAGTTAACTGAGTTGCTGAAGTCCACGTGTCAGGTGAGGGCCAGCTCACATGCCTCTACACAGACACACACACACACACACACACACGCACACACACACTCCTGTTTTGATTCCTATGGATTGAGGAGAAACTGGAGAGAGATTGAAAACAAACTTTGGTCATTTTTAATTTATCATCTTTGAGAATTTTTACAACATTATATAGTATTTTCCCCTCTTTCGTACACCTAGAATTGCAACAAGCCAAGATCAGGGGAATGGGAGAAAAATCTATTAAAAACAAGATCCTTGCTACTTTATGGTACTTAAAAGCAATAAATATTCTTGCCCACAATGCTAAAAATCTCAAATAGCCAGTGGGTCAATACTATTTCCCTGTTTAGGATGGTAATAAATCTTTATTCCTTCTGAGTCAAAATAAGGAAGGGGTTTTATTCATGAATTCCATGACCTGGGACTGCGACATTTTCAAAACAAACATGGCTGGAATGAAGAGTTTCTCCACCAAGAATGTTTATGTGCCCTCCTCCCACCTGCTTCCCACCCAGCAGATCGTCTACGCTTGCGCGGTCTTTTTATTAATGCGACAGCGACCTCCTGTTCCTGTGCCACAGTGACAGGAGGTGTCGGGAGTCACTCTTCTCTTCACCATCCCTGCAGCCGACGCATTCTCTCTTCTGGTGGAAAACAGAAGGATTTCATTCTAGGCCTCAGACTCATCTTCTTTCTCAAAAGCTGTTGCTTGACGTGGAAGACATTGTTATCACCCATCACGACTGTTTTTTTTTTTTTTCCTTTTTAATCCAGTCTAACGTCTTCATTATTATCCTTTTGAAAATGGGTGTTTTTCCAAATTCAGATCTAGCATTGACTTTGTGTTCATCTGTAATCAACACTGCTTCTTTCAGAAGCTGGATTGCCTCTGGCCCCTTTGCAAGTAGGGATATAGAGTCAGACTTTCACACAAACTCAGGCGAAGGCAGAGCTCATGTGTTGAGCCTTTCCCTCTGGGGGCTCGTTCAAGGGAAGCTGTGTGACCTTCGGGAAGTCATTTCATTCTCTGGGCCTCAGTTTTCTCATTTCTACAAACGAGTGGATTTTCAGAGCTCTGCTATCTTTCAGAGCTCCACTGTCCCTGTACACTTTGTATCAACTCCTGTTTGGTTAATCAGTCCTGGGGAAAAGTGGAGATATGGTAAAAGCAGCAGCTTCTTGAAAGTTGAGCTGCTCTGATAAACCCACTCTCCTCCCTTTGGCAAGAAGCATGATCTTCCTCTGCCTCTTTAGAATTGATTTGATACGTAAAGCTTATGCTAAGTTCCATTTGCCTCAAAAACACCACTCTTGGGCCTCCCTGGTGGCGCAGTGGTTGAGAGTCCGCCTGCCGATGCAGGGGATACGGGTTCGTGCCCCGGTCTGGGAGGATCCCATATGCCGCGGAGCGGCTGGGCCCGTGAGCCATGGCCGCTGAGCCTGCGCATCCGGAGCCTGTGCTCCGCAACGGGAGAGGCCACAACAGTGAGAGGCCCGCACACCGCAAAAAAAAAAAAAAAAACACCACTCTTGTTGGGGTGACTCCGGGGTGACTTTAATATTTAGCTAACACAGCACAATGTGTATCAGGCTAGCTTAGAGATAAACACATGAATGTTCATAAGACAGACACAAAAACAGCAACATTCTGAAAGATTTCTGGTCCAAGTTACTTCTATGCAACAATGCACATTTTATTTTCTATGGGGGGAAAACACCTCAGAGAATAGGCTTGCTGAATAAGATAGACCCTTTTCATGCTTATTTATTGAATCACAGGTAGGCTGTGGGATGCTTTATGCTAAAAAGGGCTCAGGGTAAAGAGTGAGGAATGTCAAGAGTAGCTGCATACCTGTGAATAACACTAGAGAAAAATTGCTTGTTAAAATGAAGACTACATAGCAAACCTCATTGCTTGTATGTCACTATATACCCAATTCATTATTCAGTGCCACTCTTGTAAATTTGTACTACACTGCATTATTTTTCTTTAGGAAACCTAGGCTGGGTGAGAAGGGGTAGGGGTATACTGAATTTGGAATTCATGAACAATGGTGGGTCTTTACAATGGATGGAAGGCCAAGCTAGGACTCAGAGGCAGTGCAAAGCTCCTGCCCTGGTTTCAGTGGACAGACTGAACCTGGGTCAGAGAATTCAGGATCAGTTGCGAACATTCACAGTGGATCCCTGGACTTGTGAAAAGTGATGGGTCTCAGCAACTGTCAATAGGTCGAAGGCACAGATCTGACTACCCAAAGCAAAATCTCAGTACTTCTGTTTAGCGGGGGAGGGAAAAAAGAAACAGATGATGGAGAGATGGATGGGACAAGTGAGCACAGTGACACAAGCCCACATCACACTGCTTTTGTTTCTGAAATTACATCCTGATGGAGAGGGATCCTAACTCATCATCTGGCCTCAATTCCAATGAGATTCTACCTTATTCTAAAGAGTCAAGAACAGCATTCATGGTTATATACATAAATATTGTATCAACAGGCTAAAGAAGAAATATGATCAGGTGCAGAAAAACATTTGACAAAAATCTAACCCCCATTCTTGATAAAAGCTCTCAAAAAGCTAGAAATAGAGGGAAATACCCTCAACTTGGTAAGGAACGTCTGCAAAATCTTACAGCAAATATCGTACTTAATTGTGAAAAACAATGCTTTCTCCCTAAGATGGGAACAAGGAAAGAGTGTCCACTTTCACCATCCTTATTCACAATAGTACTGAAAGTTCTAACCAGTGCAATGAGGCAAGAAAAAAAATCAAAGGCATACAGATGGGAAAGGAAGATAAAACTACCCTTATTTACAAATGACATGATGATCTACATAGAAAATCCCACAAAAAACTAGAACTAATAAATTAATTCAATACCATCACAAGAGACAATGTCAGTACACAAAGATCATTCCCATTTCTATGTATTAACAATGAACATATGGAAACAGAAATTAACAACAATACTTCTTACCATTTGCTCCAAAGAAAATGAAATAATTAAATATGGATCTAACAAAAAATGTACAGAATCTGTATGTTGAAAATTACAAAATGTTGCTGAAATAAATCAAAGAAGATCTAAATGAATGGAGAGATATTCTGCTCTGTGAATGATCCAGCATAGAGAATCGAATGACAAGGTATAGACTGAGAGAAAATATTTGCAAACAATGTATCCTACAAGAATATTTTGTCTAGAATATATAAGAAACTCTCAAAATACAATGGTTAAAACAAAACAAAACAACTCAATTAGAAAATGGGCAAAAGACATAGACACTTGACTGAAGAGTGCACATAAGCACATGAAAAGACATTCAGCATCACTATTAAGGAAATGCAAACTAAAACCACAATGAGATGTCTCTACACACTTATCAGAATAGCTGAAATTAAAAATAGTGATAACACCAAATGCTGGCAAGGATATGGAGAAACTAGATCACATGTACCTTTTGCTGGTGGGAATGAAAATTTTACAGCCTCTCTGGAAATGAGTATGGCATTTTCCTGTAAAGTTAATCATGCACTTACCAAGAAACATACCAACTGAACATTTATCTCAGAGAAATGAAAACAATTTTACACAAAAACTTGTACATAAATGTTCATGGCTGTTTTATTCTTAATATTATTATATATTCAAAATAATCCAAACCTGGAAACAATCCAAATGTCCTTCAGCAGATGAATGATTAAACAAAATAGAACAAAACAAAACTCTGTTATAGCCATACCATGACTATACCATAGCAATGAAAAAGAAAAACTATTGGTTCACAAAACAGCTTAGATAGATCTCGGGAGAATTGTGCTGTGCAAAAGAAGCCAACCTCTCAAGATTACATACTGCATGATTCTATTTATATAACACAAATTGACAAAATTATAGCACTGGAGAACAGATTAAGGGTTGCCAGGGTTTAGAGAGAAGGGAGGGAAAGTGGGAGGAAGGGAGAGACAGAGGAGGCTGGTTTTTTGGAGAGTTTTCCTTGGAGGTTGGTATGTTCCACTGGTGATGGCAGGATTTCAGCTTGGGAAAAAAACAGTTCTGAAGGCTACAGCCTTTAGGGACTATGGATCATGCCCTAGAGGAAGGACAAATGGCATCCCGGAGAGTGAAGGAAGGTCATGTAACCAGATGGTGTGAACTTTAGAGGTTAAGGAAGGTACCTTAGAGCAAAACAGAATTCCAGTCCTGTCTCCCGTGAGATAAGAGGAAGACCATGTCAGATAGAGCAGTGTTTCCCAAATGACAGTGATCCCTACACAGTCATCAAGATATTTGTCCAATCTACATTCTACCTCTACTATTTTTTTAAATTTATTTATATTATTTATTTATTTTTGACTGCATTGGGTCTTCGTTGCTGCATGCGGGCTTTCTCTAGTTGCGGTGAGCGGGGGCTATCTTCGTTGCAGTGTGCGGGCTTCTCATTGCAGTGGCTTCTCTTATTGCAGAGCATGGGCTCTAGGCACACGGGCTTCAGTAGGGCTCTAGAGCACAGGCTCAGTAGTTGTGGTGCATGGGCTTCATTGCTCCGCAGCATGTGGGATCTTCCTGGACCAGGGCTCGAACCCGTGTCCCCTGCACTGGCTGGCAGATTCTTAACCACTGCACCACCAGAGAAGCCCACTCTACCTCTACTATTATATCTTTAGTGTCTTTGTTCACATTGGCTCAGATCTAAGATAATAAATATTTGCATAAAATAAGAATTCTGCCTGTGTACTACCAAAAGCCATCTGGTGCCCCATCAGTTGTACATATAACACACTTTGTGATTAAAAAAAAAAGAGAGAGAGATTCAGAGAAAGGGCAAAGGGCATTCTGAACAGAGGAAACAGCCTGAGCTAGAGCACAAAAGCATGAAGGAGCATGATGTATTCAGAGCCAAGAGTGACTGCAGCACGCTTACAGGAGGGGAAGATAAAAGATGTGGTGGGCGATGGGGCTGGAAAAGAAAGGTCAGGGCGGATTGTGGAGGAAGGGATCGAAAGAGTCAAAGTCCACTCCACTCCTTTTGTTCTCTCTCGCTCAGGCAGAAGGACTGGGCAAGAGTCCTGGGGACTGTGTGTTCTCCTTCTCTCCCTGGGCTGCAGGAGTGTAGGCAGTCATGTGTAGCTGTGTTAACACTACATGAGTAAAACCAATCCCCCAGTCCTCGCCGGCTGCACACTTCGCCGCCTCCGCCGCTTCCATATGCTGATTTGCATCCAGGCAGGTTGTGTAAACAAGGCTGTTAGGGGACTATAAATAACCACAGTCTGGACTGTGGTTCAATAGTCTGGTCTGGGGAAATCAGAATTTCCAGTTATCTCCCATGCCAAGATGGAGCCTCTTAAGTGCTCATGGGGCTCGTACCCTCTCGCTCCCAGGATGCTGATGCTGATCCTTAGGGCGGGATGGCTTCCTCCTAATCAGCTCCTCCTCCACTCCTGCCTTCACAACCAGATGCTAACTTGCTGAGCTGTCAAACAGAAACAAGCTCTGTGCTTACTTTGCCTGGGAGGGCTGGGCAGGCAAAAAATAGGCTGTGCTCCCTGAAAAGAGATTCCTCATCTACACATTGACCTTCTCAAGGTCATGAACTGAATCTTACTCCATCATGTGTACCCCTGTGGCTGACCCAATCTCTGCTTCATGTAGGTGACTATCAAAGTTGTTCAGGGTCTATTTAGCCTTGAGTCTGAGTTCAATTCCAGCTTCACTGCTTTGTGACCTTGGGTAAGTTACTTAAACTTTCTGAGCCATCATTTTATTTTTATCTGTAAAGTAGAGATGATAATTACACCTACCTCTTAGAATTATTGGGAGAAGGAAATTTAGTGGTGTATGCTAAATGCTTAGCATGTTTCAGTGAGTGCTAGATAAATTGTAACTATTTTGAGAACTGTTCTGATGATGGTGATGAGGAGGAGGATGCCAGTGCCGACTCACTGAATTAATTCAGTGTGTTGATTCCTACACCCATTGTCCCTGTAGACCCACTTATAAGATCAGTCTAAAATGATAGGAGGAGAGTAGGGCACAGAAGAATTGAGAGGCATCTTCAGTGTAGTGATAGAAACTCAGGGCCTGGATTGGCAGGTTCAACTCCTAACACAACCACTTAAAGTTACAAGATTTCTATCAAGTGCTCCAAATTGTAGATCTGTCAGCCATAAAGCAGAAATCCCAATAACCTGCCTCCTGAGGTTAATGTGAGGACCAAGTTAGATGTAGTTTTTGAAATCTCTGCAGTAGGAGTTATACCATTTGGGACTTTAATGGTAGCAGACTTGTAGGGAACTCTGGATATAAGAGGTGTAGGAAGCACCTTGAAACTTGAACTTCACTCTGCAAAGTGGAGGGACCTGCAATCTCTTTTTGATGTTTGTAGGGTCCTCTTCATAGTCAGCTCTGGATTTGGCCTCTGCTCATCCCACTCCTTCTCTCCCTAGCCACACACCAGTTACATGAGCCTTCTCCCTACTCTTTGAATACTTCAAGCTCATTCTACCTCAGGGCCTTTGCCCTTGCTCTCGTCTCCCTGTCTGGAACACCTTCCCCCAGATCATGACATGGCTGGCTCCTTTACCATTTATATCTTGGTCCAGTTATTACCTCCTTGAGCATCCTCTCTTGATCCCCAAGCCAATAGGCTTCCAGTCATTTCTTTCACCTTGCCCCTTTTGATTCTCTGCATGACTCTTATCATCTGAACCTGTCGTGTTTATTCATTTTTTTACTCATTTTATCTGGCTTTCCCACTGAAAGTTAAGCTTCATGAGAGCAGGAACTTACTTTGCTTATATGCTGCCTACATCATGCCGGGCTGCTCCAGATATGGGTGTTGAAGGGATTGAGCTTGGAAGTAGAGGGAACAAAAGAGAAGGCATTGACCTTTCCCTGGAGAAACTTGCAGTCTAGATGAAGTCCTAAGATTTACTCAAATTAAATGAGGTGTGATACCATGCAATGAGAAATGGGTGAAATTATATTTGTCTGAGCTTTATTGTCATGCATCACTTCTGCAGTCTTACCATCTTTTTGCATTTGGAGAAGGGCACTCAAGAGGGAAAAAAAAAGGGACCTTCATTACCAGTGGTGTTATTCATATTTAACAGGACATGAAGAGAGGAAGGAAGGGAGATGGCGTCAGTGGAAAAGGGCTCTTTAAAAACAATGCTACTGGGGCCTCCCTGGTGGCGCAGTGGTTGAGAGTCCGCCTGCCGATGCAGGGGATACGGGTTCGTGCCCCGGTCTGGGAGGATCCCACATGCCGCGGAGCGGCTGGGCCCGTGAGCCATGGCCGCTGAGCCTGCGCGTCCGGAGCCTGTGCTCCGCAACGGGAGAGGCCACAACAGTGAGAGGCCCGCATACCGCAAAAAGAAAAAAAAAAAAAAACAATGCTACTTTGTCACAGGAGTGCAGTCAGAATCCCTCCAATTTGGAGATTTCACTTGTGAGACAGTTATTCTGTGGCAGCTGCTATGCTAAGCACATTTTTATTCATCATCTCATTTAATCGTCACAATATCCCTGTGATGTAGATATTATCTTCATCATCACCATCATTACCATCATCACTACCATCGTCATCATCATCACCATCATCATAACGACCATGATTATCATCATCATTGCCATCATCATCATCATCACCATCACCATCATCTCCACTCTACAGGTAAAGAAGTGATTCCCTCACTTCTAAAACCCATTATATTAACCACTGGTCTACACTGCTTCTTCTGCCTACTGAGTCCTTCTACCCTAACTTGATCATTCTGTATCCCTGCTTTGACCACATCCCAAATTTTAGTCACACAAATACAAAAATGTATCAATCAAAGAAATTTGTTTTAAGAGGAAGCACAAGGAGGAGGAATTAACATTATTTACCTCAAGATGTCTTATGTAAAGTTCTAATAAAACAAATTCCTCATTGAATTTCTTGGCATGCCAAAACCTTATTCATTCAGATAAATATATCTTTTCTTTAGTAACATGATATTGTATATACTATATTGTATGTTGTGTTTCCCTTTTCCCCCTAGCTACCAGGGAACTCAGAATTAAATTCAATATCTGATCCTAGAAAGTATATTCAATCATTCTTTCATTCATATAGTCATCCATTTAATACCAGCAAAACAAAAGCAACAACTGTAAATCAATGTACAGATATAGGTATATAGCATAAACAACTTGTTAAGCACTGTATTAACAAAATAGGTTAACTAGAAGTCTGGCAAAAATTTATCTTCTGCTCATTTTAATGTGTTTAACTCTGTCTTTACATTTATTTCACCTGTTCTTCTATTTCTTAAATTTGTCACTAAAATACTTAGGAGAAGTTGGTAGAACATCAACCCTAAATGAACAAAGTTATAATATTATGTTATAATGACATACAAGTAAAAATAGTTTAACCTCATAAGTCCTAGTGTGACAGAAGCACATGTGTAGCATCCTATGTATGTGATTTTATTTTTTAACATCAACAGCCATTTCTTAACAGCAGTCTCATTAGTCAGAGAAGCCTAGAAATTCGTGCTTCTTCAGAGATGGAGCCAATTCACATTTCTTAGTAAAGTGAGGATGTTGGATGTTGAGTAAATACTGACCAATCATTAAAAGTGTATTTGCTGAGAGGCAGTGTGTAGCTGGATGTATGGGAATGTGTATTTCATCACTAAATGACAACAGGCAGCTCTTTCCATACCAGTTGGTTGCCAAGTCCTATCAACTCTATTCTGAAATGAGTCTTCTGTCTGTCTTCACCACCACAACTTTGGTTCACACCTGCTGAGCTATACCTGTGGCTTCCTGTGCTTAGTCAGTACCACCCCCAGCCCCCAATTGCCACACTCTGACCATTTCCTTATTCAAACAACATCTTTCGTTCCCAAGAATAAAATCTGTGTTTCTTAACTTAGCATCTAAAATCCTGCGCAACCAGTCCTACCATGTACACCACCCTCAACTCACCCACCCTTTGTGGACCAGCCAGTGGTCCTTAGCTCTAGAGAGAGGAAGAGATGTCTGGGATCCCAAGCCTAGAATCTGTGATCTTTGAGCAACTACCTAAGGTGGTTGCAGATTCCAGATACAGATACAGAGGAGGCTAAGGACACAGGCTGTACAGTCCAGTGGTTTCACTACCCTCTGGCTGGGTCAGCCTCAGATGCCTATATTTTCTCCTCATAAAATGAGGATAATAATAGGGCCTAACTCACAGGATGTTATTGCGAGAATTAAATTAGAAAATGCATATAAAGCACTAGCACAGTGCCTGACATATGGTTAGAACTCAGTATATATCAGTACAATTATCCGTCTCTTATAAGAATTTGCTCCCAGATTCTATGTGGCCTTCTACTTCTGGTGAGCTATGCTGGACTTGATACAAAGCATGAAGGTTGAAGTCTACTAAGATATTCACTCAAAGTGAACTCAAGTCCATCCTTGAGCCCTTTCCCCAGTCTGTACCCTAATCCTGGCCCTTGACATCCTACAGTTCTGATGGTACTGGGAGGCATGGAAAGCTAAACCTGAGAAAAATCATCCCTGGTAGGTAAAGGGAAAAAGCGTTGTTTCTAAGATGTAGAGCCACCATTCCAGAAAAAAGGTGCCTCTCTATAAGAAGAAAGACCAAATCTGGCTTCCCCCTGCATGAACCCAAAGAGGGTGTTTCCAATAACCAAATATGCATTCAAGAGCCACAAATTTACTACCTCTGTTCACCCCAAACAGTGCTTCACTTCTTTATATGTGACCAAATAATGCGTTATCTTTACCCACATTTGAGCTTCTCCTCTTTCTGTGTGGAGAAAGAGCTGTAGCCCACCTTCTCCCCTCCCCCCCACACAGTTTAGAAGCTTCCACTAACATACACACCCTTCAGGTTGATGTCAACGAGCTTTCTCTGGAGATTCTCATTCACCTGAAGATGCCCCATTCATTCACTTGACAAATGATTTTTGAGCCCTTCTTGGGTGCGAGGCACTGAAAGAGGTATGGAGATACGGGCATACCTCGAAGATATTGTACGTGAGGTTCCAGACCATTGCAGTAAAGCAAATATCATGATAAAGCAAGTCACACGAATTTTTTTGTTTCCCAATGCATATTAAAAGTTATGCTTAGGGCTTCCCTGGTGGCGCAGTGGTTGAGAGTCCGCTTGCCGATGCAGGGGACACGGGTTCGTGCCCCGGTCTGGGAAGATCCCACATGCCGTGGAGCGGCTGGGCCTGTGAGCCATGGCTGCTGAGCCTGCGTGTCCAGAGCCTGTGCTCCGCAACAGGAGAGGCCACAACAGTGAGAGGCCCGCGTACCGCAAAAAAAAAAAAAAAAAGTTATGCTTACACTATAGTGTAGTCTATTAAGTGTGCAATGACATTGTCTAAAAAAAGTATGTACCTTAATTTTAAAGTACTTATTGCTAAAAAACGCTAACCATCATCTGACAGCACAAGGTTGCTGCAATCCTTCAATTTGTAAAAAACACAGTATCTGTGAAGCACAATAAAATGAGATGTGCCCGTGAAGTAAGTCAGACAGAGAAAGACAAATATCATATGATATCACTCATATGTAGAATCTGATTTTAAAAAGTGATACAGGTGAACTTATTTACAAAACAGAAACAGACTCACAGATTTCAAAAACCTGTGGTTACCAAAGGGGAAACGTGGGGTGGGGGGAGGGATAAATCAGGAGCTTGGGATGAACATAAACACACTGCTCTATATAAAATAGATAACCAACAAGGACCGACTGTATAGCACAGGGAACTCTACTCAATATTCTGCAATAACCTATATGGGTAAAGAATTTGAAAAAGAATGAATATATGTTTGTGTATAACTGAATCACTTTGCTGTACACCTGAAACTAACACAACATTATAAATCAACTATACTCCAATAAAATTTAACAAAACAAAACAGAAAAAGAGATGTGCCTGTACAGTACTAAACAAAATAGACCCAACTACTGATCTCTTGGAGGTACAGAAAAATGCAGAAGAGGAACAAACAAACATATAAAAAATACAGAAGTCAAAAGTATGAGATGTGCGGGCTTCCCTGGTGGCACAGTGGTTGAGGGTCCGCCTGCCAATGCAGGGGACACGGGTTCATGCCCCGGTCCGGGAAGATCCCACATGCGGCAGAGCAGCTGGGCCCGTGAGCCATGGCTGCTGAGCCTGCGTGTCCGGAGCCTGTGCTCCGCAACGGGAGAGGCCACAACAGTGAGAGGCCAGCGTACCGCCAAAAAAAAAAAAAAGTATGAGATTTGCTATAAATGAACTTATCAAAATGTCATGAGAGAACAATGTGGGAGATTGAGCCTATATTGGGTGGAGGTTTTCAGGTTAGGCCTCCTTGAGGAGAGGCTTGAAAGTCAAGTAAAGTTAGAGAGGTCAAAGAAGGCAAGGGTTTCAAGCAGAGGAAACAGCACATGCAAAGGTCCTGAGGGTGGAGCCAGAGAGAGAAGGCCACTGAGGCTAGAGAGTGGTGGGCAGAGAGCAGTGGGGCAGAAGAGGACCCTGGGGAGAGAGGCTGGGAGAGATTTCCTATTCACATGCAAGTTGCAATTTGAGCGTAACTTCTTCTGTGAAGCTCTCCCAGGCTACCACCCTGTCAGAAATTACTTTGCCTCTTCTGTGGGTCATATCTCAGTTTTATTTGTTTTCTAGATTGTATGGGCAGTGTTTGGCATGTCTACCTCCTAGTTACTAGAGTGCAAGAGACTTAAGGCAAGGAATTAATCTGCCTCCTCCAGTCCCTCTTACATAACGCCTAGGACAGAATGTTCAATGAATGTCTGCTGCATTTCTTTTTGAGATACAATGTCAAAGTACAAGTGACTGAGAACATAGAGAGATTTTTAAAAATAGTGTAGATCAGAGTTTTGCCACTCTTACAGGGTGAAATGTGTTCCATGTTTCCTTATAATTGCCCATCACTCACTGTTCTTCTGTTTTCTTTCCAGCTGTGTTGCCTAATTAATTTCTTGTTAACATTTTTCAATCTGAGTAGCTACTAATAACCACCACACCACAAATTACTTGTTTCCAAGATGGCCGTTTTATAGGAGGGAGCCATTGAGTACACTGAAGATTAATAAATAATGAATGACCACAGGGCATTTAGAAGGTAGTAATTTAAAAACAAAATATGGGCCATAAGATAGATGGAATCACCTTGAATCATCAGCACTGATATCTTTCTACAATGAAATTCTTGTGAATATTAAAATCATTTTTCCCAGTCACTGAGTCTGGTGAGAGGATAGCTACGGTGTGGCAACCTGTAGCCAATATTGGAAAATTCCTCTAACTAGCCATCAGCCTTGCCTGAATACTCCCACTGGCTGTGTGACAGTCTATGGAGAGGATAAATTTTGATTCTGAAAGGTCAAGGGTCAGAATATGGGATGAGGCCATATTTCCCCAGTGTTTCATGAAACACTGGTGTAACATTTGATA